>NC_083423.1:4317860-4617860 GCF_020745735.1 Hemiscyllium ocellatum
TCTGTGCCTCTGTGTGTGTTTGTGTCTCTGTGTGTGTGTCTGTGCCTGTGTGTGTGTGTCTGTGCCTCTGTGTGTGTGTGTCTGTGCCTCTGTGTGTGTTTGTGTCTCTGTGTGTGTGAATTAGGTTGTGGGTGATTGTTCAGCATCCAGCTCATTGATCAGAGAGATAACATTCAACAAACCACAGTAAATATAAACTGGGTGATAGATTGACTAAAGACTGAAAGAATTGCGGATGCTGGAAATCAGAAACAAAACAGAAGTTACTGGAAAAGCTCAGCAGGTCTGGCAGCATTTTTGGAGAGTAGAATAATCAGAGTTAAGGTTTCAGGTCCAATGACCATTCTTCAGAACTGATGGAAAATGTTGTTTTTTAATGGAGAAAATAGGGTGGGGAAGGGTATAAGGAGGACGAGATAGGTGGAGGTTGATTGGTGGGCTGCAACTTTAACACCCCACCCGCCCTGTTCCCTGGTCAGCATCTCTGTCTCGGTCTTGTTACAGTGCTCCAGTGAAGCTCAGCGTCAGCTGCAAGAACAGCACTTCATATTCACTTGGGGGCCCTGCAGTCTTCTGGACTCAATGTTGAGTTCAACAATTTTTGGGCTTGAAGCATCTTCTCCCATGTCCTTACCCCAACCCCCCACACACAGACCTTGTAATCATATAGTCTGGTATTACACATTATCAATTGTTAGCCCCCATTAGCTACTATTCATTCTTTAATGATTTGGAGGTGCCGGTGTTGGACTGGGGTGTACAAAGTTAAAAATCACACAACACCAGGTTATAGTCCAACAGGTTTAATTGGAAGCACTAGCTTTCCGAGCTCCTTCATCGGGTGATTGCATGGTTGGACTATAACCTGGTGTTATGTGACTTTTAACTTCATCCTTTTATGCTGATTATTCTCCACTCCTTTGTCTGTCCAATTATTCTTCTTTCTCTTTGGGCTGTAGCCCCACCTTTACCTGTCCCCCCAACCCACCCCTTCCTTTCCTACCTTCTGCATAAAAAAAATAACTTTTTTCTAACTACCATCAATTCTGAGGAAGGGTCACCGGACCTGAAATGTTAACTCTGATTTCTCTTCACAGATGTTGCCAGACCTGCTGAGATTTTCTGATAATTTCTGTTTTTGATAGATCGAGTAGATTTCTTCAGAAAACTAAACTTTTCTTCCCCATGTCCTATTTTGGTAAATTGCTAGAAATAATATTTAGCATTAATGAAAATATAGATGAGACCTAACAACGTTTAAGAAGCATGTTCTGCCTGTGTGGCATTTGGAAGTGGTGAGTCCCCTGCTGTTACTAATCGTGTATTATTCCAAACATTATTTAACTGTTTTCTGTGTGGAAACAATTGAAGTTGGAGTTAATCAAGAAAGATCATTATCTACAGAAGCTGTGCACTCCAGTAATCTCCACTGACATGATGAACTCTCAAAAAGATTTACTTTGTCAGACCTGCATCAATTATTCTTGCTGTCAGAGGTTGAACATAGCCCACAAAACACATGCTGGGATCTCTGAGAATTCCTGACATAATGCCTGCATGGGAATTGTCCAGAATTTTAAACTTCCAATGGACAATTTCTTGCATCTCCTCAAAAACCTTCCAAAACATTTCTTGCTGTGAGTTTCTGTTTGAGATCTTCACATCTTCTGACACACTTATCTGGAGTTAGGAGGTCATGTTGCGGCTGCACAGGACATTCCAATATTTTGGAATATTGCATTCAATTCTGGTCCCCTTCCTTTAGGAAAGATGCCGTGAAACTTGAAAGGATTTAGAAAAGATTTACAAGGATGTTGCCAGGGTTGGAGGATTTGAGCGAGAGGGAGAGGCTGAACAGGCTGGGGCTGTTTTCCCTGGAGGGTCAGAGGCTGAGGGGGGACCTTATTGAGGTTTACAAAATTATGAGGAGCATGGATAGGATAAACAGACAAAGTCCTTTCCCTGGGGCGGGGGAGTCCAGAGTAAAGGGCATATGTTTAGGATGAGAGGAGAAAGATTTAAAAGGGACCTAAAGGGCAACTTTTTCATGCAGAGGGTGGTACGTGTACGGAATGACCTGCCGGAGGAAGTGGTGGAGGCTGGTACAATTACAGCATTTAAAAAGCATCTTGATGGGTATATGAATAGGAAGGGTTTGGAGGGATATGGGCCAAAGGCTGGCAAATGGGACTAGATTAATTTAAGATATCTGGTTGGCATGGATGAGCTGCACCGAAGGGTTTGTTTCCATGCTGTATATCCTGTGACTCAATGACTGTATGGTTGTATGCTGGACCATTTCAAACCAGTTCTATCATCCTCCAATCCTTTGACTCCTCCCCCAACCACACACAGACCTTTCGACTCCTTCCCAACCCGTCAGTTACCCTTGACATTCCCAGCTCACTGAACCAAATGCCCTAAATGCCCCAACAATTCTCCCACCATCCAACCAGGACCAACTCTCCAAACTGTGCCCTGAGGTCCCTCAGTGCCCAGTCCAACCCAATCTAACTACCCTCACTCCACCCAACAACAACTCTGTATGACTAACCCCCCCCTCCAACCACCCAATGACACAACTCACCTGACTAGCCCTGACCCACTCAATACAAATGACCGACCTCCCACACCACTCATTACCCACCTGGCACATTACCCTTTCCTGTTGAAGAGCTTTGGCCCGAAACATCAATTCTCCTGCTCCTCGGATGCTGCCTGACCTGCTGTGCTTTTCCAGTACTACTCTAATCTTGACTCTGATCTCCAGCATCTGCAGTACCCACTTTCACCTTACCCTCTCACCCAGTTGGCACTTTAACCCCTCACCCACTTCTCTATTTGCCATCTCACCCATCTAACTCTTCACCCACTTCCTAATTTCTGACTCACCTGATGCCTCATCTATGTGCAATCCCTTAGCCCCAAACCCCAGGTGACATCTTACCCCTTACTCACCTGCCAACCTCCCAGTTTAACCCCTTGCCTTGAACACATGATTGCTCTTCATTGCTTCACAAAGAGCATTTAGGATTTTTAATGATGTTTACCGATCAAAATACACCAGGAGCTAGTGCCATAAAAATGGGGCATGGTTTCAATAAAGGTTCTGTGAGAACTCGCATAGTCGGTCAGCTCTTTAGGATTAACCAAGGTTCAGCAGACTCTAGTCTAGGCCAACAGGACCGACGTATGTAGAGGGACTGGATCATTTAGGACTATGTTTATTGGAGTTTAGAGGAATGAGAAATTTATAAAATTCAAACAGGTCTAGACAGGGTAAACACAGTAAGGATGTTCCCAATGACCATGGAGCCTACAACCAGGGCCTTCTGTCTCAGGATATGGGGTGGACTGAAATGCGGAGAAAAGTCTTTTCCCAGAGAGTGGTGAGCCTGTGGAATTCTCTGACTCAGAAAGTAGGACAAAACACTGCATGTTTTCAAGAAGGAGTTAAATATGGTTTTTAGGATGAAAGGGATCAAAGGGTATGGGGAGAAAGCAGGAACAGGGGACTGAGTTGGATGATCAGCAGTGATCGTATTGAATGGTGGAGCAGGCTTGAAGGGCCGAATGGCCTACTCCTGCTTCGATTTTCCATGTTTTCTATATCAATGATCCTTGACTGGAACATGACCCACGAATTGGAGATATAACTTGTTTACATTTTGTCTGATCTGAACAGGGGTTCGAAGATTTGAAGATTTAATCACATCCTCATAGAGATGTACAGTACGGAGACAGACACTTCTGTCCAACTCGTCCATGCTGACCAAATATCCCAACCCAACCTAGTCCCATTTACCAGCATTTGGCCTATGTCCCTCCAAACCCTTTCTATTCATATCTCCATCCAGGTGCCTTTTAAATGTTGTAATTGTACCAGCCTCCACCACTTCCTCTGGCAGCTCATTCCACATATGCACCATCCTCTGCATGAAAAGGTTGCCCCTTGGGTCCCTTTTATATCTTTCCCCTCTCACCCTAAACCTATGGCATCAAGTTCTGGACTCCCCCAACCCAGGGAAAAGACTTTGTTTATTCAGGTGAGACTGAGGACTGCAGATGCTGGAGATTAGAGTCAAGAGTGTGGTGCTGGAAAAGCACAGCAGGTCAGGCAGCATCCGAGGAGCAGGCGAATCGACATTTTGGGTAAAAGCACTTCATTAAGAATGAAGCTGTGAGCCAAGGGGGTGGTGAGATAAATGGGAGGGGGTGGGGCTGGGGGGGGAAGGTAGCTGAGAGGTAGCGATAGGTGGATGGAGGTGGGGGGTAATGGCGATCGGTCGGAGAGGAGGGTGGAGCGGATAGATGGAAAGGGAGATGGACAGATAGGACAGGTCAGAAGGGTGGCGCTGAATAGGAAGGTTTGAACTGAGATAAGGTGGGGGGAGGGGAAATGAGGAAACTGGTGAAATCACATTGATGCCTTGGGGTTAGAGGCGTTCTTCCTCCAGGCAATGGATGGATAGGGAGTAGCGATGGAGGAGGCCCATAACCTGCTTGTCTTCAGTGGAGTGGGATGGAGAGTTAAAGTGTTTGGCCACAGGGTGGTGGGGTTGGTTTGTGCGGGTAACCTGGAGATATTCTCTGAAGCACTCTGTGAGTAGGCATCCTGTCTCCCCAATGTAGAGGAGACCGCATCGGGAGCAACGGATACAATAAATGATGTGTGGAAGTGCAGGTGAAATTTTGGTGGATGTGGAAGGTTCCTTTGGTCCTTGGACAGAGGTGAGGAGTAAGGTGTGGGTGCAGCTTTTGGGTGGTGGGCTGGTGGGGGATTGCGGAGGCAATGGTCTTTATGGCAACTGGATAGGGGTGGGGCGGGAAATATATCTCTGGCACACTGACCTCTACACCGCTGAAGTCAGGCGCCAACTTGAAGACATCTATTCCTACCGCCCTCTCGATCATGACGTCACCTCCCATCACCAAATCATCATCTCTCAGGCTGTACACAACCTCATCACTTCCTCCAGATGAAAGGGGTAGCCATGGGCATCCATATGCCTGTCTCTTTGTCGTCTACGTAGAACAGTCCATCTTCCGTAGTTACACCGGCACCACTCCCCACCTCTTCCTCCGCTACATTGATGTCTGTATCAGCGCCACCTTGTGCTCCCACAAGGAGGTTGAACAGTTCATCAACTTCACCAACACATTCCACCCTGACCTTAAATTCACCTGGATCATCTCAGACACCTCTCTCCCCTTTCTGGACATCTCCATCTCCATCAACAGTGACACACTCAACACTGACAACTTCTACAAACCTACTGACTCCCACAGCCACATGGACTACACCTTTTCCCACTCTACCTCCTGTAAAAATGCCATCCCCTATTCCCAATTCCTCCGCCTCCGCCATATCTTCTCCCAGGAGGACCAGTTCCACCACAGGACACACCAGACCACATTTTCCCTTCCCATGTGGTCGATGATGCCCTTCAGCGCATTCATCCACTTCCTGCACCTCCACCCTTGAACACCACCCTTCAAAATGCCACAAGGACAGACACCCCCTGGTCCTCACCTTCCATTCCACCTACCTCAGTATACATTGCATTTCCACCACCTACAAATGGAACCCACCACCAGAGATATACATCCCTCCCCACCCTTATCCACTTTCTGTAAATACCATACCCTCCGCGACACACCTTCAAGTCCATGCGCCCTCCACCATCCAGCCCTCCCCTCCCGGCACCTTCCCCTGCCACCTCAGGAATTACAAACCTGGGACCACACCTCCCCCTCACCTGCGTCTGATGACCCAAAGGAACCTTCCACATCCATCAAACTTTCACCTGCACTTCCTTACATGTCAGTTACTGTATCAGTTGCTCCCGATGCGGTCTCTTCTACATTGGGGAGACAGCACGCCAACTCGCAGAGCGTTTCAGAGGACATCGCTAGGACACCCTCACCAATCAACCCCACCATTCCGTGGCAGAACACTGCAACTCCCCCTCACTCTCTGCCAAGAACATGCCATTCCCTCACCACCTGATGCCTGGAGGAAGAACACCTCATCTTCCGCCTCGGGACCCTTCACCCCCTGGGCACCAAGGGGAATTTCACCAGTTTCTTCATTTCTCCTCCCCCCACTTTATCCCAGTTCCAACTCATCAACTCGGCACTGCCCTCTAGACCTGTCCTACCTGTCCGTCTTCCTTCCCACCTATCCGCTCACCCTCCTCGCCGACCTATCACCATTACCCCCCACCTCCACTCACCTATCAAACTCTCAGCTACCTTCCCCCAAGCCCCACCCCACCCCCACCCCCATTTATCTCACTGTCCTCTCAGCTCACAGCCTCATTCTTGATGAAGGGTTATTGCCTGAAATGTCAACCCTCCTGCTTCTTGGATGCTGCCTGACCTGCTGTGCTTTTCCAGCACCACACTCTCGACCCTTGCCTATTTACCCTTCAGCCTCTGACCCTCCAGGGAAAGCATCCCCAGCCTATTCAGCCTCTTCCTACAGTTCAAATCCTCCAAATGTGGCAACATCCTTGTGGGCGGCACGGTGGCACAGTGGTTAGCACTGCTGCCCCAGAGAGCCGGGTTCAATTCCCGCCTCAGGCGACTGACTGTGTGGAGTTTGCACATTCTCCCCATGTCTGCGTGGGTTTCCTCCGGGTGCTCCGGTTTCCTCCCACAGTCCAAAGATGTGCGGGTCAGGTGAATTGGCCATGCTAAATTGCCCGTAGTGTTAGGTGAAGGGGTAAATGTAGGGGAATGGGTCTGGGTGGGTTGCGCTTTGGTGGGTCAGTGTGGACTTGTTGGGCCGAAAGGCCTGTTTCCACACTGTAAGTAATCTAAAAAAAACATTTTCTGAACCCTTTCAAGTTTTGTTGCTCCGATAGGAAGGAGACCAGAATTGCACGCAATATTCTAACAGTGGCCTAACCAATGTCCTGTACAGCCACAACATGACCTCCCAACTCCTGTACTCTATGCTCTGACCAATAAAGGAAAGCATACCAAACACCTTCTTGACTATCCTATCTACCTGTGACTCCACTTTCAAGGACCTTTGAAGATCTTTTTGTTTATTTAATGTTTTTGTGATACTTTTCAATGAAAACAGTGCATTGCATCACATAAATAAATTGAATTTAAAACTGCAAAGTGCTGCAAGGCATAGTCAACAGCCTCTTTAACTTAGTGCAATGTATTTAGGTTCCTCAGCCATGACTGATACCCAATTTGAGCAGAACACAAACTTGATTTAAATAATTTCTTTTTATTCTTTTTGTAACTCAAAATGACAATGGATTCTGGAGACAAAACGGTTTTCACGGTATCTTCCTAGATAAATGTGACAATAAACCATTCATTCATATACCTGGCATACTTTTGGAGTTTACAGATAATTTACATACTTATCTTGTTTTCCTAATTCTTGAGTCAAATGAAGAAAAGGCGCTGATTCACATATGCAAGTGTTTAATTCCAACCTTTTAAACATTTGCTGAAATGACATGATGTATTCTTTAAAAAAATAATCGAACCATTGAACACCAACTCATCAGAAAATGTTACATCTGAAAAAGCAAATATTTTACACCTTATTTCAGTGAGACTTTACCATCTATTGTAGCAAAGTAACTCGTCTAGTCTTTCTCAAGGGCAAGTAGAAATTGGAAGCAAATCTCCCCAGCACCGCCCACATCTCATGAGAGTAATTCTTAACAATTTCGTTTTTACAAACCTTCTCGGGTTTTGTGTTTTTGATGTTGAGTTAAATTTCTGAACTGTGCAGAAAGTTCTGACAGCGTTGAGGAGCGTGAAGGAGTGAAGGAAGGTTCACATTTAGCAGTTACGGACGCAGCATTGCAGAACACAGCTGGAACTTTCTACAAGTTGGAGAAAGTGAAGATTGCAGATGCTGGAGACCAGAGTCGAGAGTGTGATGCTGGGAAAGCACAGCAGATCACACAGCATCCGAGGAGCAGGAGAATCGACATTTCAGACGTAAGCCCTTCATCAGGAATGTGCTTTTCCAGCACCACACTTTATACAAGTTTGTCTGGATTATCACCAGCCCTCCACCTGATTTGGATTATGAACTGATCTTTGACAAGTTGAATGGTTCTTTCAACGAGATGTTATGCCTCTGGGATTTGGTTGAATCAGCCAGTGATGTGGATGAATGACTCCTTGGTTTCCTGGCTGACTGAAAGGGCAGCAGTTGCACGAAGCTCTCCCTGAAATAACAATCGAAGACCAAGTAGACAATTGGGTTGACGCAGCTATTGAAGAAGGCCAGGCAGGTGGAGACCTTGAGACCTTTACTCATGGCTTCATGGGTGTCACACGAAACATTTATAGTCAATATCTGGACAAACACATCCAGGGTCTTTAAGACATTGTAAGGAAGCCAGGACAAGACGAACATGGTGATGATCCAGAAGCCAATCTTGATTGACTTCCTTTTCTTCCTTTGCTCCTTGGTCCTTCTGTCGAAGTGCCTGTAGAGTTTGAAACCCACCGAACAGTAACACACGGTGATGATAGCCAGGGGCAAGACAAAAGATATGAACCTAATCACAAGGGTGAAGACATTCTTGGAGAGGGTGTTTTCCTCAGAGCAGATCCACTTGTCATCATATTCCAGCAAGTGTCTGAATGAGAGAGTGGGCAGTCCCAGGATCATTGAGAGAAGCCAGATCACCAAGCTGGTAACAATAGCATACCTCCTGTTCCTCAGATAGCTGTAGTTCAGGGCAAGCACAATGGCCAAATACCTGTCAATGCCCATGCAAGTCAAGAAGAATATGCTGGAGTACATGTTGACAACCAGAATATAGCTACAGATCTTGCAGAGGCTCTGTCCAAAGGGCCAGTGATAGTCCAGGGCTGTGGAAGCTACCCAGAAAGGTAATGTTAGAAGGAAAACCAGGTCTGCAACTGCCAAGTGGGTAATAAATACATCAGCCAAACGGTTCGACTTTTTCTTTGATCTCATAATAACAATCACGACAATGTTCCCAAAGGTGCCAAAGATGAAAACTAGGCAGTAGGTTAAAATGATGAATGTCTTTGCATAGGTCACATCCTGAAGGTCACAGAACAGACCTGGGTAGGTCTGGTAGTCGTACTCAGCGGTGGGTTCTGGTGAGGTGGTCATCGCTCTTGTGCCCCGAGACAAACCAGCCAGCTCTAACCAGCCTGCTGTACAACTGTGCTCACAATCTGCAGCTTCCCTTTTGCAGCATTTACAATAAACCCAGAGCAGGTTCCGTTCCTCACCCACTGTGGGGGTTGATTGGCAGGCAGTATACGGTATGTGGTCACTGGTATTGAAGTGGCATCATCTCAGAGCTCTGAGATGCTTCATGAGGTTAATTTATTTGATGCTGTATCTCTGTCCATTTGATGAATTGCTGTGTTTAGCAACCACTCCTGACTTTGCAAGCTTAACAGTATGCAATTGTTTTTTTTTTAAAGAAATGTCCATTCTATATTAAATCTACACTCTTTCAAAACTTCCATCTGTCTGGAAGAAAACCTCTAGTTTCTGTCACATCTTGACTCTGATAAATATCTTCAATGTAAAGAGAATCATCTGCTTCGATTTACACCTTCTGGTATCTCAAACAGAATCGTTCACAACTCTCATCAAGGTAAATCATCCCCGTACAGCAGCATACCAACTGATTGCAGTCTGGAGAAATATTCTTAAACTTATCCCATGCTTGTTGAGCTCCATTGTGAGGCCAGAGTGCAAGGAACAATTTATCTGCTGTTGGACCCAGGGCAGATAGGAAAGCAGACTATTCTGCAAGGCTAACAGCTGAACGATTGCAAAATAAACATCAAGTTGTGAGAATCTTAAAGCTGTAAGTTTCACAAAGAATATTCTCACATCCAATCTTGAACAAGGAAAGCAGAGAAGAAGACCTTCTTCAAAGTATTGATACATATCAGCTGTTCACAAACAGATATCTAACCTGTAAACATCCAAACGGATGGTCAAGGTCTTACCTTGGCAAAACTGACTGAAAATCACACTCGCTTCATCTTTTAAATGTGATGAGACATGGGCCATGTCTATCCTCACTATGCACAGAATAAACAAAAGCTCACGATATTCATGATCAAAAACATTAATTCTGTTTCTCTCTCTCCACCAGCTCAGTCTTTCCAGCATTTTCTGATTCTTCATTTTCCAATTTTCAACATTCTCTGCTTTCGCACATAAAGTTCACGTTTAATATTGAAAAAAAAATTGGGAAAACTACAAAAGTCTGTTCAGTCGCACTCAGTGTTAAAGGTTTCTCATAATGACAGCTAACGAAGTCAATCAAAATCATTCAAACTACTTTGTACTATTAAGGAATGAGGACAATTCAGAGTAACACCATGTGCATTCTGAGAATAAAAGGTTTGGCTTTTCTAGTGAAGACATGATACTATCATCCCACTATCTGCAAAAGTCTACCACCACAGATGGTTTGTAATTGTATCCCTCATGAGATCTTTGTAAGTTGTTACCTTCCGTGACTGAAATAGAGTGAAACCTGCACATTTTCTCAAGCTGTTTTGTGCTTGTTTCCAGGGAGCTGTACTCGACCATTGGTGAATATCGCTTCAATTGTCACACCTTTCTGATAGTATCTTGCAAGTTCTGACATTGTCAATCAGCTCTGAGGAATGCACCCCAGTGACCTCCGTAAAGCAGAAGTATAATGCTCCAATTAACTGTATTCTAAATATGACAACATGCTGTGGAGGTGCCGGTGGATAAAGTCAGAGTCACACAGCACCAGGTCATAGTCCAAAGCGCTGCTCTGAAAGCTTGTAATTTCAAATAAACCTGTTGGACTATAACCTGGCGTTGTGTGACTTCTGACATTTTTCTCAATACCCTGGTATTATTTTACTTTATGAAATATTCATTTGTTTTTAGCTGTGTCAGAAGATTGGAGATTTCAGATCCAGGGGTTAGTAAGTAGTGAAATTCCTTTTGCTTTCTTTGAAGAAAACCTGGGAATAGGTTCCTTCATTTTGATTTAGTTAATTACATTTTCATTAAACTGGGATAACTGCAAGCTAAAAAGAACTAGAAAGTGTTTGCTGTAACTGACGGTTACAACAATCAAAAGGTTTCTATGCCTCACTTGAACAAGCTACATCTTGGACCATAAGAAATAGGATCAGGAGGAGGCCATTCGGCACTGCTCTGCCGTTAAATACAATCATTGCTGATCTGACATTCCTCCCACCCATTATCCTGCCCTTTCCCCATAACCCTTTATTCCAAGGGTTATAAAGAACCGATCGATCTCAGCCTTAAACATACATGTATGATCTGGCCTCACAGCTCTGTGGGGCAGGGGGTTGCAAAGACTCTCAACCCCCTGAGAGAAGAAATTCTTCCTCATCTCTGTCTGAAATTGGTGCCCCTTTATTCTGAGACCATGAAATCTTGTGGTTTACCCTAATATCTGTCAAGTGGAATGATAAAACAGTTTTGAAAATGAAAATTCTAATTCTGACGCACTTTGAGTTTAATTAATGTTGGAAAGCAGGTGGGTTTCCTCAACAAAAGGGATAATGGTGCAAAGGTCAAAGGGCATGGTAATGGGTGTACAAGTAGGCAAACCAGAGACCACTGGCAACTGAGAGGCAGCAAAGTGAATCTTATGTTTATGTACAGTGGACAGGAACAGAGTAACTGCACAAAGGAGTAGGCCATTCAGCCTCTTGAGCCTGGTCCATCATTCAATGAGGTCATGGTTGACATATTACATTGACAGTCTAGATTAGAGTGGTGCCGAAAAAGCACAGCAGGTCAGGCAGCATCTGGGAACAGGAAAATCGACATTTTAGGCAAAAGCCCTTCATCAGGAATGAGCTTTTGCCTGAAACGTCGATTTTCCTGCTCCTCAGATGCTGCCTGACCTGCTGTGCTTTTCCAGCACCACTCTAATCTATACTCTGATCTCCAGCATCTGCAGTCCTCACTTTTGCCTATGTTACATTGACATCATGTTCCTGCACACTCCCTTATCCCTCAGTGTCATTAATACCTAGAAACGTATCAACATTTGCCTTGAACACACTCAACAACAGGGCCATGCCTGCACCTGGTGCAGAGAATATAAAATATTCACCAATATCTAAGGGAAGAAATTCCTCTTCATCTGAGTCATAGAATCATACAGCATGGAAACGGACCCTTCGGTCCAACTTGTCCATGTCAACCAGATATCCCAACCTAATCTAGTCCCATTTGTCAGCACTTGGCCCATATCCCTCCAAGCCCTTCCTATTCATATTCCCACCCAGATGCCTTTCAAATACTGTAATTGTACCAGCCTCTACCACTTCGTCTGGCAGCTCAATCCATACATGCACCATCCTCTGTGTGAAAAAGTTGCCCTTAGTTCCCTTTTAAATCTTTTCCTTCTCACCTTAAACCTATGCCCTCTAGTTTTGGACTCCCCCACTCTGGGGAGAAGACCTTGTCTATTTACCCTATCCATGCCCCTCATGATTTTATAAATCTCTATGAGGTCACCCTCAGCCTCTGACCTCTTACTCTGAGACGATGTCTTTGATTCTAGACTTCTCCCCCACCCCCACCTCACTGAGCTACAGGGAAGGAACCATCCTGCATTTACCCTGTCCAGCTTTGAAAGAACGTTACAAGTTTCAATCAGATCATGTCCCATTTTTCAAAACTTGAGACAGTCTCTTCAATTCTCATAAGACAGCCCTGCCATCCCGGAGATTATTCTGGTGAATGTCTGTAACCATCTCTCTATGCCACAGAAATCCTTCCCTCGGCAATATCCTTAAATATATGACATCGACTGATTCCTCTTCATCTCTTCTGCTTATTACAACCGCAAGATGTATCTCAACAATTTTGTCAAATATTTTCATAAATCCATGTTGACTCTCCCTGATTAGATTATAATTTTGTATGGAAAGATTATTTATGGCCCACATCTAAATCATCAATATCTATTGTGAATAGCTGAGGCCCAAACATGATAGCCATGGTACCCTATTAGCCACAGCCCACCAAAGTGAGAATGACTTGATTATTCCCACTCTCTGTTTTCTGTCTCTTAACCAATCCTCACACCATGCTGGTATATTGCCCCCCAGCCCCTATGATCTAATTTTACTTCCTAACCTCACATGTGTGACCTTATTGAAAGTCTTCTGAAAATCCAAATATACCCTTCTCATCTATTCTGCTGGTTACATCTTCAAAATGTCACACATTTATTAGTCGGGGCATTGAGTACAAATGTCAGGATGTCAGTTTGCAGTTTATAAGACATTGATTGGACCACACTGAGAGCATTGAGTTCAATTCTTTTCACCACATTACAGGAAGGATTTGGAGGCTTCAGGCAGGGTGCAGAAGAGGCTTACCAGGATGCTGTCTGGATTAGAGACTATCAACTATAAGGAGAGGCTAGAGAAACTCAGGTTGTTTTCTCTGGAGCAGCAGAGGCTGAGGGGAGACTTGGTAGAAGTCTGTAAAATCATGAAATACATAGACGGTCAGAATCTTTTCCCCAGTGTTGAAATGTCTAACAGCAGGAAGCATGTATTTAAGGTGAGAGGAGGAAAGTTCAAAGAAGATGTGAGGGACAAGTGTTTTACACAGAGAGTGGGAGGAGTGTGGAACACACTGCCTGGGGTGGTGCTGGAGGCAAATATGATAGAGGCTTTTAGGGTGCTTGCAGATTAGCACCTGAATATGCAGGGAATGGAGGAAATTGAACCAAAGGCAGGCAGAAAGGTTAGGTTAATTTGGGGTCATGTTCGGCACAGCATTGTGGGCTGAAGGGCCTGTCCCTGTGCTGTTCTATGTTCCATCATTTCCCTTTGATATATCCACGCTGACTGAGCCCACTCCCACCACGATGCTCTAAGCCTGGATATTATTGGGTTCTGAAATTTGAGGCGTAGGTTCCAGTAAGATGCCGCAAAAGCCAGATGAGCTCTCATTGTATCTTGGAAAAAGATACCTGACTCACAGGAATGAGTGAAATAGCGACCAGAATCGTAATTCACAACATAGGTCAGACAAGGTCAGCACTGTACCGTGAGAATGAGCTCTGTGAACTCACAACTAATCTTCAAATTCATTTCAGGTCTGGCGTTCTTAGAATTAGTTGTTGATACTTTCTTATGTTAGAGGGTGTTCTTTGTTGACGGTAATAAATACACAATAAACACATCGAACAAATATGATTTCATTATGGATGGACCACCTCATTTTGTCATGGTGAAAATATGATTAAAATGAATACATTTTTCCATTTACAAAATTATAATCGTCTGGGGAAATTACATTGGGGATTCCATCAGGAGGAAGGTAAGATATTTAAATATTTAATATTTTAATTCTCTGTGCAACCTCAAACGTTACAAATTCACCATACAATGTTACACAATTCATTCCCAGACTTTATAAAAACATTCAGGAAAATACTATTCACTGTGCACACTTCAACTCAATCATGTGTCTTCTAAGACATTATTTTTCACGGGTTGGAGATGTTTCTCAGTCAGTCTGAGTAGTGGCAGTACAAATCGGCAAATGTCCAATCAATCAACAAAACGCAGATTGACCAGTATAATAGTGCTCTGAAAGATAGATATTCTTAGCTGTTGTTGTGTTATATTTGTTTTTAATTACTCTGACTGTTTTACCCAAATCGTGGAACATTAAAAAAAATCATTTAACATATTACACCTGTGTTCGACCTTTGAAAAAAACCTCCAAGGTGGATCTGCATTTCCCTTTATGACCCCGTTAATGCTCTTCAAGTATGAGACCAATGGCCATTTGAAAGTTCTCAAATTTATACTTTAAACCACAAACACCTGATCTTCAGTTGTAGGAGGGACCAGTTTGCAATGTTTTTAACACAGAAAAATTCATGTTTAATGACGGCGCCCAGATTGCCGAATAATAATTGTACTTTATACCTGACTTGGATGGCTGGAACCACGTGGAGGTAAAAATCAGAATTTCTGTTTGAACCCTATTAAGGTATCAGTGGCCGTTTCTTACCTCTTTAAAATTTCCTCACCTTGGAATAAATTTCACTAAGTTTTAAGCTGAATCTGTAATAAATATATCACCAGGAGTCAACTTATGTTTTATTTTGTTGAAGACTCTTAAAAAGATGAAGGAAACTAATGTTTTTCCAAAATGCATTTTTTGTTCAAGATAAGATTAATTAAAGACAAATATACAATGAAATGTCTGCTAGCGGATCGATCCTAGTCAGATTAGAGAAAAAGTATATATTGGGTCTTAGATTGAGCACCTAAGTTAGTATTTATTTGTATGATATATTTTCATTTCAGACTTCCCATAGATATATCAAATCCATTTCAGATTCTTCACAGTTCCAAGAATTGGCCAAAATTCAGAATTATCTTTTTTATTTTTCTTTTTTAAATTTCAGTTATAATAAGAAGTAATTTTATTTTGGTAATGTAATTTTTTCTTTTTTTTAACAAGTACAGTGTTAGTATCAATTTGGACAATCATTGTTTGGACAATGGAAAATGAATCTGTGTTCTATTTTTCTGTAGGTTCACAGCCTGCTTATGCTAATAGCAACATTAAAATATTAAATTTTATTTTTATAGCTATGACTATGTTTTGTAAATTCTGCTAACCAGGTTAGACACTTAGTTAATCTAATGTCTTAACCATTTGTCTTTCATCCTTTTAATATATGATTCTCAAACTGCTCTGACAACCTTGGATCAAGTGTAAAATCTGATTTTCTGGCTAGTAACTGATCTGATATAACTGCAACTCTGGAACCAAATATGATTATTTTAATATGATTAAAACTTTAATTTAATTCAGGCACGACTTTTAAAGAGTTGATTATTTTATTAACACAATCCTCAAGTTCATGTGGAAATTGTCTGATCACTAATTTGTGGCAAATTAGCTTGTTCTACCTTGCCAAATATTGCTTTTTTTTTCATAAATGAAATTGCCCCTTTCTTCGCTTACAAAGTTGTGGTTTCCATTAGCTTTAATCAATTATTCATTTAATCTTCAAATAAAGTTCTGTAGAACCGACATATTTGTTCAGTTCTGCCGTGCAGAGATGAATGGGTTTCCCCGGTTTAGGCAGGACTTATGCAAAGCCATTGTGCTGAGCTGCAGACTTATCAAACATTTATAGCGCACACGGAAATATTCAACAGCTAATTTATGTAATTATTTCAACTGCAAATAGCAGTACTCTGAATGCAGTAGTAATAGCGTGTGCATTTCTTATTAACATCATACTCTTTGCTGGATTCTAACCTATCTGCATTCTAACTATTTCAACCCTTTAGCATGCAAAACTATACAACCAATTCTGATTTCACACTCGCAGTCCAGTCCAGACTTGCAGATCTCAATTTGAGATTGATTGCTTCCTAGATTTATTGATAGCTCCTTATTCATCTGTTATAGTACTATTCTGTTTGTCTCTCTAATTTGCTCAGTATTCAGTTTATGTATTTTGTCATCATTCATCCTCATTCTTTATAGAACTCAAGCTACAGAATAATTTGAGTGATTTTCTTTGAACTGCTTTTTTAAGTTTGTCTAACGTAACGGTATACAGCCGTCTCTTACTTTGAAATTCTCCTGTGTAACTCAGGGATGGTACCTGGTCGCTGCTCCTGCTCTTTCTCCTGGTCCAAATGTATAAGTGACAAAACAACTTTCGACTGAATTGCAGGAGTGGGCAGGATGAAGGCTGACTGGGTGTCTTCAGAAAGGCAGTGGTCAGCGGTGTGTTAGCTGAAAAGTTGCACTCCAATTCTCAGTTCAGAGAACCGAATGCTGAAATATTGTCTGGATTAATTACCGTTAAATCACCTTACGATACAAGTGAGTCATTCCTGGATTCATTGTGATTAGCTTGAATGTGATATTGTGTCATACCAAAGTTTTCTGAAATTGCTGTAATTATAGCCACCTCATTTTTATTACTCTTTTATCTCTTAACATTTAAAATAAAAATCTTCTGGGGTCATAAAGATAGTTTATTAATTCATTACACTGGCTCTGTGCTGCCTCACAGAACCAGGGACCCGGGTTCGATACCACCCTCAGATGACTGTCTGTCTGTGTGGAGTTTGCACATTCTCCCCGTGTCTGTGTGGGTTTCCTCTGGGTGCTCCGGTTCCCTGCCACTGTCCAAAGATATGTAGATTTGGTGAATTGGCTGTAGGAAGTTGTTCATAGTATTCAGGAATGTGTAGGTTAGGGGGGGTTAGCCATGGAAAATACAGGGTTAGGGTATGAGTCTGGGTAGAATGATCTTTGGAGAGTTGATGTGGACTCGATGGGCCAAATGGCCTGCTTCCACACTGTAGGGACTATATGATTAGCAATCAACAAAATTAAACTGACAATTTTGTGTAAGTTACCAAACATCTACAGTTTGGAATGTCAGATTCTGCACTTTTTAAAAAAAAAAAATTTTCATTCAAGCCATATGAGAATCACTGCTGGGCCAACATTTATTACCGATCATTACTTGTCCTTGAGAAGCTGCCTTCTCAAACCAGTGTAATTATTGGGGTGTATGGGCACACACCGTGCTGTGACAAATGGAGTTCCAGAGTTATGACCAAGTTACAGTGAAGGAACAGCAACGATACAGATCCAAATGAGGGTCAGGGGAAGTTGCAGGATGTGGTGTTCCCATGCACCTGATGCCTTTGTTCTTCTGAGTGGTGGAGACTGTGGGTTTGGAAGGTGCTGTTGGAGGAGCCCCAGTGATTTCAGCAATACATCTTACAAAGGGTATACACTGTGGAGAGAGTGAGCAGGAAGAATGTCATAGATGGGGTTTTGATCACGCAGGCTGCTTTATTGTGAAGATTGTGTTTAGCTTGATTGTAATTGGAGTTGAACCCATCCAGGCAAGTGGAGAATATTCAATCACGTTCCTGTGCTGTGTTGTTGATATGGAGAGGCTTGGGGAGACATGTGATGAGTTACTCACTTCACTGCGGAGTACTTAGTCTCTGACCTGCTGTTACAGTCACTGTATTTATAAGGCTAGTTCAGTTCAGTTTCTGGACTATGCTAATAGTGAGAGGTTCCATGAAAGTAATGTCACTCCATGTCAAGGAATGATGGTTAGATTCTCTCTTGTGGGAGATGGTCATTATCATTTTAATGGTAAGTAATATTTGCAGCCCAATTCACTCAGGTCTGGAGGTAGGTCCAGCGTTGTCAATGGTGAACAGGCACTGGGGAATCAAGAGGTGAGTTACTCACTACAGAAATCTCCCAATCCCTAACCTGCCAAGATTTAAGAAGATAGACAGTCCCAACTCATGAAGCAGAGAGTCTTAATTTTACTGGCATCAGGACTTCTCAAACATGAATGGTAATTGAAGTGAAGCTTGGAAATCAGAGTAATTTCATGGAATGAAGACTGGAGTTCAAATCCTTTATCTGTCTCTCCTCTCTTTATGATGTCTCTCCATAACCTTTCCTCCACTGAGGGTCTGCTAATGTCTTGAGCTCTCCTACATGGTGCCCTGTCCCAACATCGCCCCCTGTTGTTTGAGGCCCTGTTTTACATCTGTTCCAAAGTTGCTTTCAGTACTTTGAACCTGTCCTATAGAATACATGTTGCCTCTTAGAACGTCAGTCACCATGTGAAGGAGGTGAGGGTGAGTGCATAAGATGGATTGTCAGTAGACACTTCAGAAAGGATTGAGGGCACTCCTTCCCAGAGCGAGAGCAAATGTTGGAGGAATCAACACTATGTTGTGCTCAGTTACACCCAATTCTCTGTATGCTGAGGCAAACAGTATTCCAGCTGTGTATAGACTGGCTGGTGGCTCAGTGGGTAGCATTCCCATTCCTCTCATTTAGGAGGCTATGGGTTCAAGTCCAACTTCAGCATGAATCTCTAGCCTGATGTGTGTAGACAATACTGAGGAGGTGTTGTCTTTCCAACACTAACCAAAGATTCCCTCTTGCCTCTCAAGATCCTATGATGTTAGTGGGGGAGTTATTCTAGTGTTGTGAATAATATTTACCCTTTGATCAAACATTCTGGATGAAGAGTTTATGCTCGAAACATTAACTGTCCTGCTCCTCTGATGCTGCCTGACCGGCTGTGCTTTTCCAGTGCCACACTTTTTGATTTCGATCAAAGTCTTGTAAGCGGATTAGCTGGACATTGTTGTGGTACAGGAAACACAAGCAACAGTGACCTTACTTTAAAATGACCTCATTGATTGTAAAGCACTCTGGGATGTCCGATAGGCATGGAGGGTGCTACACTAATGCAGGTCTTTCATTTCTCCTTTTTTCTCAGGAAGCAGGTTCTCAATTTGTACAGAGCAAGAATTGAAGTGTGTCAGGACGATTATTTATATTGTAAGTGAAGGTGCCAACTTGTCATCACATTATATGAAACTGCTGTGGCCTGCCAATGTGTCTGATCTTATTGTGGGTGTCACTGTGCTACCTTCGGGCATGAACTCTGCATTTGGCTCAGCCAGCATTGTGAGACAGACAAATCGGTGATCTCCCACACTCTGAAACCCATCGCTGGCCTATGTCTCAGATACTCAGACTCATTTTCAGAGGTAAAATCCAGGGCAGCTCTCCACCATGGGGCTGCACCGAAAGTACAACGTTCAGTCAGTATTTATTGCTGCACAGAAGCCAACACCTTTTCATTTAGAGCAGGTTTCCACCTTGTCCAAGTGTTAATAATTCAGGCAAAAATAAAATGAAGAACCGTGGATGGTGGAAATCTGAAACAAAAACCAAAATTGCTGGAGAAACTCAGCAGGTCTGGCAGCAAATGTGGAGAGAGAAAGCAGTTAATGTTTCAGGTGCAGTGACCCTTCAGAACAAATCCTCCTGTATTTTCTTGTTCTGAAAGATCACTGGACCCAAAATGTTAACTGTTTCTCTCCCTACAGGTACCGCCAGACCTGTTGAGTTCCTCAGCACTGTCTATTTTTGTGTTTAATAATTCACTGTGTCTGTGGTATCTCTTCACCAGGGGATGGGGAGAGAGGGGTGAACAGTGACTGCGTTTCCTTCTCCTTATTCAGCTTTTATTCATGTCTTTATCACAAATGGGGAGGGGAGGAGGATGTGAGCTGCTGGATATCTGTCTAGAATGTGGGCAGGTTCATTTCAAATAAGACCAGGCCTCATTGAAGAATGTCATGTAACACCCAAGAATCACCTGAAATCTCCCAAAGAAACTGTTGATGTTAATTTGGAGCAGGATTCAGTGGGACAGGCTGATAGGGTGGGTGGTGAGCTGAGGGGGCAAAATGAGCACCAAAATTCACCCTGATTTGGATAGCATTTATCTTCACCACCCCCACCCCCTGCTCCCCCCCCGCCCCTGCCAGTCTCATCATAGTTGGCCATCGGAGTGCCCCAGATGCAGCATTCCGAATGAAGGGCTTATGCCCGAAACGTCGAATTTCCTGCTCCTTGGATGCTGCCTGACCTGCTGTGCTTTAACCAGCAATGCATTTTCAGCTCTGTCAGTTCAGGCAGTATACTTGCCAACATTTCAGTGGTGTAGGGGGGGTAGTGAGCTCTCCAGGTGGGTCACACATTTGAGATGAGCTCAGTGAAGCACCTCAGGGTGGGAGAAACAGAAATTTTCCTTGTGTGCTCTGGGACAACACGTCTGTGATGACCTGAATTCTCCTCTTGGGTCCAGCTCTATACTGGACGGTCTGTTCCCAAGAGATGGAGTGAGGAATCAATCTGACAGGAGAGTTGATTCTGAAAGGAGAACAGCTTTGTGCATGGGAAATCATGTCGCACAAACAAGATCTTTGAAGAGGATTGATGAGGGCACAGCGGTGGACGTGATCTATGTGGACTTCAGTAAGGCATTTGGCAAGGTGCCCCATGGGTGATTGGTTAGCAAGGTTAGATCTCATGGAATACAGGGAGAACTAGCCATTTGGATACAGAACTGGCTCAAAGGTAGAGGACCAGAGGGTGGTGGAGGAAGGTTGTTTCTCAGACTGGAGGCCTGTGACCAGTGGAGTGCCACAAGGATTGGTGCTGGGTGCACTACTTTCTGTCATTTACATAAATGATTTGGATGCGAGCATAAGAGGTACAGTTAGTAAGTTTGCAGGTGACACCAAATTTGGAGGTGTAGTGGACAGCAAAAAAGGTTACCTCAGATTACAATGGGATCTTGACCAGATGGGCCAATGGACTGAGAAGTGGCAGATGGAGTTTAATTTAGATAAATGCAAGGTGCTGCATTTTGGGAAAGCAAATCTTAGCAGGACTTATACACTTAATGGTAAGGTCCTAGGGAGTGTTGCTGAACAGAGATCTTGGAGTGCAGGTTCATAGCTCACTGAGAATGGAGTTGCAGGTAGATAGGATAGTGAAGAAGGCGTTTGGTATGCTTTCTTTTATTGGTCAGAGTATTGAGTATAGGAGTTGGGAGATGATGTTGCGGCTGTACAGGATATTGTTTAGGCCACTGTTGGAATACTGCATGTAATTCTGGTCTCCTTCTTATCGGAAAGATAGATTAGATTCCTTACAGTGTGGAAACTGACCCTTCGGTCCAACCAGTCCACACCGACCCTCCAAAGAGTAACCCACCCAGACCCAATTCTCTCTGACTAATGCCCTATGGGCAATTTAGCATGGCCAATTCACCCGACCCGCACACCTTTGGACTGTGGGAGGAAACTGGAGCACCCGGAGGAAACCCATGCAGACACAGGGAGAATGTGCAAACTCCACACACACAGTTGCCCGAGGCTAGAATCGAACCTGAGACCCTGGTGCTATGAGGCAGCAGTGCTAACCACTGAGCCACCAAGAAAGTTGTTGTGAAAGTGTTCAGAAAAGATTTACAAGAATGTTGCCTGGATTGGAGGATTTGAGCTACAGGGAGAAGCCGAATAGGATGGGGCTGTTTTCCCTGGAGTGTCAGAGGCTGAGGGGTGACCTTATAGAGGTTTATAAAATCATGAGGGGCATGGATAGGATAAATAGACAAAATCTTTTCCCTGGGGTCGAGAGAGTCCAGAACTAGAGATCATAGGTTTAGGGTGAGAGGGGAAAGGTATAAAAGAGATCTAAGGATCAATATTTTCACGCAGCGTGTGCGTGTGTGGAATGAACTGTCAGAGGAAGTGGTGAACGCTGGTACAATTACAACACTTAAAAGGCATCTGGATGGGTATATGAATAGGAAGGGTTTTGAGAGATATGGACCAATTGCTGGCAAATGGGACTAGATTGGGTTGGGATATCTGGTTGGCGTGGACAGGTTGGACCAAAGGGTTTATTTCTGTGCTGTACATCTCTATGGATTTTTTTGTCTACTTAAGGCAGAAGTGAATTTTAAATGTTCATTAAGATTGATCCATTCGTAGGAAAGGGGTTTTTGCAACATAATTATGGCAAGAACCATAATGGGTTGTGATTAGCAGAGACAGTAGTCCTGTATGACAGAAACAATTCCAAAAAGGCTTAACAGCAAAGGAATAAAATACACACTTCTTATCAGGTGATTATATAAATCTTGGAACCTTTGTTTGAGATAGTAAAATATTGCTCTTAAACTATTAAGTTACTGTTGAAATATATACTCGATATGCAACATATAACATTCAGAAAAGTGATATCAACATTTAAAACTGCAACAATTTTGAGTCCTCATGGATAAGTCAGTAAAAACATCAAGCCATATTGTAAAAGAAAGACTTGCATTTATGGATCAGCTCATGTATCATGACCTCAGGATGTTGCAAAACATCTGAATATTCATGTCATTGAAGGTGGCAGGACATGTAGAGAAAGCTGCTAATGAAGCACATAGTGGCCTTGGTTCTATTAACTGGGGCATAGAATACAAGGACAAGAGGGTTATGATGGACTTGGAGAAGCACTGGTTAGATCTCAGCTGGAATATTGTGGAGAGTTCCAGGCACCACACTATAGGAAGGACATGAATGCATTAGAGAGTGCAGAAGAGGTAAGGGTTAGGTCTTTCACGACTGTGATAAGGAGAGACTTCTCCACCAAGTGATTGGTGAGCTTGTAGAATTCTCTGCACAGAAAGTAGTTAAGACCAAAACTTTGAAAGTTTTCAAGCAAGGGATAGATATATTTCTTGGGGTTAGATGTATCAAAGGATATGGGGAGAAAGGGAGAACAGGGAACTGAGTTGGATGATCAGCCATGATCTTATTGAACAA
Organism: Hemiscyllium ocellatum; assembly: GCF_020745735.1. Lineage (NCBI taxonomy): Eukaryota > Metazoa > Chordata > Chondrichthyes > Orectolobiformes > Hemiscylliidae > Hemiscyllium > Hemiscyllium ocellatum. Next base: position 4,341,114 of record NC_083423.1, read on the forward strand.
CAGAGCAGGCTCGAAGGGCTGACTGGCTGACCCCTATAACCTAAACTCTTATCTCTGTTCATCTAGTTTTGCCGATACAGATAACTTCTGCACCACAGCTAACATCACGCAAAAATTCAGAAATTATCAAAACAGGATGTGCATGTGAAGGACATGAGAACTATTTATTGTTGAGATCTGTCACACCTCTGCCCATAATATTAATGTCAAACATTTTATAGAATTTCTGTTACTTGAAAATTTCTGTAGTTGTGTCTTTTACATTTAGAAAACGAGAGTGCACCTGAAATGATCACTGACAAAGTACAAAACTAAAACTGAGGTGTAAGCCAAATTGGTCAAGTCCACTTCCTTTCTGATGTTACAATTTAAACAGGTCCACTACTGTATCACCGTTTAAATCTGGGTCAGGGCTGCAGGACAGCTGATTTAATTGTGCTGAATAAACAGAAGGATGCACGAGGGCACTTCAGTATCATTGCACCAAAACCGCAGATGTGGGTTCTGATACTAAGCATTCTCTTCTCTCTGCTTTCCTTGGTAGCAAGAGACTTTAGGGATGTTGGTTGCAGATTCACTGCTGTCAGTATTAGTTATTGTCCAACTCTCCCACGTTGGGTGCAGGTGAAGCTGCAGTTACTGCCCAGGCTACTCTTTCTCTATCATGCTGGCCCTGAGCTTAATCTGAAAAGTGACTGTAACTCCCCCTGATGTAGCATCTCCAAGTATCAGAGTCCACGGGCTGCACTTCCAACTGGCGATGGTGGATGTGGTGCATAGAGAGAGACATCTTCAGGAAGTGTGTGAAACATTTGTGAGGGGCTCCTCTGTCTCATTTACTCATGCTCAGCTCTCTGTCTCTTCCCACCCCCCACACACACATACCTTTCCCCAACACACATGGGTTTCTAGGAGGGTGGTGTTATTGTTGGTTCTTTCAAGGACTGCCGGGTCCTGTCAGCTCTGCCCACGTCCCAGGGATGACTAAAACAGCTAACTCCTCCACTTTCTGTTTCTCTGTAACATGTCACCCTGCTGTTGAACCCATGTGGTTGTTACCAATAGCATTAATTCAGAAATACGCTTCAGTTACACATTCACAATGCACTTTTGCCAACAAAGAGGGTGTTATGGACTAGGCCAGACAAAACATTTGTAAGCGGGCAACCCAGACCATAACTCTGCAATTTGTTTTGGTAAATGTACAGTGAGAATTACCCGGAGTAAGTTAGCGAGGTTGACTACCAGGTTTTAAAATAGACAAAACCTTATTCACAAAATTACACAATGAAACACAAAGATCAGAATAAAGAATCCCTACAGAAGTCAGTCTATCCAAACTTGACTTAATTATTCTGTTCCAAATAGACACAATAGTCCCAATAAGCAAACCCCCTTCAACACATTAAAAAAAGAAGGAGCAGATGCTTACAGGTTGATGTTGGAAGGGAAGAGAGAGAGAGAGCCTGTTCACACAGCTCTCTGCTGAACTCCCAACTAGTTCTGGACTGAACTGCTCAGCTAGAGAGCTGACCACACCCCTTTCCATTATACAGGTCACTTTTAAAACATGACCACTTTGGCCTGAAGTCTTATCTGTTTACCTATAAACAAAAGGCCTCTCAATGCCCTTTAATCTCCGCACTATAACAGTCTAATCAGAGCCAGGCCCATTTACAACCCGTCTGAAAAAAATCAAGGACACAACTGTCCTTGAGAAAAGGAACAGCTTTTAGAAAAAAGGGACCAGCTTTATGACAAGGGGGATGGCTTATAATTCAAAGATTCACTTGTTTCCATGGAGATAGGCAGCTAATGCATGGCAGGATTGGAAAGGAATAGGCAAAAATTGAAGTTTGCAGTTTCTGTCCCCGGAATCCCCCCAGTGTGGACTGTTACTGCACAGAGTGAGCGGGAGCAGGAAAGGACTCTGTCCGAGGGGATAAGAAATGGTCGATCAAGGCCAACAGGAAGATGTTGTGAAACTTGAAAGTGTTCAGAAAAGATTTACAAAGAAGTTACCAGAGGGCGAAGCTGAATAGGCTGGGGCTGTTTTCCCTGGAGCTTCGGAAACCTTACTGAGATTTATAAAATCATGAGGGGCATGGATAGGGTAAATAGACAGGTCTTTTCCCTGGGGTGGGGTGCCCAGAACTAGAGGGTTTAGGTTTAGGGTGAGAGGGGAAAAATTTAAAAGGGACCTAAGGTGCAGCGTTTTCATGCAGGGGATGGTGCGTGTATGGAATGAACTGCCAGAGGATGTGGTGGAGGCTGGTACTATTATAACATTTAAAAGGCATCTGGATGGATATATGAATAGGAAGGGTTTAGAGGGGATTGGGCCAAGTGCTGGCAAATGGGACTAGATTGATTTAAGATATCTGGTCAACATGGATGAGTTGGACCAAAGGGTCTGTTTCCGTGCTGTACATCTGTGACCCTATTTACTCAACCAGTTATAAACGAATATGGAGAGGCTTCTTACCATCAATGCCAAATGGATATCTAAGCAATTAACAACTCAGAAAGGAGATTGAAAGTGATTGATAAAAGAACCAGAGAAGGCCTGATGAAAAATTGATCTTTTGGATTTTTAGGGTTTTTAGGATTTGGAATGCAATGCCTAATACTGATTCAAAACTCATCTTCAAATGGGAATTGGCTAAATGTGGAAAGGAGCAAAGGTTACAGGGATGTGGGGATAGAGTGTAGGAGCGGGACAGTGCTCTTTGCAAGATAACAGTGAAGTCCTCAGTCCCAGAGAATGAGAGACGACTGCTTTTGTTTGAATCTCCAGCTCACCGTGCCTCAGGTGAGGGATGAGGTTGAGAAGGTGGGATCTTCATCGTGACCTCACTGTAAACAGGAACTGAACTCACTCTGTTGCTGTCACACAACTGGCTGTACAGCCAAGGTTAGAGTGGTGCTGGAAAAGCACAGCAGGTCAGACAGCATCTGAGGAGCAGGAAAATTAACATTTCAGGCAAAAGCCCTTCATCACGAATGAGGCTGTATAACCACCTGAGCTGTATGACCCCAATAACCAGCGTAGATGTAATGGGGTGACTGTTCTGTCTTGCACTATTTCATGATTATATTCTGTTTTCCACTCTTAGCTATACCCATCCACCCTCTTTCTTTGTAGTGGCTCTGGATCCTGCAAGCTGCTTTAGCAACAAGTAAAGTTGTCTCAAATGTGGCAGGAGAGGGAAGAAAGAACATAATGAAAGTTGACCTCCCAGCTTTTAAACAACGTGTTTACAATTCTGACAAAAAAAACCTACAATATCAAAATGAAAACCAAGTCAAAGTAAGTGACTGCTCCAGCGTCTGATAAGCAGCTGAGCTTCAGAGCAGTAACCTTCTGCATGAGCTGGACATTCTGCTGTCTGACCTGAGGGAAAGCAGCCTGTATCCTCCTGATCTCCTGTCCTGATTGTGAGATATTGTTAACATTTGGTGAACTTTGCCGTTTTTGTTCCAGTTTTCAAGATAGTACACTCCGGACTAATCCTGTCTTCAAATGTTTACTTTGGGAACTTAAGCTGGAATGGTTTGGAGTTCTGTCCTGAAGTAATCTGAAGCCATTCTGTCAATTAAGCACAAATTTTCAGAGAAGTTAGAAGTACATAATTGTGAGTGTTACCAGCAGCACGCTGCTGGTGTGTGGTGTTATTATTATATTGAAACTGGGTCTTTGTACTTACTGCCAGAGGGGCTACCTAAGCTCCATTTAGATGCCTGCGCTGTGTATAATGCTGTAAGCCTCCTCCCCTTCAAATTACACCAGTCCTTTCCTCCCCAGCATGTATGTAATAATGAATGTTATAACTTGGTTGCTACTGCAAAAGATGTGACCTTCACATTGTCGATGAAACAATCTCTTCAGGTTGTTGACCTGATCCCATCAGTTAAACCTACTGCTCCAAGCAAAGGATTTAATTCGGTTTCAGTGACTGCTTCATATCTTGGCACCTGTTCTGGCAAAGTTCACTAAATGTTAACATTTCAAAATTGCAGCTAAAGAGCAAAAAGGTGAAAAACCTGAGGCTGTTTTCCCCCCATCTCGGGCAGCAATCTGTCCAGCTGATTGGAAGGTTGTTGGTCTGAAGTTCAGCTGTTTATTAGATGCTGGGGAGTCAATTATTTTGAATATAATTTGATTTTGGACACGGTGTTTTTTGTTGGAATTGCGAATGTGTTCTTTAAACACCTGGAGGTTGATTTTAATTCTGTTTTCCCTTCCATATCCAGCCCTGATTGAGGTAAGTACCCACTTTGCCTGCTGCTGAAACCAATTGTTGAAATGAGAAGCCGTCACATAGAAACTCAAAGACAGAAACAGAGCTTGGGCCAATAGGTTTGTGCTGAGCCTACCCCATTCTAATTCCACCCCCACCCCCATCCCCACCACCCTCCGATCCCTTCCTTCTCTGATAGAGCCCCCTTAAGTATAGTGTTACCAACTACTTTAACCACTCTGTGAGGCAATAAGTCTACGTTCCCAGCACTGTCTGTGTGAAAGATCTCATTGATCCATTGAAGGATATTTTGTATTTATGTCTCCTCGTAACATAAATCTTTTTGATAGAGCGTACTTAGAATACTTAAGCAGGATAAAATCCCTGCTGACTCCTGTACAGTGAGCATGTTTATTAGGTTGGTGAACTCCGGCCTACCAAACCCTCACCAACTCCCCTCGTGGCCAGGCCCGGCTGTGAGATAAATTCATAGTTATTATATTTTATGTTCATGAAAGATAAAATAATATTCCTCTATGTTCAACCATGTAAACAATCAGAACAGAATGAGTTGTGCTGTCTATCCACCCTCAGTCTCTATATCTCTATGGTCACAGCTGCAGGTTTCTTAAGCAATCTGTCCTTTATCCATATCCCTCTTAACTGAAGCATGATGTGATCTCCTCACTGATTGTAACCTCTGTTTGATATTCCCTCCATCCAGTGACTCTGAGACTATAATCTAAGTGTCTGAAAAGTGTGAATCAATCTCTCTTCACTTTCTGTCACTGTTGACCTGAATCTTGCTCATGCCTCCGGATTCCTTTGGCAGGAAAACATTGCACTTCACACAACCCACCTGGAGCAATCAAAATATTTCTATCCATTGTGAATCTGCTTTGGTAGTCTTATTCTCCTGCCCCTCTCACACCAACCAGGTTTGAAGGGGTGACAAGTAGGTTAGACCAGGGAAACCCAGTGGATGTGGTCTATCTAGACTTACAAAAGGCCTTTGATAAGGTGTCACATGGGAGGCTGCTGAGCAAGGTGAGGGCCCATGGTGTTCGAGATGAGCTACTGGCATGGATTGAGGATTGGCTGTCTGACAGAAAGCAGAGAGTTGGGATAAAAGGTTCTTTTTCGGAATGGCAGCCGGTGACAAGCGGTGTCCCACAGGATTCAGTGTTGGGGCCACAGCTGTCCACATTGTATATTAATGATCTGGATGAAGGGACTGGGGCATTCTAGCGAAGTTTGCCAATGATACGAAGTTAGGTGGACAGGCAGGTAGTACTGAGGAAGTGGGGAGGCTACAGAAGGATCTAGACAGTTTGGGAGAGTGGTCCAGGAAATGGCTGATGGTATTCAACATGAGCAGATGCGAGGTCTTGCACTTTGGAAAAAGAATAAAGCATGGACTACTTTCTAAATGATGAGAAAATTCATAAAGCCAAAGTACAAAGGGATCTGGGAGTGCTAGTCGAGGATTCTCTAAAGGTAAACATGCAGGTTGAGTCCCTGATTAAGAAAGCGAATGCAATGTTGTCACTTATCTCAAGAGGGTTGGAATATAAAAGCACCGTTGTGCTACTGAGACTTTATAAAGCTCTGGTTAGGCTCCATTTGGAGTACTGTGTCCAATTTTGGTCCCCACACCTCAGGAAGGACATACTGGCACTGGAACGTGTCCAGCGGAGATTCACACGGCTGATCCCTGTAATGTTTGGTCTAACATACGAGGAACGGCTGAGGATCTGGGATTGTATTCATTGGAGTTTAGAAGATTAAGGGGAGACTTAATAGAAACTTACAAGATAATACATGGCTTGGAAAGGGTGGACGCTAGGAATTTTTTTCTGTTAGGCGAGGAGACTAGGACCCGTGGACACAGCTTTAAAATTAGAGGGGGTCAATTCAGAATAGAAATGCAGAGACGTTTCTTCAGCCAGAGAGTGGTGGGCCTGTGGAAGTCATTGCCACAGAGTGCAGTGGAGGCCGGGATGGTAAATGTCTTCAAGGCAGAGATTGATAGATTCTTGTTGTCTCGAGGAATTAAGGGCTACAGGGAGAATGCGGGTAAGTGGAGTTGAAATGCCCATCAGCCATGATGGAATGGTGGAGTGGACTCGATGGGCCGAATGGCCTTACTTCCACTCCTATGTCTTATGGTTTTATGGTCTTATGGTGATTCCTTTAGGTGGCCCCATCAATTGTCTCATTTAGAGTATTAGAGATGTAGCAATGTACAGCATAGTGACACACCCTTCGGTCCAACCCGTCCATGCCAACCAGATATCCCAACCCAATTTAGTCCCATTTGCCAGCACTTGGCCCATATCCCTCCAAACCCTTCCCATTCATATACCCATCCAGATGCCTTTTAAATGTTGTATTTGTACCAGCCTCCACCACTTCCTCTGGCAGCTTATTCCATACACGTACCACCCTCTGTGTGAAAATATTACCCTGAAATGACTGGTGTAATTTTTAAATCTTTCCGCTTTCATGTTAAACCTATGCCCACTAGTTCTGGACTCCCCCCAACGCTGGGGAAAAGACCCTGACTATTTATCCTATCCATGCCTCTCCATGATTTTATAAACCTCTGAGGTCACCCCTCAGCCTCCGATGCTCCAAGGTAAACAGCCCCAGCCTATTCAGCCTCTCCCTATAGTTCAAATCCTTAAACCCCGGTGATATCCTTGTAAATCTTTTCTAAATCCTTTCAAGTTTCACAACTTCTTTCCTACAGCAGGGAGATCAGAATTGAACGTAAAACTTTACTGCAAAACTTCAAAAATTGCAAACTGATAAAAATGACTGAATAATCACATTTTGCTTTGCTTCAATAAATTCTTTGGTGTCAATAGATTTCTTTGAAGAAGATCAGACCAGTATAGGATTGTATCACATGTATGAAACACAAAAATATTTTCTCCATATATGTAAGAGTATTCAAAAAGCTAATTGTTAAATATTTAATTCTGGTTATGTATTATTTCTTTGACCATAATGGCTCAAAATTTACCACTTTCTTTGGATGGGTCACTCCGGAATCACCTCGAGACCAGCGAGCCACGCTGAGGCCACATGGGACAGTGAGAGACCACCATGGGCAGCCAAAAGACTGACATACCAGGCCGAAAGTCTGCTATGCTTGGCTGCTGACAGGCTGAGAGACCACCACCCTGGGGACTTTTTATTTCTGTATTGTTCTAATCTTTTTCTCCCCAAGAACTAAATGGCCTGCAGTGTTCAGGGATGTGTAGGTTAGATGTATTAGTCAGGGAAATGTAGAGGAATGGGTCTGGGTGAGTTACTCTTCAGAGGGTCAGTGTGGACTTGTTAGGTCAAATGGCCTGTTTCCACTCTGTAGGGATTCTATGATTCCATGATTCTAAATTGGACTGAAAAATCTATGCCTCAGTACTTGTACCTAAAATGGTGCCATGAGTGGTGACACTGTACTGGTAGTTATTCAATAACGCAATGGTTGCGTTCGTGTGCAACACCGTATTTTTAAACAAATCATGCTTTAGAAACAGCACTTAGTGTTGGTGATGTGATCGCGTTACAGCCAACACATGTTATAAATGTTCGCACTTTAGAAACAGTGTCCCCATTTTGTAAATCACGTTGCAGTGAATTCGAGTTGCTGAAATATGTATTATAGCAGAACAACATGTACTCATAGGAGGAAGTGACAATAAAGCTAATTCAATCACAGAAACTCCAATTCTTCAGCACCTTCGTTCTCAATAGCAATCCTGTTCTTGCGTAACTAATTTTGTACTTTCACTCTTCATGCTAACAAGGAAGACGTAAATCAGTGATTTGAGATTTGTGTTTAATGGTGCATATAATACATATAATGGTTCTTTGCTTAATTTAGTGACAATTTATTTGAAATGTCTCAGTATGAATCTGTTGCATAGAAAATTCTTATCAACTTGAAGTTCTACATGTATTGCACCGATTTCAATTCATCAAAACAAGTAATAACTTTTCTCCACCTAATTTCTCAAGACATTGCCCTGATTAATCATATACAATATGCCTGGTTTAAATTTAAACAAAATTTGCAAATTGACTAGCAAGTTCTGAAAAGATTTGTAGCTTAGGTTTAGGTTCTGGATGTAGGGTTGCTTGCTGAGTTAGAAGGTTTGCTTTCAGACGTTTGGGTACCATACGAGGTAACATCTTCAGTGAACCTCCGAATGAATCAATGGGAATTGACCGTCAATCATCATCAGCTGATGCATTCTGCATGGAAATACCTCTATCAGATTCCACTTACTAACCAGTTAGAAGTCTCTCCTCGTACAGTGTAAACTGTTCCTTCCTCTTTACGTTGGCATTTATTGTAAATTGTCCTCATGAGACAACAGAGAAAAAGCTTCAGTGAAATGTATCTGATTTCAGCAACTCAAGTTCTGCATAATTACTTGTAATATTAAAAAGTATAGGTCACAAGACAGTAATTGGCATTTCTGTTTACAATATTTAATTGGAATTTATTTATATTATCATTGCCATCTGGTATTGCAAATCCAATATTCCAAATTTTGTAAATCAAGCTGTCTTGTTGCAATTGAGATCTAAATGTGATTTAGGAATATTTGTTCTGGAAAAATAAATGGAAATAATTGATGTACAACTACAGGGAATACTTGCTGAAAATGTGTTGCTGGAAAAGCGCAGCAGGTCAGGCAGCATCCAAGGAACAGGAAATTCGACGTTTCGGGCACAGGCCCTTCATCAGGAATGAGGAAAGTGTGTCCAGCAGGCTAAGATAAAAGGTCGGGAGGAGGGGCGATGGAGATGTGATAGGTGGAAGGAGGTCAAGGTGAGGGTGATAGGCTGGAGTGGGGTGGGGGCGGAGAGGGGAGACAGGCTGCCTACTTGTGGAACGTTATCAGAGAACACCTCTGGGACACCCAGACCAACCAACCCAACCACCCCGTGGCTCAACACTTTACTCCCCCTCCCACTCCACCAAGGACATGCAGGTCCTTGGACTCCTCCATCGCCAGACCATAACAACACGACGGTTGGAGGAAGAGCGCCTCATCTTCCGCCTAGGAACCCTCCAACCACAAGGGATGAACTCAGATTTCTCCAGTTTCCTCATTTCCCCTCCCCCCACCTTGCCTCAGTCGAATCCCTCGAACTCAGCACCGCCTTCCTAACCTGCAATCTTCTTCCTGACCTCTCCGCCCCCACCCCACTCCGGCCTATCACCCTCACCTTAGGGCGGCACGGTGGCACAGTGGTTAGCACTGCTGTCTCACAGCGCCTGAGACCCGGGTTCAATTCCCGACTCAGGCGACTGACTGTGTGGAGTTTGCACGTTCTCCCCGTGTCTGCGTGGGTTTCCTCTGGGTGCTCCGGTTTCCTCCCACAGTCCAAAGATGTGCGGGTCAGGTGAATTGGCCATGCTAAATTGCCCGTAGTGGTAGGTAAGGGGTAAATGTAGGGGTATGGGTGGGTTGCGCTTCGGCGGGTCGGTGTGGACTTGTTGGGCCGAAGGGCCTATTTCCACACTGTAAGTAATCTAATCTAATCTAAACCTTGACCTCCTTCCACCTATCACATCTCCATCGCCCCTCCCCCGAGTCCCTCCTCCCGACCTTTTATCTTAGCCTGCTGGACACACTTTCCTCATTCCTGATGAAGGGCTTATGCCCGAAACGTCGAATTTCCTGCTCCTTGGATGCTGCCTGACCTGCTGCGCTTTAACCAGCAACACATTTTCAGCTCTGATCTCCAGCATCTGCAGACCTCACTTTCTCCTACAGGGAATACTTGTCATTTACTACACAAATTGAGTCGACCAGGGAAAGGATCATTTTCCCATTCTCAATGGGACCCTCTTTCTCTGTAGGATTTTTCTCAACTAGATCCAATCAATCTCAAGAAGCATCCCAGATCCTAACATCCCATGATTGGATGCTCTCAAACAAAGACGCAGGAGGTATTTATGGAACCTGGTCTTGTAGATGTACAAACATTCTGCGGAAGAGGAGGCTAGCTTCATTTAATCTTGACCACTTGGTTCTGAATAAAAATGACTCCATGCAGAGAAACCTTTTGTCTGGTGATATATAATAGTCCAAATGATGAATGGTCATATGGACTTCCTGATCAGTCTTGGGAACTGAGGTTTGAAACTGAAATTGGGCCTGGTGGTATTATTCATTCCTGATGAAGGGCTTTGGCCTGAAACATCGATTTTCCTGCTCCTCGGATGCTGCCAGACCTGCTGTGCTTTTCCAGCAATACACTCTCAACTCTGATCTCCAGCATCTGCAGTCCTCACTGTCTCCCATTTGGAATTAGGAGTCTAATGATGACTATCAAACTGTTGCAGATTGTCAAAAAGCCCACCTGGTTCACTAGAGTCCTTTAGGAAGGAAATTGCTGTCCTTACCTGGTCTGGCCTACCTGTGACTCCAGACCCACAGCAAAGTGGTTGATTCTTCACTGCCCTCTGGGCGATCAGGGATGGGCAATAAACGCTGGCCTAGTCAGGAATACCCACATTCTGTGAGTGAATAAAAACAAATTGTCAGGCCACATGGATTGAGATAAATAGGATGAAAGTTACAGGTGTCATCGAGTCATTTTAAGGATGTTTTTTGTCTTAGGATTTGCCATGAAGAGTAACAGACTGATGAAGGCAAATCTGAAAAAAACTTGATTAAATTTATTTAATTACTTAATAGTATTTTTTCTTTTCGCTTTTTCTGAAGTGCCAATGTTATGAATGACACTGTCATCAGAGAAAGTTGGCCATTACCTTGTTTATGTTTATTTATTACCTTTTTTTACCTTGTTAATTGTAAGTGATCTCCCCATGAATTTTTGATATGTACAGTTCACCCCGTCAGCAGCGTGCATTTCAACATTATCCCCAATAAACCTCCTGTTCTCTCAAAGCAAAGATGTTATCTTCTTGCCTGGGAAGCTCCAGTAGTGACATCAACTACATTTCTGATTATTTCAATGAGTCATCACATTGAAACTGGGTCAATAATGACCTCGACAGGAAAGTTCCCTATCTGAACTACATGATGTTCAGGAACCATGCATTAGAGGGTAGCATCAAAAAACGTGGTGCTGGAAAAGCACAGCCAGTCAGGCAGCATCCAAGGAGCAGGAGAGTCAAGAGTTTCGAGCATAAAATCCTCATCAGGAATCCCTTCGAGGGTAGCCGTCCTGTCTCATCAGAAACAATGGCTGACCATCGCCACCTACAGTGCATCTGCCAAACTTGCTTCTTAGCTCAAGCCACCACCGTGTCCCATTGGGATCTGAGGGACTAAAGGCAGACATGACAGTGAGGAGTCCCCTGAATACATATCACATTAAGGCTGCCTTACAGAGAGGATATGTAAACTAGTTTAGCTAGAGATGCCTGAATATAAAAATAATTCGGGAAAAGATGTCAAGAGATTTACAAGCCTCAAAAGATTTAATGAACTAAAGAGGTGGATTTCCCATTTCAAATGAGCACCATCCTAAAACATAAGGCAGTGATGAAACAGAGTGATAAATAATATAATCACGGACTGGCCTACCCTTTCCCTGGTTAATCCTCTTGACAACACAGTTTTTTTTTTGAAAAAAACAATTCAATGAAATAGCTGTTGTAAGGGATTTTGCAAGCTTAGATAAACATAGTCCGTACTGTAAATTAGATTAGTTATAATGATATAATCCTGCCTAGAAGGGATGGAAACTGATAATGTCCTCTCAAGATCTTAATCTGATGAAGCAGTTTGGTTGAAGTACATTTTGGAAGTGGTTATAATCTGGACACGAGGACAACAATTCCTTGGAGCCCACTCTAAAGGTCATGGATGGGGATACTGTCGGGACCAATCCAAATTCATTTTTAACTCCTCCTGTCCAGGGGAAAACAGTGGGACGTTCTCTTCAATATTGATCAGAGAGACTTTTGGCATCACTCATGAAATCTGGCAGGTTTATGATTGCCTTTGACAGGAGCATTAAAGTCAGTATCGAGACCAGCCCAAGCTTCCAGTTGTTGGCAAGTCCATCAGGGGCTGGGCAAACCTTTATTTCCTCAGGCATCCTTCAACAAGGAATAATCTGACCCAAGCTTTGATAAAACAGGTTCTATCCGAGCTGAGGTGTTTCTCTTTCTCGCCTCTGGTCTAGAAGGTCATGGGCTTAAATCTCATTCCAAGAACTGAACACAGAATCTCAACAGAAACATCAATGCAGCATTGAGGTGGTGCTGCCTTATTAGAGGTGGTTGACATTAATTGATCCAATACTTTATCATCCCGTTAAAGTTAATGTAAAGATGCAATTTAACAGAAAAACCAAATTAACTGATTATTTACCCATTTCATCAGAAAGCAGCAGTTACTTCACAAGAAGATAGGAGGAGGCCATTCAGCCCCTCAAGCCTGCCTTCCCATTCTATAATATCAAAGCAGACCTGCCCCAGGCCTCAACTCACCAATATTTCAAAACTCTTATCTGCCTCCTGTAAATACTTTCAGTGATCTAACTGCCCCAGCTATCTGGGATAGAGAGTCTAGACATTTGTTACCCACTGGATAGTCTGCGAATGAGGGCCAGGGCGCTAAGGAGAAATGTTCAGAAACATTTCTACACACACAGGTTGGGAGAGGTTTACAACTCTCTTCTATAAATAGCATTTGATGCTGGATTAGTTATTAATTTTGTGAAGCAAAGGTACTAAGGGATGTGGGCAAAAGGCAGGTTTATGGAGTTAGGCCACAGATCAGCCATGATCCCATTGAATCACAGAACAGGCTGGAGGGACTGAATGGCCCACTCCTGTTTCTATATCCCTATGTTGCTCTGGGAGAAGAAATTCCTTTGCATGTCCATTTTAACTGAGTGTCTCCTTAATCTGTAACTATGTCCCTTTTTTGAGACTCCCACATTAGTGGAACCTCCTCATCATCTACCATGTCAAGCCCCCCCCCTCAGAATCTTGTGTGTTTCAATAAAATGGCCTTTTATTCTTCTAAACTCGATTGAATAAAGGCCTCGCCTGTTCAACTGACCTCGATGAGCCAACCCCTTCAGCCCGGGAATCAGCTGGGGGAATCTCTCCTGAACAGTCTCCAATGTCACTATGTCCTTTCTTAAATATCAGAACCAAAACTGTACACAGAGCAGCCAGTGCCTCACCAACACCCTGTTACAAGACATCCCAACTTTTAAACTCCAACCCCACTCAGAATAAAAGCTAAAATTCCATTTCCCTTCTTGCTGTATTTCAAAATTGAAATAGATCTGAAGTGTTTTGAAGAAAATCACACTGTTGTTATCTTGTCAAGGCAAGTTCCTTGCATGGTATGAGATTCTGTACAGCTTGTGTTAACATCCTCACTCAACGTGGATACATTAGCTAGTAAGTTATCATCCGATGAATACCTTAAGAGCTCTGATCTGAATGTTCTTTTCGATCTTTATAGTTTATGTCTGTTTTGGAGGAGGAGTTCTTCTCCTGTTCTTCATATCTACTTTCAGATTAAGAAATGTTAAACTAGGCAGTGCAATAACTGCCCATGTTTTAAATTATTTAATCAAAGTTTTTAATCAGCCTGTTCAGAGATGTAATTATATATCTGAAGTAGGTGGGACGTGAACCCAGGCCTCCTGGTCCAGGATAGGGACACTATCACTGCATCGCAAAAGAGCCCTCATTAAAATTTCAAAGCAAACGTTTCCATTAAAATCACGTATGGATATAAACGATTGTTCAGCTGATATATCCACACTAATCAGAATCTTTGAAAATTTCTCGGTTAAGTAGAGATGAGAATTCTTGGTACTCCTCATTGTCGGCAGAGAATAGTTTTAGCTGGTGACAGACTGAGATCTGAAAGGTTCCGATTCCTGGAGACTCCAAAATTAAGATGCCAACAGTTCATTCCATGAGAAAGTTTTAGGATTACAAATTAAAACAAAACAGAGATGCTTAAAAGCAGCACCGGGTCAGGTGTAGCACTCGGATACGTTGAGTGTAGCTGATTACTAAACAATACACTGCAGGAGCAATTTGTTAAGAAGATGTGAACTGTACACCGGGTTAATGACTACTGTCGGCACAGTCTCACCATCAGATTAGCTATTGTCTGAACGTAAATTAATGTTAAATCTTGTCTAAGTGCAATGGACAAGAAGCTACGGTGTATCTGATGACCATGTATAAAACAGTTTTTGTCAACACCTACAGTCCATTTTCCAAAATAAAACTATTTCAGAGGTGTAGAATTATTAATTGCGTTCGGGAAATTCCTTTTCCACAATAAATAGTACAACCGTTCTCAGGATGTCTAGATATCTGTTGGATAGTTGTAGTTAATCTCACCCACAACCTCACAGTCAGTACAGTGATCCTTCCCTATTGCAGATGGGTCAGAAAGCAACCAGGGACAACACTCCTGCCGTGAGTTTTATCAGATTATTAGAACACAACTGAGACCAATCTGGTCCTCCCTTGGCAGGAACCATTGCGGTATGGATAGGGAGTGGTCAGTGAGGGAAAGCCAGCTGATGGCAGTATTCCACTGAAGTCTCCGTTAAAAGCAACCACCTCAGCACAGAGAGAGAAATGAGAAGTCATGTCCATTTAATCTGTAAAGTCACAGCTACTCACTATTTCAATGGGTGAAGCAGCAGGGAGTCCTGTCTACGTCTGTCCTGCAGAACCTCTCTATCTTTTTGTGAAAAGGCAATATTTTTCCTTTTAATAAGATGATTGAAACCTTTCATATTGGGTGACATAACTCTGATAGAGGTCGTTCTCTGTAAGATGAGAATCACTGAACCAGTTAAAGCAGTTACCATGTTTGTGCACACTGGGAATTAACTTGTCCTTTCCAAAGGGCATGGATTGAAGTTCCTATCATTGCTAATAAACAACACCACTGAACCATGATGCTTAATGCTTTAAACTTATTTCGAATGTTTTCCACAATCTTTCCTTCTTTATCCATCCTCTCCTTCCAAACACTGTTGAATTTTCTACTATTTTATGTCCTCCTCTCAATTCTTGTTTTATCTAACACACATGAAGACTTTGCACACATTCCTAGACACATAGGTGGCTTATGTGTAACTTATCTTGAAGCTATCTGTGTTGCTTATCTATCTTTACCATCGCATAGTTAAAGCCATGAATATGTTAAACTGCAAAGCAGAAAACAG
Organism: Hemiscyllium ocellatum; assembly: GCF_020745735.1. Taxonomy (NCBI): domain Eukaryota; kingdom Metazoa; phylum Chordata; class Chondrichthyes; order Orectolobiformes; family Hemiscylliidae; genus Hemiscyllium; species Hemiscyllium ocellatum. The sequence continues at coordinate 4,356,575 of NC_083423.1, forward strand.
AGAATGACTTTAGACAGCAGGAAACAATGTAAACCATCTAATGTCTTTGCCATGCTTTCATAGCCATTTAGAGAGCAAGGAACTATTAACTTTGACTTGGGATCTTTAGCCACAATATTTACATCATGGCACAGTGGCTCAGTGGTTAAAATCAACGAGGTAAAAACAATGACTGCAGATGCTGGAAACCAGATTCTGGATCAGTGGTGCTGGAAGAGAACAGCAGTTCAGGCAGCATCCAAAGTGCACCAAAATCAATGTTTCAGGCAAAAGCCTGATGAAGGGCTTTTGCCCAAAACGTCGATTTGGATGCTGCCTGAACTGCTGTGCTCTTCCAGCACCACTAATCCAGTGGTTAACCCTACTGCCTCCCAGTGCCTAGAATCCAGGTTCGATTCCACTTTTGGGTAACTGTCTATGTGAAGTTTGCACATTCTCCCTGTGTCCGTGTGGGTTTCCTCCCACTGTCCAAAGATGTACAGGTCAGGATGAATTGGCCGTGCTAAATTGCTACAGTGTCTAGGGATGGACAGGTTAGCCATGGGAAATGTAGGCTTAGAGGGAAAGAGTCAGGAGAGGTTTGGTGTGATTGGGATGCTCTTTGGAGGGAGAATATGGACTCGATGGGCTGAATAGCCTGCTTTCCCACAGTAGGGATTCAAGAAAGCCAGAATCCCTGCCTGCTGATGTCCTTTAAATATTTTCCTTATTTTAAAAAAAGGGAAGTTACTTTGACATGGAGAAATGTCAAATAGAGACAAGATACTCAAAGTTTGGGAGAAGATTTGTAGCTCGGGTGCTCGTTGTTGTGGTTCTGTTCGCTGAGCTGGGAGTTTTTGTTGCAAACGTTTCGTCCCCTGTCTAGGTGACATCCTCAGTGCTTGGGAGCCTCCTATAAAGCGCATCTGTGATGTTTCCTCCGGCATTTATAGTGGTTTGAATCTGCTGCTTCCGGTTGTCAGTTCCTGTTCGCTGCAGTGGCCGGTATATTGGGTCCAGGTCGATGTGTTTGTTGATAGAATCTGTGGATGAGTGCCATGCCTCTAGGAATTCCCTGACTGTTCTCTGTTTGGCTTGTCCTATAATAGTAGTGTTGTCCCAGTCGAATTCATGTTGTTTGTCATCTGTGTGTGTGGCTACTAAGGATAGCTGGTCGTGTCGTTTTGTGGCTAGTTGGTGTTCGTGGATGCGGGTCTCTCTCAACAGCCACTCTCAGACAACAACACACCAGAACGAAGGACCCGATACCCAGCATGAGCAAAACCAATGTAGTGTACAAAATCCCATGCAAGGACTGCACAAAACACTACATAGGACAAACAGGAAGACAGCTAACGATCCGCATCCATGAACACCAACTAGCCACGAAACGACACGACCAGCTATCCTTAGTAGCCACACACACAGATGACAAGCGACATGAATTCGACTGGGACAACACTATTTTATAGGACAAGCCAAACAGAGAACAGCCAGGGAATTCCTAGAGGCATGGCACTCATCCACAGATTCTATCAACAAACACATCGACCTGGACCCAATATACCGGCCACTGCAGCGGACAGCAACTGACAACTGGAAGCGGCAGAGACAAGCCACTATAAATGCCGGAGGAAACATCACAGAAGCGCTTCACAGGAGGCTCCCAAGCACTGAGGATGTCACCTAGAAAGGGGACGAAACGTTTGCAACAAAAACTCCCAGCTCAGCGAACAGAACCACAACAAAGACAAGATACTTCCCAGAGCATGACAGAAAACATGGAGGTGATTTCAGGGTAGCGATGGCAGAAGGGTTGGAAGCGAAACCTGTTTTACAAGTGGAAGAACATAACACAATGATTTAGTGACAACACTTACAAAGTAATTTCTTCTTTATTATTGTTTGTTGTAAATCAGCATGAGAAACTCCAATTTGGAAAAGGAAATGGAGAAAATTCCACTTTGGTTTCAGAACTAATGTATTTTTTAAATGTAATTTAATTTGTTGCTTGTTATTCTGATGTGGACCTCAATTATTCTGCATTCTGACCTGGATTTAGAGTTGCATATTTTATTCTATTCAATGTGTCTGAAAGTATCTGTGCACCTGGGTAACTGAGTACAGTATTCAACTTATTGTCGTAATTACTGGCAGCTTTGGAGGAATTGACACTTCATAGTCACATTGCGTGGGGAGGGGGTGAAAAGGCAGGAGATTGGCACTAGATAATAGAAGCAGTGCAGACACAGCGGGCCGAGTGGCCTCCTGCTACATCATAATAATTCTGTAATTCTGTCCACAAAACTATTCCAAGCCATTTTTTGAAAATGGTTGTCTACAATGTTAAACTTCTTGTGCTTTAGACTGGGAATAATCTGCCTCTTCTGTAAAGAGTTCCCTGTGTTCTCAGTGGTTCAAGTAATTAAAGCAAAGTTCTGCAGATGCTGGAAACATAAAGTAAAAGCAGAACGCACCACAAATACTCAACGCCTCGGGGAGCCTCTGTGGAAAGAGAGAGAGAGACTGAGTTAATGTTTCAAATCCAGTGGGTCAGTACTGTCCTTTCAGCCGAACTGTTCTGATCAGCTTAAAGTCAGTCATTTCCATTTTAGATAATAAAAATCCTAATTGTTTCAAATTTCAAATCTCCTACCTTGTGTTTATAATTAATTGTTCTGCAATTGACTGCAATAGTCAAGGTGTCATTTATAATTATTTTTATTATTCCTTGCAGTTATTGGCAATCTTGAAATGCATTACCACTTGTTTCCTGTTCCCAGTATTCTTTGGAAGTTGCATGAAATGTATTCTTGCTGTACAACAATACCCAGGAGCAGTTGTATCCATTTATTGTATGTATATCCTGATCACTTCAGACAGCAAATCCCTGAAGTGGTGGAACAGCCTCCACCCATGTTACACCAAAGTATAAATAAAAACGTTGCTTTGAGAAATGATATTTATGCTGAATTTGTTTGGAGGTTTTTACCTATTTACTGGAGTCATGTGGGTGGAAACTCAATTTCAAAATCTTTTCCTAATGAGCCATTTTCATGTGACATATGAAAGCCTGGAGACATTGGAAATTGTTGCCACAGTTTCTGCCAAATGTATATCCTTATTAAAGATTTTTCTAAAATGTACAGTTCTTGAAAGTCACCAATGGACACGCGCTCTCCTCCTGCAGAACAAACACTGATTACTTCAATGGCCTCTATTGTCAAGGTCATCTGTCCTGAAGACATGTTCTACTCATTGAAGTTCCCGAATGTGACATGATTTTTAATTGACCTCTCAGAGACAAACCTGTGTACCTTAGAACTCCCATTCCATGCGACAGATTGCCTTTTCCAATCCATGTTTATCTGACTCCAGCCCGAACAGACCTGAGCTGTTGGTTAAACTGTTTAATTTCTGAAGCCTTATTGGATTCTGGAACTGGATAGCCTAATCCAAGTTAATCTGCTGACAGTGATTTCCTGTGAGACTATGAGCATGTCGTTTGCTTTATGTGAGTGTCCGGGGAAGAGTAATGTCAACCTTGGGACGTTTTAAATGTGGGTATTGCATTCACCTGACAGATTAAAGAAATTGAGGGAGTCCTGATGGTATACATTGTACATGGCCCATTCAAATAACTGGAAGAGATAAAAAAACTTCACATTTCTCAATGTTCTTTTTTTATATCTTCCTAATGTAGAAAATAGAAACAGTCTATTCAGCCCTTCATGGCAAAATGAGGACTGCAGATGCTGGAGATTAGAGTCGAGAGTGTGGTGCTGGAAAAGCACAGCAGGTCAGGCAGCTTCCGAGGAGCAGGAAAATCGACATTTTGGGCAAAAGCCCTTCATCAGGAATGAGGCTGGGAGCCTCGGGGGAGGGGGTGTGTTGAGAGATAAATGGGAGGGGGTGGTGCCGGAGGGAAGGTAGCTGAGATTGCGATGGGTAGATGGAGGTGGGGGTAAAGGTGATAGGTCAGAGGGGAGGGTGAAGTGGATAGGTGAGAAGGGAGATTGGCAGGTAGAACAGGTCATGGGGACGGTGCTGAGCTGGAAGGTTGGAACTGGGGTAAGGTGGGGGGAGGGGAAATGAGGAAACTGGTCACGTCCACATTGATGCCCTGGGGTTGGAGGGTCCCAAGGCAGACGATGAGGCGTTCTTCCTCCAGGCCTTCACCAGTTTCCTCATTTCCCCTCCCCCCACCTTACCCCAGTTCCAACCTTCCAGCTCAGCACCATCCTCATGATCTGTCCTAGCTGCCCATCTTCTTCCCACCTATTCGCTCCAGCTTCCTCTCTGACCTATCACCTTTACCCCCACCTCCATCCACATGTTGCACTTTCAGCTACCTTCCCCTATGCCCTACGACCTCCCTTTTATCTCTCCGCCCCCTGCCTTGGTTCTCAGCCTCTTTTCCGATGAAAGACTCTTGGCCAAAACATCGATTCTCCTGCTACTCGGATGCTGCCTGACCTGCTGTCCTTTTCCAGCAACACACTCTTGACATTTGGCCCCTCAAGCCTGCTCCAAATTCAATAGGATCATGGCTGATTATTCAACTCCAGACCCTGTTCCCATATCCTTCGATCCCTTTAGACACAAAAAGTATATCCAACTCTTAACTCTTAATGGCAAGATATCTTCAAGATTCGAAACTAAATTTGAAGATGTTTTTATCTTCACAGTTGCTTGAAATGAAACACGTTTATCAGCGTTAAGGCCAGGCTAGACAGGCTTGTAATCAGGAAGGGAATCCAACCTTATGGAAAAAAGGTAGGAAGGTGGCATTGAGGATTGTCAAATGAATGGCAGACTCGATAATGTAATTTGGCTACTTTTGCTCTATAGTCTTTATAGTCTTACAGTCTTATCCACGTTGGTATCACATACTGAGTGGAAAATAATTTTTGTACAGTATTTTTATTCACTCACGTATGTGGGTGTTGCTGACTAGGTCAGAATTTATTGCCCGGCCCTAGTTGCCCTTGAGAAGGTAGTGCTGAGCAGCCTTCTTGAACAATTGCTGTCCGCGTGGTGCGGGTAGACCCACAATAGGGTTAGGGGGGGAATTCCAGAATTGTCAGCCAGTTTTTGACACTGGAGGAGCAGCGATATATTTGATAGCATTGTGACTAAAGATGCTTCCTTGACCAGTTGGACACTGAGACCAAGGTAGGAATCCAGGCAATGTAACTGAAAGGTTTGATGGAACAAAAATGCATTTCAAAGCACAATGTTCCAGAACTTCCTAGAAATGGGATAGAATAAGGGAGCACAGAAAACACTCGGCCAATTGTTGCACAGCAAGATCCCATGAATTTATTCTGAAGAGGCTCATGCTTGTGTCTATTTCCAAAGCTGGAACACATTTTTGGCTTGTCCTAAGGGGCTGCATTTTGTGCTACTCTGTAACAGAGACTCTGTCTTTCCCATTGATGCTGTAGACACAACATAATGATTTGCAGATTGATTAACAAGCAGACTTGCCATATAATGACCTTCATGCTCATCAAATGGGCTGACAAGTGACAAGTGGCAATATAACATTTGTGCCACACCAATAAGTGACAACCTAATCACCGCTCCTTGACATTCAATGGTCCTGTGATCACCTAACCCCCCACTATCAACAACCTGGGAGTTACCATTGACCAGAAACTCAACTGGACTCACCAAATAAACACCATTGGACTACAACAATGGGTCAGAGGCTTGGAATATTGCAACTAGTAACTCCCCTCCTGACTCCCCAGATCCTGTCCACCATCTACAAGCTACAAAACAGGAGTGTGATTGAATACTCCCCAATTGCCTGGATGGCTGCAGCTCCAACAACACTCAAGAAGCTCGACACCATCCAGGAGAAAGCAGCCCACGCTTGGTTGTTATCACATCCACTCCCTCATCCACTGACGCTCAGTTGTAGTAGTGTGCATTGTCTACAAGATGCACTGCAGAAAATTACCTAAGATCTTTCAAACCCATGATCACTTCCATCGTGAAGAACAAGGACAGCAAATACATGGGAACACCTTCCCCTGCAGGTTCCCCTCCAAGTCAATCACCATCCTGACTTGGAAATATATCACTGTTTCTTCAGTGTCACTGGGTCAGAATCCTGGAATCCCCTCCCTGGGGCCTTGGTGGGTCTACCCATAGCACACGGACTGAAGCAGTTCAAGAAGGCAGCTCACCCCCACCTTCTCAAGGGGCAACTAGGGGTGGGTAATAAATACTGGGTCCAGCTAGTGACCCCCACATCCCACAGGTGAATTTTAAAAATCCTGAAATGGGAGGTGAACCTGGAGTAACAGACCCAAAGGACTCATCGCCATGTTGTAAGAGTTCTACAGCGCTGCTGTACAACAATGAGGTAAGAGACAAAGTTGTCTGTTTTAGGGCTTTCAGATGTTGAGAGAACTGTCTCACAGTTTTTCAGACTGCTCCATTGATCTTTCTGACCCCACTCGCAAGAGCAGACAATGCTTCAGTTTTAATAAACTGCTGCAAATGTGTTGCTGGTCAAAGCACAGCAGGTTAGGCAGCATCTCAGGAATAGAGAATTCGACGTTTCGAGCATAAGCCCTTCATCAGGAAATAAAACCCAGCGTTCTTAATAATGCAGCACTCCATCAGGTCAGTGCAGGGAAACACTGACCCACAATCTCCTCATTCAGACTAGGGCTATCCTGAGCCAAGACGGACAGGTGAAGGAATAGTCGTCAAAGAGGCTTAACCTAGACACCTGTTTTTTAAGTAGATTAACAGTATATCTCTTTCCTAACTCTTTTCTTCACAATTTACCTGTTCAATGAAGTAAATTCGTAAACAGCTACCTCTGGTGTAATGATAATGACCAAGAGGTGGTGATTCTGACTTGGAAGTATGATACAGAGTTACTGTGGTACTACCTTGCAATGTAAAGGCCCAAACTGATGACTTGATGATACTAAATTCAAATTTCACTGTCGGAGCTAGAGAATTTGAATTCAGTGCATTGAATAAACTTGGTAAACAAAGTTATTAGTAGTGAGAGCCATGAAAATACAAGATTGTTAAAACCCATATGACTCACTAAATCTTTTTAAGGAACTTTACCTGCTTTATGAAGTCTGGCCTGTATGTGACTCCAGACCCACGGCAATGTGGTTCACTCTTAGCTGCCTATTGAAATGGACTCGCAAGGCACTCAGCTGTATTCAAGAGGGCAGCTCAGGATCGCCCTCTTGAGTATGGGTTTGTCACCAACACCCGTGTCCCCTGAGTGAATAAGAAAAGTATTTGATATAAAATAAAGGGCTGCAGATGCTGGAAATCTGAAACAAAAAAACAGAAATTTCTGGAAAATCCCAGGAGGTCTGGCAGTGCCTTTGGAGAGAGAAACAGAGTTAACATTTTGAATTTAATGTTAACTTTGCTTTCTCTGTCAGACCTGCTGAGATTCACCAGCAATTTCTGATTTTGTTTCAGCAAAGAATTTACCCTGATCCACATAAGAATTGTTGTTGGCTTTGAATTAAAAAAGGAAATCTGAAATTGATCACTTACACATCCTGCATTAAGCAAACGAACAAAAGAATATTAAACAAGCAGTCTGAGTAAAATGCAGCATTAGCTAAACGAAACTTAACTCTGGTTTTCCAATTCTTGGTTTTTTTGATAACCATACGAAAATGACATCTTCAACATTGCAATATGTCTTAATTCAACCCAAGTAACTTGTCTATCAAAGCAATGATCAATAACAGTGCAGGCTGAAAAAGATCACAGCAGGCTCTGAGTTTATCTCTCAGTTCATCCTTAAACAGTTGGTCTTAGTGACACACATATAGCAATTCTATGTTTGTTTAATTCTATATGGTATTAGTGGTTTACAGACATTGCAACTTCAAAATTGCTTGCTAAGTTTAAAACTATTTGTATAACAATCTGGTTCTGTCTATTTGTCAGTCACTGTCTGCAATGTGAATGACAATTAAACAGTGCTGTCTGCAAATGCTCCATGATCACCTTACATTCCTGGATCCTCAGCAATGGATTATGTTTTGTAAGCTTTAACCCACAAATGTGTCAATGCAGTATCTCAGTGAGACACAGACCTATGTCACTGGGTCACTTATCAAAGCCCCCAATGACATCTCTCTGAGCTGAGTTGTGTAATGCCATCTCTGTCTTTTTCTCCTGTGACTGGTAATAATGAGACAAACATTTGCTAGATGCATTAGTTGGGGGGTAAAGAAAGAGTAGGGGAATGGGTCTGGGTGGCTTACTCTGCGGAGGGTCAGTGTAGACTTGTTTGGTTGACGAGACTGTTTCCAGACTGTAGGGATTCTTATTCCAATTCTAATAACAGTGTTTCTTATATTTACACAATCAAAATAATGCTAGACTACTAGACCAGTCAATCACTTCCTCAAGTCTGCAATAATTTATTTCAAATCAAATGTATTAAAAATCTTACATTTTGGTCGTTAATGAATGAGACTGTCACATGGTGCCATTTTCTGAGACAAGGATAATTTAGTCTTTTTAATTGTTCGTTCAAGGGATGTGAGTGTCGCTGGCTGGGTCCAGCATTTATTGCCCGTCCCTAGTTGCCCCTTGAGAAGGTGGGGGTGAGCTGCCTTCTTGAAGCACTGCAGTCTGTGGCTGTGGGTCGACCCACAATGCCCTGAGGGAGGAAGTTCCAGGATTTTGACCCAGCGACAGTGAAGGAACGGCGATGCATCAAGTCATTCAGCTCCTGGTTGAAGGGAAGTGAACTGGCTCCCTTCTTTAACCAGCCCTTATCCCAACCCTCAGCTGCTCACAAGGTTAGTTTAAAAACTGATCCCTTCCCTTGTGGATAAGTTCCTCTTGGAACAACTGGGTTTACATTTCAAAATGACTGATTTTATCAGGCTATCTAAAGTTAATGAACGAGTGACATTGTTAGTTACGAAACAGGAGAAGAGATAAAAATGCAATACAGATTAGGAAGAAGCAGGAAGCCCCTTCTGAAAAAGGTAAAAGTTTAAAAACTCAATATACAGATTAGTGACAGAGTCATTCATGAAGAGTAGACAGTAGAATGTCATAACTGTTGGATGATATTGATCATTGAAGAGTGGATTTTGAGATTCTTGGCTTTGCAGTTTGATTAAAATCATTTTGCCTGTGTTACCTTCAACAGTGAAATAAAACGAAGAGAAAGCAAAGTTAACGTTTCAGATCTAATGACCCATCTTTAGTCTATTGTTGAAAATGTGTTGCTGGTTAAAGCACAGCAGGTCAGGCAGCATCCAAGGAATAGGAAATTCGACGTTTCGGGCATAAGCCATTCATCAGGCCCTAGCATCATTCACAAAAATCTACTGAATAAGGTTAATAATTCCTGTTGCTATGGTTACTGCCTGAGATACACGAATAGTGTAAAGTAAGTACTAAAAATGGTAACAAATTCAACAATAGGTTTGTTGGGTTTTGGTTTGGATTGGGCGGAAGTGTCCAAATTGAACTGTAAATAAATGAATTTGCTCCATCACAGTCTCCTGTACATTTTGTTTGATAAACATTGACACCTGGATCCCAAAAATTATTTCGGTAAAAGTGAGGACTGCAGACCTGGAAACCAGAGTTTAGATCAGAGTGATGCTGGAAAAGCACAGCAAGTCAGGCAGCATCCAAGGAGCAGGAAAATCGATGTTTCGGGCAAAAGCCCTTTATCGGGAATGATTCCTGATGAAGGGCTTTTGCCCGAAACGTCGATTTTTTTTTTTCCCCCCTGCTCCTCGGATGCTGCCTGACCTGCTGGTGCTTTTCCAGCATCACTCTGATCTAAACTCCAATGTTTATGTGTCTATCCCTATTGGACTAACTGGATCAAATAGGACCAAAGTCCTGGAATTCCCTCCCTAATTGCATTATGGGTCAATCCATAGCACATGGACTGCAGCAGCTCATAAACTCCCTACAGTGTGGAAACAGGCCATTTGGCCCAACAAGTCCACACCGACCCTCCGAAGAGTCACCCACCCAGACCCATTCCCCTATCACTCTATATTTATCCCATACGAATGCACCTAACCTGAACACTATGGGCAATTTCCCATGGCCAATTCACCTAACCTGCATGTCTTTGGACTGCGGGAGGAAACCAGAACACCTGGAGGAAACCCACACACAGATGGGGAGAATGTGCAAATTCCACACAGACGGTCACCTGAGGCTGGAATTGAACCCGCGTCCCAGGTGCTGTGAGGCAGCAGTGCTGACTACTGAGCCACTGTGCTGCCCCATGTCAGCTCAAGAAGGTAACTCATCCCCACCTTCTCAAGGGGCAGCTAGGGATGAGCAATAATTGCTGGCCCAGCCAGTGATGCCTACATCCCATAAATGAATAAAAAATAGAAGACCTCAGTGGACAATTAAAAATAAACCACATTGATATGGGGCTCCAGACTGGGTAAAACTGGCAGCTTTCACTCCCTGAACCATGAGGGAACCCTTGGGTTTTTTTTGACAATCCCATATTTTCATGAATTGTGAGCAAAATCCCAAAGCTCATGTACTTGTGACTTCACTAAATTGTTGGTAGACCATGTTAATGGTTAGGGTCTTGTGATGAAATGATGTGACCTTCCAATTAGACCTGAAGATCTCTGTTCAGTCTCAACTGCTTCTGAGGTGCGTTATAACAGGGCTTTTTTTTTTAGCAATTTGTTTTATTATGGTGTGTTGAATCTGAAAAAGAGAACTTAAGAAACACTGAAATGTGGAATCTAGGAGCAGGAGTAGGCCATTCAGCCCTTCAGGCCTGCTCCACTGTTCAATATGGTCCAACTCACTACTGAAATAAATCCACAGAGTCTGGTATTCCGTCACCAAGTCACCCATGTGCATTATACTTGACATTTATCCAGCTCCCTCAGAGAACCCCTGACATTCCTATTTATATCTATCAGCCAGGGCTCCCTGACTGGATCAGTTTAACAGCCTGCATCAGGGAACTCATATTCTAGGAGGTCCACCTGGTTGACCTGATTAGAATCACTACAACTACCTTGATCCTACTTTTTCCCACACTCTTTGATTCCTTTAGCCCCGAGTTGTAGTTATTGTCTCATTGTTTTGACTAAGATTCTCATGCAGACACGTGGCCCACACATAGTGAAGCCTCTACAATAGAACGCTGGATGATATCAACCAGAGAGACCCTTCTGAATGAGTCAGATGTTTATTTGTGCTGTCACTATGACCCGATTGTTCAAAACAACAACATGTTTGGCAGGAACAAAAGATAACCCCATTCCAGCCGTGCCTGTCAATAGTTCAGCCTTAGTCATAATTAGTCTTTAACATTTTATATGTTAACTAAACTGAGCCAAGCACCTCCTGAACAAAGACAGATGTCCTCGATATTATTGTCCTAAAGCCAAATCTCCAGGGTACCTCCTGTCCTGACTGAGATCATCACAGACTGTGCAAGCCCAATTCTCTAAGTCTGTAAGTTTCGGACACTGTACTGGGAAATATTACATTGCAGATCACAAAACACATTTCTGATGCAAATCCACCTGCATTATAGAACAAAAACAAATCAAAAGAACTGTGGGTGCTGGAAATCAGAAACAAAACAGAAATTGCTGGAAAAACTCAACGGAGTTCTCAGGAAAAGTCACTGGACTCAAAGCAGTAACTCGGGGATTTCTCTGATAGAGCTGCTGAGTTTTTCTAGCAATTTCTGTTTTTGTGCACTACAGAATGCTCTTTAAAAATCACGCCATGCAATGAAATGAAGGAATATTTTTGTTGGTGCTGAGGAGAATTCATTTTATTCATGAATTGCATGCCTTCAAATGGGAAATATGTGTGCATCTATCAATCTCACGCTATATACACTTGGCAAATTTATTAAACAAAACCAAAATAAAAATGCATTTTGTTTCTACATTAGATGTTTTATTCAAATCAGCAAACAGAGAGAATCGGTGCAGGACGAGGCCATTTGGCCCTTCGAGCCTGCTCCACTGTTCACTCTGATCATGAAATCTCAGTCTCCCATTCCCACTTTCTCTCCATATCCTTGGATCCTTTTAGCTGCAAGGCCCTCACCCACCTCCCCCTTGAACATATCTAATAAACTGGCACCAACAGCTTCCTGGGGGTGTGAATTCCACAGGTTCACAGCTCTCTGAGTGAAGAAATTCTTCCACATCTCAGTCCTGGTTTAACCCTTATTCTTAGGCTGCGATGGTTTTCTCTGTAAGATTCTAACTATGTCACTGAGACTCTTATGTTTGCAACGCAATCGTTGCTGATGTGTGAACAGCAGTCTGATAGCTTACTGTGTAATCCTGTCTGTAAACACCACCCTCAGCTCGGTTTATATATGCAATCATAAAGCAACACATGCTGGTGTAATCCCCTCCCCAGATAGCTCCACATCAAACTCTGAATCAAATCAATTTGCACAACAGGCACTACAAACACTTACTGACAATGACCCCTGGGCTCTATCCCAGTTACTCTGATACAACAGATATTGTTCTGATGGCTATCCTCTGTATCCTGTTGCACACATCATCCCCAAGACATTGGTGCCCTAGGCAACATTTACAATGGTCTGTCCATCAAACACTCAGCATAATAATAACAGAGTTCAAATAAAGTTGTTCTGTCTGTGGCTGTTTTTAAACTCAGTATGAATCGTTCATGTTCCTCTAGAATGTGAGTCAAATCCATTTGGACATACTTCTGTGAAATTCTATAAGATATGTCCATCGAGTGCTGTCATTATCATCTACTATTTTATCATTACAGGTATATAAGTGGTGATGACCACATGTTCCACACCACCTGTCATTTGAAAAGCACTGACACATGAGTCCATTCCAGCTCTGTTTTATCACATAGTTCCAGCCACATCCACACACTTTTATTATCTCATATGAAACACTTGCAGTGCCTATGTAAGTGAGGAACGTAAAAGAATACAAAGAGATAAGGATTGTTGTAACAATTCTACTGCAGCATCAAAGCCTGACTAATCAAAATGCCAAACCTTTAATCATCACAACACCTACAAAATTCTAACATCATTATGTTCCACACACTTACTTCCCCAACTTCTACTGTAAACATGAAATAGAAACAAAATAAAGATAATCTGCACATACCCTGTGCATGTAAAGCAGCAGGTACAGTATGCACTAGAGGTTACATCAACCTGAATATGGGAATATAGGAACAGGAGAAGGCCATTCAGCCCCTCAAGCCTGCACTCAGAGACACAGAGACAAGACTGAACATGCGACGGTTATCATGGCAGAACAGGTGAGCAAACATCGCTTTAAAGCACGACTCTGACGTCTTGTAGTACTCCTGCTCTGAGGTTTATACTGTCCCCTATCTCTGGTACAACTCGATGTTAATACCTCATTAAAATCCCCAGCTGAAAATGCGAGGGCTGGCACAGTGGAGATTCAGCATCGACACCAATTTATACTGATTGTTACAAACAATTCAAAACCGCAGTCTGATTTTTGACAATTTGGTTCTGATCACTGGATTGCCATTTAAAAAATGAATGTGCATTTATATAGTGCCTATCATGGCTTTAGGGAGTTCCCAATTGCTTAATGGCCAAGGAGGTACTTCCAAAATATTATGTTGGAAGCATGGCAACCAATTTGCACACAGCAAGATCCCATAGGTCACAATGTGCTCATCTAATTAAGAGGTCACCACTGAATAAAAACTATTGGCCAAGGGGGACACTGGATGCCTTCTCACAGAGCGCTTTAGGGAACATCTCCAGGACACCCACACCAATCAACCCCACTGCCCCATGGCCCAACATTTCAACTCCCCCTCCCACTCTGTTGAGGATACACAGGTCCTGGGCCTCCTCCACCACCGCTCCCTCACCCCCCACCACATCTTCCACCTCGGAACATTTCAACCCCAGGGCATCAAAGTGGACTTCACCAGTTTCCTCATTTCCCCTTCCGCCACCTTACCTCAGTTCCAACCTTCCAGCTCAGCACCATCTTCACGACCTGTCCTACCTGCCAATTTCCCTTCCCACCTATCCACTCCACCCTCCTGTCCGACCTATCACCTCCATCCCCACCTCCATTCACCTATTGTACTCTTTGCTACCTTCTCCCAGCCCCACTCCCTCTCATTTATCTCTCCAACCCAGAGGCTGCCTGCCTTCATTCCTGATGAAGGGCTTTTGCCTGAAATGTTGATTTTTCTGCTTCTCGGATGCTGCCTGACCTGCTGTGCTTTTCCAGCACCACTCTAATCTAGACTCTGATTTCCAGCATCTGCAGTCCTCACTTTTGCCCTGTTGTTGTTTGTAACATTTTCATGGGAGTTCTTATTCTCACTTTGTGGACAGCTCAGTTTATCGCTGCCCCTGAAAGGCAGTCCCTGTACCTATCCAATGAACAATCCCCTTAGGATTACACTGATCACAGTGTGACAAAGCTGCCCCTTTAACAAGGTTATGTTGCCTTTGATTTTTTTTCCAAGAGGGATTGTAAAGGTTCTGATATGCCTGGACATATCTACTTGAAAAGGCTTTTACGTTTCTCTTTTAAAACTCTTAAACAATGAAAGGGGAGTGGCCAGTACTCCCAGTTCAGGGTTTTATTCTGGTTTGGTTTAGTTTGGTCTTTGCAAACAGTCTGTTTTGAACCTACTGGTCAAGTTTTAGCTGGTGGCCCACAGAAGGAGCTCCATGCTGATCTCTCTTTCTAACATCTCGCTCCTGTAAGAGCCTGTGTTTGAATATACCTTTTTGCCAAGGGGTGGTGTTATGGGATGTTGCAGGAAACAGCTCTTTGTTAAATTGTGTTTTACTGTTGGGTGATAGGTTTTCAGATCGGTTAAGTCATTCTAAATTTGGTTCTCTTTTATTGATCTGAAAATGTGTTGCTGGTTAATGCACAGCAGGTCAGGCAGCATCCAAGGAACAGGAAATTCGATGTTTCGGGCCAGAGCCCTTCATCAGGATCTGCAGCATCTGCAGACCTCACTTTTTACTTCTCTTTTATTGATGTCTTATTCAGTACTCTGTAAATAAATTCTGTTTTGTTTAACACTGAGAGGTTGGACTAGCTGCATCCCTCCTGGAATATTCACTTGGCACCTTCTTATTACAACTCGCAAAGCCAGGGTCTGGGTTACCTTCCTGAAATATTTTGAGTCGGGGGGGGCCCGGCCTGGTCCATAATGACAGTCTAAGATTCCTTCAGGGTTACACTGGGTCACAGATTGTTATTCCCTTGGGGTGACGCTGGGTCACAATCTGGATGGCTGTGCTCAACAATGTGGAATGGGATTCGATCTCAGTAATCAATGAGCCACAACTGATGCAGCTTTTTCCTAACAATCTCTTCAGAGATGTTATGACATGCCTTTAGAGTTGAACCTTGGTCTCCTGGCTCGGAGGTAAGGACATTACCATTATGCCACAAGAACCCCACCCCCGACCACCCCGGCAGCTGATGCACCTCAGTGTGTTAATGGGATGCTGCTGTGTACTATTTACAGTGTGTAATTGTTTCAAACAACAGGTATTTGCTTACACAGTGCATCTTCAAAGGAAACAGAGGAAATGCCAAAGTTAACTTTCAGAAATGATTTTTCTCCTTCATGTTCCTTTCTAAATTTAGTTCACAATATGTCGATTATCCAACCAACACAGAAACCCCCTGCATTCTGCTACAAATGCTGCCTTTGATCCATCTGTCTCGAGGTTATTTGCAAGGTCAAGTCGGATAACATTTTCTGATTCCCTTCCTCAGGGAAATGTACCATCCTGTTCATCCTGGGGGCTGTGCTAGCAGCTCACTTGGCAATTAACCTTTTAAATCTGGATATTAAAATTCTGACAAAACAGCTTCCCTATTTCAAAAACCTCTATAGTTAACCGAATCAGTTCAGAGGCAAAGACATGGGTTTGTTCTTTGAATAAAATCCCTTTGGTTTTGCAATATGTCCAAAGGGTCAGTGAAAAGATTGCTGCTATATAATGTATGCAGATTTCTGAATGTTGACAAGTGTTTTTGCAATTTCCTTGACATGTATGAGTTTTATGCTCATGTAAAACAGCTACTTGCTGATTAATCAATAACTCACAGCTTCTGTACTGTTTAGTACTGAGAAAGTGACAAGAGTGTGTTCTTGCTGCTGGTCCACCGGTAATGATACTTCACCACTATGTTGGAAAACGCGGCTTAAACCCAATTTGTGATGTTCAGCAATGGTGCTATGTAGCTGCTACCTTTTTCATTAAAAGCCCAACTGGTTCACTAATACCCTTCAGGGAAATAAATCTGTTGTCGATACCTGGTCTGGCTGATGTATTCATGAGGAGAAAGTGAGGACTGCAGATGCTGGAGATCAGAGCTGAAAAGGTGTTGCTGG
This sequence comes from Hemiscyllium ocellatum, assembly GCF_020745735.1. Taxonomy (NCBI): domain Eukaryota; kingdom Metazoa; phylum Chordata; class Chondrichthyes; order Orectolobiformes; family Hemiscylliidae; genus Hemiscyllium; species Hemiscyllium ocellatum. The sequence goes on from NC_083423.1 coordinate 4,372,976, forward strand.
AAAAGCGCAGCAGGTCAGGCAGCATCCAAGGAACAGAAGATTCGACATTTCGGGCATAAGCCTCCTTGAAGAAGGGCTTATGCCCGAAACGTCGAATCTCCTGTTCCTTGGATGCTGCCTGACCTGATGTATTCATGATATTGAGTCATAAAATTGTACAGCACGGAAACAGACCCTTTGGTCCAATTCGATCGTGCCAACCAGACATCCTAAATTAATCTAGTCCCATTTGCTGGCATTTGGCCCATATCCCTCTAACCTCATTCCTATGCATGTATCCATCTAAATGCCTTTTAAATGCTGTAATTGTACCAGCCTCCACCACTCCATCTGGCAGCTCTGAATGGCCCTCAGAAATGGCCTGGGATACAAGTGCTGACCTTGTCATGAGAGAAAATCTAAAATTCAAATTGCCACTTGCATCTTGGTGATTCCTGCACCCGCAATGACTTACACCAAATAACTTGCCATTAGCAGCTGCTGCATCAGTGATGTGTCTCTGTGCATCAGAGAGCACAATGCTGTTTTACTGATTGTATATTAGCCTACACAGCAGTAAGCTGGCCCGCTGGTGAATGATGCCAACACCATGGATTCAAATCCCACCCCAGCTGAGGTGACCATGAAGGTTCCACCTTCTTGACCTTTACCCTCTGCTGAGGTGTGAAGACCCTCAGATTAAACTCGCCTGAGTTGTCTCCTTTTAATGAGAGGGCTACCACTGGGACAGTGGTAACTTTACCATTGTTGTCCCTAACTGGTTAATTGTGAAGGGAACTGAAGATGCCACAGTGGGATGTGTAGTTTATCTGCTGTCACAGCTCCACTCAGCTGGTCGTGGTGATGGGGAAACTAACAGAGCGAGCAAACTGAGAGTTCTTTATCTTTACAGCTTTTTCAGCAATTTGTGTTTTTGTTTCTGATTTACAGCATCCGTAGTTCTTTCGGTTTTGATCCTTACCTGGTCTAGTCTACACGTGACTCCAGACCTACAGCAATGTGGCCGCCTCTCAGGGATGGGCAATAAATGCTGGATTAGCCAGCGATGCTGTCATCTTGTGAATGAATGAGAAAAGACACTGTGTCTCCAGTTGTCCAGACCTCAGCAATAGGAGCCATCTTTCCTTCATTGATAATGCCTTTCCATTGAAGAATTGTCTTGGTCTTTATGAGATCACCTCTCATACAGTCAGAGAGTCCCTGAGATGGACAGCACGGAAACAGACCGTTTGGTCACATTCTTCCATGTCGACCCATATCCCTCTAAACCCTTCCTATTCATATACCCATCCAGATGCCTTTTAAATGTTGAAGTGTACCAGCCTCCACCACTTCCTCTGGTAGCTCATTCCATACACGTATCATCCTCTGAGTGAAAACGTTACCCCTTAGGTCCCTTTTATATCTTTCCCCTCTCACTCCAGACCTATGCCCTCTAGGTCTGGACTCCCCCACCCGAGGGAAAAGATCTGTCTATTATCCCCTATCCATACCCCTCATGATTTTATAAACCTCCACAAGGTCACCCCTCAGCCTCCGACGCTCCAGGGAAAACAGCCCCAGCCTATTCAACTTCTCCCTATAGCTCAAATCCTCCAACCCTAGCAACATCCTTGTAATTCTTTTCTAAACCCTTTCACGTTCCACAACATCCTTTTGATAGAAAGGAGACCAGAACTGCATGCAATATTCCAAAAGTGGCCAAAAGGAGGAATAATTTGAGAAGGAGAGCCTGAATGGCAATTTGAACAGATACACCAGCTAAAAGCCTTAGGACTTATTACCTTTCCACTGTTAATCTATTAGCTGTTTTCTTTTCACTCATAGGACGTGGATATCAATGGCTGGGCCAGCATTTATTGCCTAATCCTAGTTATAGAGTCATAGAGTGATACAGCATGGAAACAACCCTTTGATCCAACTTGACCAAGCTTCCCAATCTAAACCAGTCCCACTTCCCTGCATGTGGCCCATATACCTCTATTCACATACCCATTCAAATGTCTTTTAAATGTTGTAACTGTACCTGCATCCATCACTTCCTCTGACAGTTCATTCCACACACAAACCACCTGTTTTGTGAAAAAGTTGCCCTTCAGGTCCCTTTTAAAACTTTCTCCTCTCACCATAAAAATACTCCCCCTAGTTTTGAACTCACCCACCCGAGAGAAACTCTTAACTCTTCACCTTATCTATGCCCCTCATGGTTTTATAAACCTCTATAAGCTTTATAAACCTCAACCTCTTACGCTTCAGCATAAAAAGTCCCAGCCAATTCAGTCTCTCCTTGTAATTCAAACCCTCCAGTCCTGGCATCATCCTGGTAGCTCTTATCTGAACTCTCTCCGATTTAATAATGTCTTTCCTATAACAGGGCAACCAGAACATACACACACTACTTAAAGGTGACCTCACCAACTCTCCGTACAACCTCAACTCTCATTCTCAAAAGGTCTGAACAATGAAGGTAAGCATGCTAAATGGCTACTTAACCATCCCCACCCCCACCCCGTCTACCTGTGATGCAAATTTCAAAGAATTATGTACCTAAACCCCTAGGTTTCTGTGTTTGAAAACACTCCCTAGGACCTGATCAAAATTGTATAAATCTTATCCTTGTTTGTTTTACCAAATTGCAACACCTCACATTTATTCAAATTAAACTCCATCGGACACTCCTCAGCCCATTGTCCCAACTGATCAAGATCCCTTTTTGTAATCTTAGATAACCTTCTTCATTGTTGACTATATCACCAATCTTGGTGTCATCCGCAAACTTACTGATCATGAACTTACTGATATTCTCATCCAAATCATTTCTATAAATGACAAACGGCCAGTGGACCCAGCACCGATCCCTGTGGAACATCGCTGGTCACAGGGTTCCAGTCCAATAAACAGCCCTGCACAACCACACTCTACCTTCTGCCATCACGTCAATTTTTGTGTCCAATTGGCAATCTCTCCCTGAATCCTATGTGATCTAACTTTACTAATCAGTCTACCATGCAGAACCTTGTCAAAGGCTTTACTAAAGTTGATGTAGATACATCCCACCGCTCTGTCCTCATCAATCTTTTTGATTAACTCCTCATAAAACTCAATTGCATTTGAGATATGATTTCCCATACAGAAACCATGCTGACTATCCCTAATCAGTCTTTTTCTCTCCAAATGCATGTAAATCTATCTCTCAGAATCAACTCCAATACTGTAGCCACCAGTGAAGTCAGACTCACAGGTCTGTAGTTCCCAGGCTTCTCTTTCCATCTCTTCTTAAACAAAGGCACAACATTAGCCTCTTTTTAGTTGTGCAGCACCTCACCCCTAGTTATAGATGATACAAATACTCCTAAAAGGGCCACTGCAATTTCCTCCCTAATTTCTCACAACACCCTGGGATATACTATATCAGAGTAAAAAGTGAGGTCTGCAGATGCTGGAGATCAGAGCTGAAAATGCGTTGCTGGTCAAAGCACAGCAGGTCAGGCAGCATCCAAGGGCAGCATCCTGATGAAGGGCTTTTGCCCGAAACGTCGAATTTCCTGTTCCTTGGATGCTGCCTGACCTGCTGCGCTTTAACCAGCAATGCATTTTCAGCATATACTATATCAGGTCCCAGAGATTTATCCACATTTATATGTAATTTAAACCTATTGCTATAATGTAAGAAAATAAATACCTTTTCTCATTAAGACTCACTAGTAAGTTTATCCTCTACCTATGTAGACCAAAAAGGCCCTTAGCCTCAGTATCCAGCATAGAAAGGGGGATTACTGTCTAAAGGGCAATTACTGTCTAAAGGGTGATTATTGTCCAACTTGTTCAAGGTTTATTTTGAAAGAGTAGCAACAAGAGTTGAAGGATTTCTTGAGGTGTTCTGGTGGCTCTACCTTGGAATCATGAGGTCTGGGTACAAGTGCCACAGTGCTGGAGGTGTGTCATAACGTACCTGAGCAGGATAAATATAGTGAAGAAGATGTTTGGTATACTTTCCTTTATTGGTCAGAGTATTGAGTACAGGAGTTGGGAGATCATGTTGCGGCAATACAGGACATTGGTTAGACCACTGTTGGAATATTGCGTGTAATTCTGGTCTCCTTCCTATTGGAAAGATGTTGTGAAACTTGAAAGGATTCAGAAAAGATTTACAAGGATGTTGCCAGGGTTGGAGGATTTGAGCTATAGGGAGAGGCTGAACAGGCTGGGGCTGTTTTCCCTGGAGCTTCGGAGGCTGAGGGGTGACCTTATAGAGGTTTATAAAATCATGAGGGGCATAGATAGGGTAAGTAAGCAAAGCCTTTTCCCTGGGAGGGATGGGGTGGGGGAGTCCAGAACTAGAGGGCATCGGTTTAGGTTGAGAGGGGAAAGGTATAAAAGAGACCTAAGGGGCAACTTTTTCACGCAGAGGGTGGTACGGGTATGGAATGAGCTGCCAGAGGAAGCGGTGGAGTCTGGTACAATTACAACATTTAAAAGGTTTGGATGGGTATATGAATAGGAAGGGTTTGGAGCGATATGGTCCGGGTGCTGGCAGGTGGGACTAGATTGGGTTGGGATATCTGGTCGGCGTGGACAGGTTGGACCGAAGGGTCTGTTTCCATGCTGTACATCTCTATGACTCTATGACTCTAAGATATTGTGTGCATTTAATGACACAATGTTCGCCCACCTCTGAAACACTATATCATTTATTCAGTAGAGTAGAAAGGAGGATTAGTGCCAACAATTAACTGTTTGTGAAAGCAAAATACTGCAGATGCTGGAAACTTGGAAAAAAAACCTGAAGAAATGTAAACTCTGAAGAGTCATATCTACACACGAACTGTTAACTCAGCCTTTCTCTCTCAACAATTGCTACCAGATATTCTGAGTTTCTCCAGCAATTTCTCATTAGTTGTGAATGGTTGGTTCTACAGCACCTACAACAGGCTATATCGAAAAACTGGATTCGTGGACAAACTGATCATTATGATAAGGCTTTATTAAGATTCCTGCAGGGTTAAACACTTATAGTTGGAATTCTACAACCAATGTCATAAGTTAATTGTTAAAATAAACATTGTTCTGGGTGGCACTGGTACAACAATTACATGCCAACATACAAATTAAGAACAGGAGGAGGCCATTTGTTCCCTCAAACCAGGACTGCCATTCAATAGGAACATGGCTGATCTGACTGTGCCCATAATTTCACGTGTACCCCTCATTAACTTTTGACTTTTTGGGAATGGCATTAAACAGAAAATTAGAGATGCATGCAGTAAGGGTACAGCAGTTATTACGGGTGACTTCAACCTACATATTATTGGACGAACCAAACTGGCAGCAATGCGGTGGAGAAGGATTTCCTGGAAAGCATGAGGGATGGTTTCTTCAACCAATATGCCGAGGAGCCAAATAGAAAGCAAGCCATCCTAGACTGGGTATTGTGTAACAGGAGAGGATTAATTAGCAGCATTGTGGTGCGAGATCCTTTAGTGAAGAATGACCATAATATCGTAGAATTCTTCATTAAGATGGCTAGTGACACAATTAAATCTGAAACTAGGGTCCTGACCTTAAAGAAAGCTAACTTTGATATGAGGCATGCATTGGCTAGGAAAAATTGGCCAAGGATACTTAAGGAGTTGACGTTGGATAAGCAATGGTAGACATTTGAAGAACATGGGGCTGAACTTCAACAATTGTACATCCCTGTCTGGTGTAAGAGTAAGACAGAAGGTGGCTCAACCATGGCTAACAAAGGAAATCAGGAACGGTGTTAAAGCCAAAAAGGAGGTATATAGATTGGCCAGGAAATGCAGCAAACCTGAGGACTGGGGGAAATTTACAATTCAGCAGAACAGGACAAAGGGTTTAATTCAGAAGGGGAAAATAGAATATGAAAATAAGCTTGCAGAAAACATAAAAATTAACTGTAAAAGCTTCTATAGATATGTGAAGAGAAAAAGACTGGTAAAGACAAACATAGGTGCCTTGCAGTTAGAATCAGGTGAATTCATAATGGATAGCAAAGAGATGGCAGACTAGTTGAACAAATACTTTTGGATCTGCCTTCACTAAGGAGGGCACAAGTAATGCTAGGAGACAAACAGTCAAGCACGAAGGAGAAATGAAGAAAATCCTTTTTGGTCAAGAAATGGTATTGGGGATATTGATGGATTAAAACCTGATAAGACCCCAGGAGTTTATGTTCTGCATCCCAGAGTACTTAAGGAAGCAACCCTAGAAATAGAGGATGCTTTAGTGATCACTTTGCCAGCGTTCTGTACAATGTGGAAGAGTTCCAATGGACTGGAGTTAGCTAATGTAACTCCACTCTTTAAAAAAGGAGGGAGAAAGAAAACGGGAAATTAAGGGCCGATCAGCCTGGCATCGGTGTTGGGCAAAATGCTGGCCTCAATTCTTAAGCATGTAATAACTGAACATTTTGAAAGTGGTGATATAATTGATCCTAGACAGCACAGATTCGCTGAAGGGAAATCATGTTTGACCAGTCTTCTGGAATTTTTTGAGGATGTGACCAGTTGAATGGACAAGGATGAATAAATGGATGTTGGGTCTCTGGATTTCCAAAAGGTATTTGACAAGGTTCCACACAAGAGATTAGAAAGGAAGTTTAAAGCTTGTGGTATCAGAGGTATTGTATTGACATGGATAGAGAGCTGGTTGGCAGACAGGAAGCAGAGAGCTGAAATAAATGGGTCCTTATCAGAGCGGCAGGCTGTGATGTGTGGGGTGCCGTAGGGTTCAGTGCTGGGACCTTAGCTGTTCACAATATACGTGAATCACTTGGATGAAGGATTTGAATGCTGTATCCCCAACGACGACATTAAGCTGGGTGGCAGTGGATGCTCTGAGGAGGATGCTAAGTGGCTGCAGGGTGACTTGGGACAGATTGAGGAAAGCTAATGGCATGCGGTCCTTCATAGCGAGAAGGTTTGAGTATTGGAATAAGGCTGCCTTGCTGCAGTTATACAGGGCCTTGGCGAGGCCATACGCAGAGTATTGTGTGCAACTTTCATCTCCCATTCTTGCTGTTGAGGGAGTCCAGTGAAGGTTCACCAGATTGATTCCTGGGATGGCAAGACAGACATAGGAGGAAAGACTGGATCGATGGGTTTGTATTCGCTAGAATTTGAGAGTGTGAAGGGAGTGGATCTTATACAAACATATAAAATCCTGAAGGGCTTGGACATGCTAGATGCAGGGAGAATGTTCCCAATGTTGGGGAAGTCCAGAACTAGGGATTACAGTCTAAGAATCAGGAGAAAGCTGTTCAAGGCTGAGATGAGGAAGGATTTTTTCCCTAAGAGAGTTGTGAACCTATAGAATTCTCTCCTGCAGGAAGCTGTTGGACCAGTTCATTAGATAGATTCAAGAGGGGGCTGGGCGTGGCCCTTACAGCTAAAGGGATCAAGGGGTATGGGAAGAGGGCGGGAATGGGATACTGAGATTGCATGATCAGCCATGATCACATTGAATGGTGGAGCAGGCTCAGAGGGCCGAATGGCCTACTCCCACCGTATTTTCTCCGTTTCCTTGTGATGGCAGAATCTATCAACCTCAGTCTTTAAAATATTCAGTGATCCGCCTGCACTGGGAAGAGAATTCCACAGACACACCAGCCTCTGTGAAGAAAGAAGATCCGCATTTCCACCTTAAATGAGAGACCCTTCATTGTAGACTTTCCCACACGGGCAAACAATCTGTCAAGTCTCTGAGGGTCTTCTATGTTTCAATAAGTCCACATAGTTCTCACCCTTATAAAACAAAAAGTATAATGTTTAATTTATACAGGGATCTAACCACATCTGGAATACTGTGAAAGGGGATGGCAGCCACTGATGTACGAGGAGAGACTGGATCAACTAGGAATAGTTTCATTGGAGTTTAGGAGAATGAGGGGGAATCTCATCGATACTTACAAAATTCTAACAGGACTAGACAGACTTGGAAACTACCTCTCCATCCCTTTGTCAGAGGTGATCAGAAACATGTTCAGCTGTCACGTGAAGGAATTCAGTAAAACAGGGCAGCCTGTTTCAGAAATCACTGTCCTCCAGGAGATCTAACCCACTACAGCTTACAGTTGTAACCCTGATCACCTCTCGCTCTTTAATGAGCCTGTCAACTCGAAGATTAGGGGCTGAGGATGTTTGTAGTATGGCTTTAACCATGTGAGCAGGATACACCATCAGGAACTGCACAAAACCGACAGAGTTCAGGTACATCGGCTGATTTCATTTCTCTAACATTCACATGTTCAAAGATTTTCTTTTCTCTGACATCATGCAGTGTAGCAGCAGAGTACAGAGAGGAAGTGTATTAGCACCAGATGTCCCATCAAATTGACCCTGAGGGCTGCTGAGAGAACAAAAGGTCCTGAATATTTTGACAGTGGGAGTCTTATCCCTTGGCCTAATGTGTTTGCAAAGATTCTAAATCTAATTGTTACGGTGAAAGGGTGATTAGAGGCAATGGTGATGACTCACAAAATGGACCTAGTGTTTATTAGAAAGCTTTTAGGAAAGTTAAATTCATGATATATTGCCTCTGCTGATGACCAAAAAGAGCGAATTACTCAGGGAGATTGTCCATTTGATTAACTCTGGATAATGGGGAGTTGGTTAACTCAGAATGTGCTGTAGACTGATGTGGGCACTGGCGATAAGAAAGGTCCTCTCTCCTTCCTTGGCTCATGTTCAAATGAGAGGTGTCACCCTCAAGTTATAGAACTAACAAAGAGAGATGTTAATGATCTCTCATGGACTATGGCTAATTACTACAACAAAATAAATTAGTTCCAAATGTGTAATGATCTAGTCAGATACAAAATATATCATTACCCAATGTCTCATCATCTTGCTCTGTTTCTTGTACAGTTTTGGGGTAGCTATATAAGATAGTTTCCAATAAAGTTAGCACTTTAACTCCCTCTAAAAATAGATATAATTAAATCACACCAAGAATACAGCTATCTCAGGGGTTGGTTAGTTGATTTGACTGGACAGCAATGTAGGGTGATACCAATATCCTGGGTTCAATTCCCACACTGGCTGAGCTTACCAGGAAGTACTCTCCTTCTCAACCTCTCCCTTCGCCTGAGGAACAGTGACCCTCAGGTGAAATCCCCACCAATCACCTCCCTCTTTAATGAGAGAACAGCCCCATAATCTGGTAAGACTATAGCGACGTTACCTTTACAATAATTATCAGTCGAGTATATACCTGCTGATTAAATCCTTCTCTCTGTCTGTAAAATTCAAAGTTTTTCACCAAGTTGCACAGAATTTATTGATAGAATTCTGAGATGTCCATCCTTGACAGGATTCACTTCCCAGATTTTAGGTCAGAGTGGTGCTGGAAAAGCACAGCAGGTCAGGCAGCATCCGAGGAGCAGGAATATTGATGTTTCGGGTAAAAGCCCTTCATCAGGAATAGAGGCAGGGTGCCTCCAGGGTGGAGAGATAAATGGGGGGAGTGGGGCTGGGGAGAATGTAGCAAAGAGTACAATAGGTGAATGGGGGTGGGGATGAAGGTGATAGGTCGGAGGAGAGGGTGGAGTGGGAAGGAAGATGGACAGGTAGGCCAGGTCATGAGGACAGTGCAGAAAGGGAACTGGGGTGAGGTGGGGGAAGGGGAAATGAGGAAACTGGTGAAGTCTGCATTGATGCCCTGGGGTTGAAGTGTTCCAAGGTGGAAGGTGAGGCGTTCTTCCTCCAGACATCTGGTGGTGAGGGAGCGGCAGTGGAGGAGGCCCAGGACCTACATGTCCTCGGCAGAGTGGGAGGGGGAGTTGAAATGTTGGGCCACGGGGCGGTGTGGTTGATTCACTTCCCAGACCTTCTGTGAAAGGATGTGGCAATTGGGCAAACAGACCTAGTGTAACGAAGAATGGAATCTACTTTGATTTCAATTTGAACAAAGGTAGCTAATTTCCTGGGCCATTGGTTCAGAGTCACTGAATAATTTGCTTCATGATTGCATTACAGGGATTCTGGGCTCTTTACTGGTGTTTTGGGAATTGCAAACAGCTTTTTGCCTGTCTTTTATTCCTGGGAATGGTAAACCTGGGACCTTATTAATCCTCCCTGAGCATCCCTAAATAATATCCCTTGGCAGACGAAATGATTTTGTGCTGCCCCTGTGTCAGAATACCAAATGAATTCCAAACTGAAGTGTCCTGGGGATGAAAGAAATACAACGGCTGGAATTCCAAAAGTAAAGGGCAACATGAACAATTTCAGGAACATAGACCAAGAGGGATTAGCTCCTGGAAGGGGATAGTGTGAAAATTCAGGATCAGTCTGGACTTTCAACCTTGCGGACTGATGTCTGTTAATGTTTGTGGAAGCCAGGGAAACAACGTGCCCACCACGGGACAGCATGGTGGCTCAATGGTTAGCATTGCTGCCTCACAGTGCCAGGGACCCGGGTTTGATTGCAGGCTTGGGCGACTGTCTGTGGGGAGTTTGCACATTTTCCCTGCATCTGTGTGGGTTTGCTCCAGGTGTTTCAGTTTCCTCCCACAGTCCAAAGATGTGCAGTTTAGGTGAATAGCCCATAGTGTTCAGGGATGTATAGGTTAGGTGTATTAGTCAGGGTAAATGTCAAACAATAGGATAGGGGAATGGGTCTGGATGGGTTAATCTCCAGAGAGTCGGTGTGGACTTGTTGGGCTGAATGGCCTGTTTCCACACTGTAGGGATTCTATGATTTCATATGAATAGAAAGATGTGCATTTATAAAGAGCCTTTCATGACCACCAGACGTCCCAATGCTTTTACATTGCAGTGATAATCGTCAAAGTTTGTGAGTGCAGTGCAACTGGCTGCTATCCCAAACGTTTTGTAAAATCTGGCACCTACAACCTTGATTGCTCAGTCACTAGATAACGCTGGAAGGCTGATTGATAACATGGGCTAAAAAAGATGAGGAGGAGAAACGGGGTTACTGTGTATCTGACCCGTCACATCATGTTGCATTGCTCAAACTGTCCCTGTCTTCCTTCCCTGGGAAAGCTCAGAGCATCCAGCTCTGGACTGACATGCAGCTGCTAAAGGTGCTGTGTAAGTACCTGTAACCAGTAATGCTGAGCTGTATCCCTACTAATGATTGATAGCATCACCTTTGCCCAACCTTTCACCAGGAGCATCACGGGGGTCATCGCTGAGCACATGTTCAAGTGCACTTCCCATATCAGCACCTTGTATTAAGATTAGATGAGATTCCCCTACAGTGTGGAAACTGGCCCAACAGTCCACACTGACCCTTTGAAGAGTAACCCACTGAGACCCATTTTCTTCTGACTAATGCACCTAACATACAGGCAACTTAGCATGCCAATTCACCTGACCTGCACTACTTTGGACTGTGGGAGGAAACCGGAGCACCCGGAGAAAACCCACGCAGACACGGGGAGAATGTGCAAACTCCACACAGACAGTCACCCGAGGCTGGAATCGAACTTGGGTCGCTGGTGCTGTGAGGCAGCAGTGCTAACCACTGAGCCACCGTGCCACTCTACCTTGATTCAAAGGGCAAGACACAGGCTGGGTGATGAGTGATGGGTGATGGAGCGATTGATCCCTCAAAACCCTCCCGCAAGCAACAAGTCATAAATCAAGCCTGCGCTGGAATACTTGAAGGTGACCTGGGGGGTCACACATAGAAAGCTGGACACCAGCTAAGTGAAACTGGAAGGATGGGAAAGCCAAATGCAGTTTGGGTGACCACGTTGCAGAACTGCCTCCATTCACTCTGTAACCTTTATCCTGAACTTCCAGCCATCTGACATTTCATTTGTTGCCCCATGCCACGTCTCCAGCCTCGATCGCCTCCAGTGTTCCAGGGAGACTCCAAACAAGCTGAACAAACAGCATCACATCTCCTCACTGAGCACTTGCCAGCTTTTGGGACAACTTTAAATAGCAACGTCAGCCCCGTTGTGTTTCCTTTTTCATTGTTGTGGCTGTGGTTGTGTATTTCTGTTTAGTTAATTTACCTATTTTATTTTGCTGTCAGTTGGCAGCTGACCACCATTCTGCCATTCACACCTTCTCTACCCACAATTTTGTTCCTTTCTTTGTCCTGTTCCTTTCGCATTCAGTGATGGTTCTGCAAGGATTAATGTTAGGCACTGAATTACACTCCACCCAAACTGATGATGGATTGTGACAATGTTCATCACAGCATTGTTACAGCACAGAGGAAAGCCATTCAGCCCATCAAACCTCCACAGGAATTATTTCGAAACCAAACAGATGGAGAATTCTGTAAGTCAGAAACAAAAGCAGAAGTTGCTGGAAAAGCTCAGCAACACCAACAAAGAACAATGAAACACAATGGGGCAAAAGTTGCTATCTCACATTGTTCTGAAGACTGGTAAGTGCTCAGTGAAAAGATGAGAACAGCTCTGGACATTAACTCTGATCTCACTCCACAGATGCTGCCAGACCTGCTAAGCTTTTCCAGCAACTTCTGTTTTTGTTTCAGGAATTATTTAGTTTAGCTAATCAGTTTACCATTAATTGAATTAATTGGTAAACTGATTAACAAAACTAAAAATTAAATTAATTAAACTGATTCACTACACTAAATAATTAAATCAATCTTACTAAAGTAACCTGTAACTGATTGCTGATGTACAATAAACTGCATTGTCTTTAAGATGAGAGTTGACAGTTGAGACTCAGTTGACAGCAGCAAACTATTCCAAGCCATAAACATGTCCATGGGTTATTCCCAAAAACCAAATCTGACAAAGACAACTCCCTTTTGACTTGCACCTCCAACTCGTTTGTCATTTGATCCATTCTGTTTTCCATCCTGTCACACACCTCTTTCAATTTCTGATGAAGGCTCACAGACAAAGTACGTACGTACATACATACATGCGTACATACATGTGTACATACACACACAAACACTCTCTCTCTCTCTCTCTCTCTCTCTCTCTATCTCTCTCTCACTCACGGCTGCCTGAGTTGCTGCATTCTTCCTCATTTTGCAGTGTTCATTTCAGCAACATTTCTTGCAGGAAAACTATTAAGGAAGGAAGTTCTTCTTGTGAGGAACAATTAAGGTTGCTAATGAGCTCTCATATGGCCTAAAGGGTGTTATTTATGAGACAATTACATTCTGTGATAAGGGGTGTGCAGGGTTGTTTGGATGGATGAGCTGAAAACTCATTGTGATCCATACTTATCTTGTTATCTTCCAATAATATAGTGTGACTATTTGCTAATCAGTAAAGTCCCCCAGGCCAGCTCCTTTGTCATTTCACGTTGATTATTCCTTTCAGAGCTGTACATCGTTTGTCTGATTCCCACATCAGGTGACACATTACACAAACAATCTCAGAGAAATGGGGAATGCTGGGGAAATCTGAAACAAGAATGGAAATTGCTGGAGAAACTCAGCAGATCTGGCAGCATCTGTGGAGAGAGGAAACACAGTTAACATTTTGAGTCCAGGGATCCTTTGACAAAAGGTTGGATCTACTGTGTTTCTGTAGCACACTTTGTTTTTGTGGTATATTTTTCATGGGATATTCACTGAAACTTGTACACATAAATTAGGTTAATGTGATAGTACATAGTTTCAAAATCCAACCACGTGATACGTGCAAGTATTGTACACATCTGTGCCTAGTGTTATGAAAAGTTGATTCTAGTTCAGGACTAGCATGTTCCTGTGAAAATGAATGATGAGGATGCCAAGATTTGGGAATCTTGGATGACAAGAGAAATTATGAGCTTAGTTAAAAAAAGGAGGTATATGTAAGGTTTAGGAAGCTGAGGACAGACAGAGCTGTCAAAGAATAGAAAGATAGCAGGATAGAACTCAAACATGGAATTAGGAGAGCTAAAAGGGGCCATGAACTGTCTTCAGCAAATAGGATTAAGGAAAATCCCAAGGAGCTTGATAGAGATATATAAGGAGCAACAGGGTAGTGAGGGAAGGGTAAGTCCACTCAAGGACAAAGGAGAAAATTTATGTAGATCCTGAGGAAATGGGTGAAGCCCTTTAATGAGTACTTTACATTGGTATTGAGGAAGGAGAATGTACCTGGTAGATGGTGAGAATTGGGAGGGGTACATTGATATTCCAGGGCATGTCAATATTAAAAAAAAGGTTTTGGGTGTTTTAAGAAGCATTAAGGTAGACAAGTTGCCAGGACCTGATGGGATCTAACCCAGAATGCCAAGGGAGGCAGGTGAGGATATTACTGGGGCCTTTTGCAAAACCTTTATATCCTCTTTAGACACTGGAGAATAGCCATCACTGCTTTGTTTAAGATAGGCAACAGGTAAATTACAGGCCCATAAAAATCTTCAATTGAAAACAAACCCAGTTTGTCCAATCTCTCTAACCTCACTACCAAAGTGGCAGTGAAATTACCAGGGATAAGATGTACTCACATTTGGAAAAATATGGATTTTGTGTAGGAAAGTCATGTCTCACAAACTTGATTGAGTTTTTTTGAGGAAGTGACGAAGATGATTGATGAAGCTAGGGCAGTAGATGTTGGCTATATAGACTTTAGCAAAGCCTTTGACAAGGGCTATCACCCTGATGGCAGGCTGATACAAAAGGTGAAATCACATGGGATCTGTGGTGAGCTGGTAAGATGGATACAGAACTGGTTAGAAAACAGAGTCACATGGACAGGTGGTTTTCTGACTGGAGAACTGTAACTAGTCATGTTCTGCAGGGATCAATGCTGGGATTCCTGTTGTTTGTTTTAGGTCGAAGGAGAATGTAGGTGGCCTGATCAGTAAGCTCACGGACAACACAAACATTAGGGGAGCTGCAGATAGTGAGGAGGATTGCCAGGGGATACAGCAGGTCATAGACTGGAGACTTGGACCGAGAAATGACAGATGGAGTTTATTCTGAACAAATGTGAGGTGATGCATTTTGGAACATCTAATGCAGGAGCGAAGTATGCAGTAAATGGCAGAACGTTTAGTAGCATCAACATACAGAGGGATCCAGGCACACAGGTCCACAGCTCCCCAAAAATGGATAAGGTGGTCAAGAAGGCATATGGCGTGCTTGCTTTCATTGATCAGAGCGTATAATATAAAAATGACATGTTGCAGCTGTAAAGAACTTTAGTTAGGCCACATTTAGAATATCACGTGCAGTTCTGATTGCCACACTGCCAGAAGGATGTGTAGGATTCAGAGAGGGTACAGAAACAGTTTATTAGGATGCTACCTGGTTTGGAGGGTATTCACTACGAGGAGCGATTGGACAAACTGGGTTTGTTTTCACCTGAGTGTCAGAAGCTGAGGGGTGACCTGATAGAAGTTCTCAAAATTATGAGAGACATGGATAAAATGGATAGTGGGAGTCTTTTTCACAGGGTAGAAATGTCACTTCTGAGGGACATAGGTTTAAGGTAAAAAGGGGTAAGTTTAAAGGAGATGTGAGAGGCAAGTTTTTTTACACTGAGGGTGGGTAAGTGCCAGGAATGTGCAGCTAGTGGAGGTGGTGGAAGGGGATACAATAGCAATGTTTAAAAGGCGTCTTGACAAATATATAAATAGGCAGGGAATAGAGGGATATGGACAGTGTAGAGGAAAAAGGTTTTTAGTTTCGAAAGGCAGTCTTGGTAGGGCGAAGGGCCTGTTCCTGTGTTGAACTGTTCTCTGTATCTTTGTAATATTCAGAGACTGTTTCTAGCTATTGTTTTCTTGACTGGAGTTTCACCAAAGCTGTTGAGAAAAGATCAAAGTCCATCCATTTTGCCTTTGCGTATCCTGTTTATAACTTAACAAAATGATAAAGGATAGAAGTAAATTTTGGCAGATTACTAGACATCTGAAATAATGACAGAAAATCCAAAAAATGGCCCAGATGGGATTGGAAACATTAACTTTGCTTCGCTGTGCAGAGATACTGCCAGACATGCTGAGTATCACACAGGTAAAAACAATGACTGCAGATGCTGGAAACCAGATTCTGGATTAGTGGTACTGGAAGAGCACAGCAGTTCAGGCAGCATCCAACGAGCAGCGAAATCGACATTTCGGGCAAAAGTCCTTCATCAGGAATAAAGGCAGTGAGCCTGAAGCGTGGAGAGATAAGCTAGGTGGGGGTGGGGAGAAGTAGCATAGAGTACAATGGGTGAGTGGGGGAGGGGATGAAGGTGATAGGTCAGGGAGGAGGGTGGAGTGGATAGGTGGAAAAGGAGCTAGGCAGGTAGGACAAGTCCGGACAAGTCATGGAGACAGTGCTGAGCTGGAAGTTTGGAACTAGGGTGAGGTGGGGGAAGGAGAAATGAGGAAACTGTTGAAATCCACATTGATGCCCTGGGGTTGAAGTGTTCCGAGGCGGAAGATGAGGCGTTCTTCCTCCAGGCGTCTGGTGGTGAAGGAGCAGCGGTGGAGGAGGCCCAGGACCTCCATGTCCTCGGCAGAGTGGGAGGGAGAATTGAAATGTTGGGCCACGGGGCGGTGTGGTTGATTGGTGTGGGTGTCCCGGAGATGTTCCCTAAAGCGCTCTGCTAGGAGGCGCCCAGTCTCCCCAATGTAGAGGAGACCGCATCGGGAGCAATGGATACAATAAATGATATTAGTGGATGTGCAGGTAAAACTTTGATGGATGTGGAAGGCTCCTTTAGGGCCTTGGATAGAGGTGAGGGAAGAGGTGTGGGCACAGGTTTTACAGTTCCTGCAGTGGCAATATCTGATGAAGAGAACATTGACTAACAGTAACAAATCTATTATCAATGATACTGTTACTGCCCCAGATATGAGACAAGGAAATCCACGATAGTGAGATTTGAAAACCCCATATCCAATGTTACTTGTTCCTACTAAAGCATTCCTGAAGAAGGGCTTATGCCCGAAACGTCGAATCTCCTGTTCCTTGGATGCTGCCTGACCTGCTGCACTTTTCCAGCAACACATTTTCAGCCCTACTAAAGCATACTCCACCTGAAACATGTTATGTTAAAAATGACTGACATGTTGCTCCCTAAGTCTTTGTTCCATGTCAGATGGAGTTTAGTTTGGATAAATGGGAGGTATTGCATTTGGTAACCGATCTGTATCCCTCTGCAGATTTTCAATGTCATCTGCACACTTTGCTCGACCACGTATAGAGTCCAATATTCAATGAGATAACAGTTGACCTGCCCACTGATCCAAGTTACCTCCCTTTGCTCCATATCACTTAAAAAGTTTGGTTAACCAAAATCAATCAACTTCGTCAGACTTGAAATTACAATTGTTCTGACATTAGTTACTGTTTGTGGAGAGTTCCAAACTTCTCCCATCGCTGTCTGTCTGAACGTTTCCTAATTTCACTTCTGGAAAATCTGTCTCTAATTTTTGTCCAATGTCCCCCCATCCTTGATGCACCAACCTGTGAAAAGAATTTCCCTCCATCTTTCCAACCTGTTCCCCAATATATCTTGAAACCTTTGATAAAAACATCCTGCACCATTCTAAATTCCAGGCAGCGGAACTATAGCTTGTCATGGACTCCGTACATAAACTCAGAGCTAGACACTCCCCACACACCTTGGAGGTGAAATCTAGGTGTGCTTTCCTAGCACACCCACACCCCTTCGAGGTCCTGCACCCCCTGGTGGTGAAATTGAGGTTTACTTTCTTGGTGCTCTCCCACATCCCTGGAAGTGAAATCAAGGCATGCTTTCCTCTGAGATGGGAAAGGTGAGGCTGAACTGTGAGGCTGCAAAGGATTGAAGATAAATACAAAGGATATGCCTTTGGAAAGTTGATCAGAGCGCACAGAGACAAAGCTTTAGTAAATCCTTTTGCGTCTACAAATATCACCAGATCCCCTTTTATTTCAGTCATTGAATGTATTTAAGACAGAGACAGGTGGGACCTTGATTAGTAAGGGGATCAAGAGTTACCGGGAGAAGGCAGGAGAGTGGGGTTGAGGAACATATCAGTGATGATTGAGCAGACTCGATGGGCTGAATGGCCAAATGCTGCTGCAATGTTTTATTTAGCTTTAGTGGCTTGATCACATCCTTACTGTATGTTTACTGCAGATTCTGTTCATTTATGAGTTGAGAACCAGACGGCACAGTCTCAGAGTAAGAGGCTGACAGTTTTGTGTTGAGATAAGGAGAGTTTCTTCAGCCAAAGGCTGCTGACTCTTTGGAATCCTTGTCCCAGGAGGCTGTGGAAGCTCAGTCATTGAGCAAGTTCAAGGCAGAGATTCCTGGAGACTACATACAAAGGATCTCTCAGGGAAAGTGGCATTGAGGTAGATGATTAGTCATGATATAGAATGGCAGGGCAGGTGTGATGGGCTGAATGGCCTACTCCTGTTCCCGTGTTCTTAAGTTCCAAAATGCTCAGTATCTTTGTGTGACTAGATATGATTTCTCCTAAGACAGCAATGTATTGGTTAGCCACTGCACTGTGGCATCGCCTCAGGAGGTTTCGGGCTCCATTGCTTGGATGTGAATTTTTTACTCATTCACTGGGACGTGGGTGTCACTGGCTGGGCCAGTGTTGATTGCCCGTCCCTAGTTGACCCTTGAAAAGATGGTGGGGAGCTGCTGCCTTGATCAGCTACAGTCAGTATGCTGTAGGTTGACCCACAATGCCCATAGGGAGGGAATTCCAGGATTTAGACACACAACACTGAAGGAAAGGTGATATATTTCCAAGCCAGGATAGTGAGTGAGTTGGAGGGGAACTTGCAGGGGGTGGTGTTCCCATGTATCTGCTACCTTTGTCCTCCTGCATGGCTGGGGTAATTGTTTTGAAAGGGGTTGGAATTTCTGCACCATGTTGCTACTGGGAGTGATGTGCTGAAGGTCATGGATGGGATGAAATCTTAATTGGGCGGATTGCCAACACCTGGCACCAACTGAACTTGTGCTAGGTCCTTTTCGAACGGGACTGCAATTAACGAAGGTATTTGCATCTTGCACAAGACAGTGCTGGAACACTAACGGATTTGTTTGCAGGTTACCTGCGTGTACAGGAGGTGCATAGAGAGTGGGCTTTTTGCAATATGAAGGGTTGCCCAGGATGGTGTGAATGTGAGATTGAAGGATCAGGGCTGCATGGTATTAAAGAATGAAAGGGTGTGATTAGAGAGAGATTCGGGCTGCGCAGGACTGTACTGCAGGGTTCTGTCGATGGACAGAACAGGATTTGTCTTTGAGCGAGGGACTGATTGACAGCTCCGCGGTCTCGCTGTTTGGGCGGAGTGTCAGAGCCGGTGTGTCTGTGTGTGTATATACACACTCACCGGGACAGATTGCAATAATGCAAACACTGAGGTGGAATTGTGTGAACAGATGATGAAAATAGTAATACAAATGGAGGTTTTCCCGTCCTGAAATATAAGGTAGGCTTTTATTCAAGATTATATGTGAGTGTGTGTGTGTGTGTTACAGGCAAGGTGCTGAGTAATGAAGTTTGCAGGAGGCGATGCTGTAATTTTGAAGGTTGAAACCGGATTTTCAAATTAGTCCTGAGGCTTGGATTTGAAACCAGGGAATTGGGGAGAGAATATTCTGTGAATTGCCTGCAGACTGCTTGCCCTTGATTCTCTGTTGTGTGGAGACCTGTTGCATCCACTGTCCCTGCTCGGGCTGATGGTGCTGCAATGCAGTCTTTTCACTGAGGAGGATATCAGCTCTGCCTGTTTGTTTTAAGGGTACTTGAATTTCGAGGGTTCGGAACATACAAGGGATCCATGGGTTGGCCGACCGTTGGCAAAGGCATCCATTTATCTGATTGAATTGTTTTCAAACAGCAGCCTGCCTGAGAAGGTTCAGTTTAACTTACACATAGGCAGCATGTGGTGAAGCTTCAGCATGGAGGGAAGCAAAGCTGATGGTTGTGTGGTGTCAGGGATTTCTTCACTCGCTTCTGTTGAATCGTCGGAGAACTTTATGAAGTGTAGAGTCTGAAATGCCCACACATGCCAATCCCTGCCTGCTGTTAGTTGTTACCAAATAAAGAGCAAACTCATTGGCACGTGTTTGTGTGGGGACAATGAACAGTGGTCTTGCCTTTGAACCAGCGAGGCCTGGGTTTACAGTCCCTCCTGAGGACTAGAGTGGAAAGATATAAAAACAAAATAATGCTGATGCTGGAAACCTGAAACCAACACAGAGAATGCTGGAGAAACTCAGCAGACTCTGGCAGAGTCTCTGGATGCATCTAGGGACCTGCTGAGTTTTTTTCCAGCACTCTATATGTTTCTTGAAGTCAAAGTTGATGTTGCAGTGCAATGTTACATTGTCGAAGGCACCCTCTTTTGGATGAGGTGTTAAACAGAGGCCCCAGCTGCTAGTTCAGGTTGTTGTCAAAGATCTAGAGTGGCATATGTATTATTCACTTATGGGATGTTGGTGTCGCTGTCCGGGCCCAGCATTTATTGCCCATCCCCAGTTGCCCCCTTGAGAAGGTGGGGGTGAGCTGCCTTCTTGAACCGCTGCAGCCCATGTGCTGGAGTTAGACCCACAATGCCCTGAGGGAGGGGATTCCAGGATTTTGACCCAGTGACAGTGAAGGAACGGTGGAACTTTTTTAGGTAGGTCATTTCCAGTGTATCTGCTGCTCCTGTCCTTCTAGCTGGAAGTGATTGTGGGTTTCAAAGGTGCTGCCTGAGGATCTTTGGTGAATTTCTGTAGCCCATCTTGTAGATGGTACACACTGCTGTTACTGAGCGTCAGTGGTGGAGGGTGTGGATGTTTGTAGATGTGGTACCAATCAAGTGGGGGCTGCTTTGCCCTGGTTGGTGTTGATGGAGCTGTCCCCATCCAGGGCAAGTTGGGAGTATTCCATCACACTCCTGACTTGTGCTTTGTAGATGGTGGACAGGATTTGGGGAGTCAGGGGGTGAGTTACTCACTGCAGTATTCCTAGTCTCTGACCAGCCTTTGTAGCCACTGTGTTTATGTGGTGAGTGGAACTGAATTTCTGGTCAGTGGTCAACCCCCGGCACGTGGACAGAAGAGGATTAATGAATGTCAAGGGGGCGGTGGTTATGTTGTCTGTTTTTCATGATAGTCCATGTGTTGGTCAGTCCAAGTGCTGGGTTACTTGCTGCAGGATTCCTATCACACTAATCAAAGAAAAGCAATTTCCTGCCGTGTCACCATCACAATAACAGGTGGCCTTGTTGTGATCGCATTATTTTCTGTCCTCATAATTACTGGCAGAGTCTGGGTGTGAGTCGCTGATGCTGACTCGACCCAATGCATGTTACTCTTCAGCTCCACAACTCCGCAAGTGGGCGGCACGGTGGCACAGTGATTAGCACTGCTGCCTCACAGCACCTGAGACCTGGGGTTCAGTTCCCGACTCAGGCGACTGACTGTGTGGAGTTTGCACGTTCTCCCCGTGTCTGCGTGGGTTTCCTCCGGGTGCTCCGGTTTCCTCCCACAGTCCAAAGATGTGTGGGTCAGGTGAATTGGCCATGCTAAATTGCCCATAGTGTTAGGTAAGGGGTAAATGTAGGGGTATGGGTGGGTTGCGCTTCGGCGGGTCGGTGTGGACTTGTTGGGCCGAAGGGCCTGTTTCCACACTGTAAGTAATCTAATCTAATTCTGTGGAGAGAGACAGTCAATGTGTGCAGGAGTGGAATCACAGCTGACTGTAGATATCAGGATTTCTCAGGAAATGTCAAAGACCTGAAACATTCATTCACTTGCTCTTTCCATGTGACTGAATTTCACATTTTTGGTATCTACAGGATATTCTCATGTTTAATACTATTTAAACTGCTGTTCAGCTGGGAGTAGGAGGATCAGTCTGAGGGTCAGTACTGAGTGTGATGTAACTGCTCCTTGGCTTTTGTTCAGAGAGGTCGTAAACAATACAGACTCTGAAAAGTCTCGGTTTGAAGGGTTTTAGGACTAGTTTGATTATAGCTAACAGATACTGCCTCAGACAAAAGGTTTTTAAGTTTTAACGAAAAAACTTGTACAATGAAAGGGGAGTGGCCAGTTCTCCCAGCTCAGGTTTTCTCTGGTTGGATTTGGGTTTTTTTTTGGCAGTCTGGCTATTCACTGAAAGCCGTCAGGCAGTTTGGAAGCTGCTGGATCCAAAGACACCCGGTCCGTGCTCCCCTCCATCTCTCCTGTAAGACCCTGGGTTTGATTTGTCCGTTTGTGCCAAGGGGTGTTTATGAGGATTGTTGCAAATATTGGAAACAGTATCATTAAGTTGGGGTAATCTGTTGGATTTTCGGATAGGTTGTTATTCTTTTGTTTGTGTTTTATTCAGTAGTCTTGTAAATAAATTCTGGTTTGCAGCTAAGTGGTTTGACAGCTGCATACCTCTGAGAATATCCGCGTTGCAACTGCTTTAAACAACCCGCAAAGTTATAGTCTGGTTACTCCTTGAAATATTTTGAGAGGGTCTGGCCTGGTCTATAACATGAGGGAGTGCCGCACTGTCGGAGGGTCGGCACTGAGGGAGCTGGCGCTGTCGGAGAGTCAGCGCTGAGGGAGCGGGCGCTGTCGGTGGGTCGGCACTGAGGGAGCACCGCACTGTTGGCGGTGAGGGGGTGCCGCACCGTCGGAGGGTTGGCGCTGAGGGAGCGCCGCACTGTCGGAGGGTTGGCGGTGAGGGGGTGCCGCACTGTCGGAGGGTTGGCGGTGAGGGGGTGCCGCACTGTCGGAGGGTCGGCGGTGATGGGGTGCCGCACAGTCGGAGGGTCGGCGGTGAGGGAGTGCCGCACAGTCGGAGGGTCGGCGGTGAGGGAGTGCCGCACAGTCGGAGGGTCGGCGGTGAGGGAGTGCCGCACAGTCGGAGGGTCGGCGGTGAGGGAGTGCCGCACAGTCGGAGGGTCGGCGGTGAGGGAGTGCCGCGCTGTCGGAGGGTCGGCGGTGAGGGAGTGCCGCGCTGTCGGAGGGTCGGCGGTGAGGGGGCACCGCGTTGTCGGAAGGTCGGCGCTGAGGGAGCGCCGCACTGTCGGAGGGTTGGCGGTGAGGGAGTGACGCGCTGTCGGAGGGTCGCGCTGAAGGAGTGCCGCGCTGTCGGAGGGTCGGCGGTGAGGGGGCGCCGCGCTGTCGGAGGGTCGGCGGTGAGGGGGCGCCGCACTGTCGGAGGGTCGGCGGTGAGGGGGTGCCGCACTGTCGGAGGGTCGGCGGTGATGGGGTGCCGCACAGTCGGAGGGTCGGCGGTGATGGGGTGCCGCACAGTCGGAGGGTCGGCGGTGATGGGGTGCCGCACAGTCGGAGGGTCGGCGGTGAGGGAGCGCCGCACTGTCGGAGGGTCGGCGGTGAGGGAGCGCCGCACTGTCGGAGGGTCGGCGGTGAGGGAGCGCCGCACTGTCGGAGGGTCGGCGGTGAGGGAGCGCCGCACTGTCGGAGGGTCGGCGGTGAGGGAGCGCCGCACTGTCGGAGGGTCGGCGGTGAGGGAGCGCCGCACTGTCGGAGGGTCGGCGGTGAAGGAGTGCCGTGGTGCTGTTTTGGTGTTCATGATGATTGGAAACTGTCCGATTGCTGAGACAATGCTTAGGTACAGCTGCACTGTCTTCTCATGTAAATATTTTCATTGAACCCTTGAAATTGTTGAATTAGCAACTTACAATCATCTCAAACATCATTGGTATGAGTAAGAAAATATATTCTCTCCCCAGAGAGAGTGCAGTGGACGTTCACAATGCTGATACCATGATTGGCCGGACTGTTGTTTGAGGAGAGATTGGGCATGTTTTCATGAGAGTTTTGGATGACCTGATTGAAAGCTATAAGATTCTAACAGGGCTGGGCAGACCTGATGCAGGGAGGATATTTCCCCCTGAGTGGGGAGCCTTAAATACAGAGTCACAGGCTCAGGGTACAGAATAGACCACTTACCCCTGAGGTGAGGAAACATGTTTTCACTCGGAGATTGGTCAGCCTGTGAAATTCAGCCACGAAGTCTGTGAAGATTAGGTCCCTGGGTATATTTAAGAAATAGATTGATATATGTTTAGCTTTATAGTGTCATAGAAATATACAGCATAGAATCAGGCCCTTTGGCCCAATGTGTCTGTGCTGACTAGGTTTTCTAAACTGAACTAGTCCCATTTGTCAGCATTTGGCCGAGATTACTCTAAACCCTTCCTATTCATATACCCATCTGATGCCTTTTCATTGTTGTAATTGTACCAGCCTCTACCACTTCCTCTGGTAGCTCATTCTAAACATGTACCACCCTCTGTGTGAAAAAAGTTGCCCCTCAGGTCCCTTCTAGGTCTTTCCCCTCTTTCCCCTTTAGTTTTGGACTCCCCTACCCCGGGGAGAAGACCTTGGCTATTCATTCTATCCATACCCTTCACAATTTGACAAACCTCTGTAAGGTCACCCATCAGCCTCTGACGCTTCTGGGGAAAAAGTCCCAGCCTATCGGGCAATTTTCAATGAAGTTGAGTACAGGAACAATATTTTATTTTTTTTTAATCAGGCCCTGAAAGTCTGTCAGTTTAAACAGCAAAGCAAGTTGAACATTGGCCAGGGTTTGGCATTGTTAGTGATGGAGAGATTGGCAGCATTCCCCATTGTAGCTCCTGTGAAACTGAGTGCACCTTCTGGAATCTGCCCATGCACATTTTAAACGTGAAATTGAAAGTTGCTGTTGGTGATTCTGCACCTTTGCATGGGGTGAGGGCGAGCTGTTGTACTCCCCCACTCTGCAATAGTTAGAAATCACTGAACTGATGTGAACTTGCCTTTTTAAACCTGTTTATCTGGCCGTGAAAACCCTTTTAAAGAATTGCGTTTTGTTGCAGGATGTGGGGTTTGGTTTTTAAAAGGATAATATCAGAGTTAACAAGAAACAACCTCTTTAAAAAGATTGTAAAAGCAATCTTATATTTGCAGAATGTCAAATTTCTCTGAAAATCACATTTTTAAATACAATTTTTTTTAAAAAAAGCTCATGACTTGTCAGCATTTATTTCAATTCCATGTGCCTATCTGAATAAATTATTTTTATCTGTAAAAATTGAAGGTAAAATTGAAAGGATTTAGGGTCCATCTTAACTTTGTTTTTTCCTTTCTATGAGAATACTGCCGTGGGATTGGCTCCTGATAGTTTGATGTCATTACTGTTGCTTGAGTCGGGGCAATTCCAATTGGCTCCAGTTTCAAACTGATTCCACACAGATTTCCATCTCTCCCCGAGGTCTGTGGGGAACTCTCCTGCTAATCTTTCTGTGGTAGGAAGAAATGTTGAATGAGCTTGAAGGTTATTTGATTTTGACATTCCAGAGCAACACACGGTGGTAAGTCCCTGTCTCCCTCACCATATTCAGGGTTGTTTTACCTCAGAATCTTGGATACAATTGGGGAGCTGCTGTGTCTCCTTAGTGTCAGTGCCTTTTCCAGAAAATTGGATTGTGTTGCCGCTGACAGAGTGTGAGTTTACCTCCTTGGTGCCACTTGGAATTCCCTCTCTAAACACCCTCTGCCCCTTCCTACAACGGACACTCTCACCCCCCCGTTTCCCTCCCTGACCCTCTGATTTGCCACATCCCTCATAACCGCCCCTCCATCCCCTCCCTCCTTCTCCAGAGGAAGGGAAGGTACAGGTTATGTCATCATGATCTTGAATAACTTCTGACAGCTGATGAAAATGGGATTGGTTTTTATTCTCTCATACTCTGTGACTGACAGCTTTAGATAAAATGCCAATTAATAATCCAAGAGCTCTATCTTAAGCAGCTTGGCATTTCCTCTTGTGGTTCATTGTGGTATAAATATACAATTTAGTACAAAGCGTAGGCCATTCAGCCCCTTGAGTTAGCTCCATCATTCAGGAAGATCATGGCTGATCTGATGACTCAACATTTACAGCTTTCCTTGATCATCTTTCACTCTCTTGTTTATCAGGAATCTCCCCGTTAAAATATCACAGACTCCCACAGTCCAAAGATGTGTGGGTCAGGTGAATTGGCCATGCTAAATTGCCCGTAGTGTTAGGTAAGGGGTAAATGTAGGGGTAGGGGTATGGGTGGGTTGCGCTTCGGCGGGTCGGTGTGGACTTGTAAGTAATCCAATCTAATCTAATTTTATTCACTCCATCCGTTTTGAGCAAGAAAGTTCCAAAAAATCTTTGCAACAATGCAGCATCCTCTTCCCCTTTTCTGATAATGGACACAACGATATTTAAAGATTACTTGCAAGGTCAAGTCGCCATAGCCTTACCTGACCATAGTGCTGCTTCCTCATGAGGGAGGGAGATGGCTGGTGGGACTTTGACCTGAGGGTCACCACACCTCAGGCGAGGGGAGAGGTTGAGAAGGAGAACCCTTCATATTAACCTCAGTTGGTGTAGGAATTGAACCCATGCTGTCACATCTACACATTAAAATAAGGCCTTCTGGTACATGACCAGAAGCTCTGTAGGATCACTCTGTGCTGTACTGTACTGTCTGCTACTGCGGATGGGTGGAGATGATTTGTCATTGCTGTGTGGGGTGTTGTCTACGATACCATCAGTAGGGAGCTGCAATCCCATCTGTTGGGGGTGGGACAGTATGCTGTTCAGATATGCTTTCTTTCCAGGATTTGACTATTTCCCATTCCAACATGGGTGACCTTGGCTGCAGTAACTTCCCATGGACCGTGTGTTGATCTGAAAATCTCAAGCTTGTATGCATTGTGCTGGTTCCAGTTTGAACTGCTGACTGCGTGCTCATTAGTCAGACTCCTGTACCGCCATCTCATTTCCTTTGAACATGGTTCCCCCCCCCCCCAACAACGTGCTGGGTGGTAAGAGTGTGGAAGGGGAGAACTGTGCAGAACTCTCTCTCTCAAACATAGGAGCTGCCATTAACAAGAGACCTTTACTCTCAGGAGTGCATTTAACTTCACTGCCAGGAATCTTGGCATGTTCATGTTACTCTTGCCCATCATGGTTTTAACTTTAAGAACTGTGCATTTCTATGGGGCTGTCAAATGTAGAAACACAGAAATTAGGAGTAAGCCATTTGGCCCTTCAAGCCTGTTCTACCATTCATTATGACCATGCTTCTCCCATACCATAATATATAAGGTCATAAAGTTAGGCTATTCTGTCCATCTCCTTTGATCCCTTCAGCCCCAAGTTCTATGTCCAACTCCTTCTTGAAACGACATAATGTTTTAGCTTTGCTTGCTTTCTGTGGTAGTGAATTTCACAGGCTGACCACTTTCTGGATGAAGGAATTTCTCCTCATCTCAGTCATAGTCATAGTCATCCAGTGCACTTTGGCCCAACCATTCCATGCCAAACATAATCCCAAACTAAACTAGTCCCACCTGCCTGCTCCTGGCCCATATCCCTCCATCCACACGAGATTCCTCCTGAGCCAAGGGACTGCTGATAATTTGCTGAAAATGTGTTGCTGGAAAAGCGCAGCAGGTCAGGCAGCATCCAAGGAGCAGGAGAGTTGACGTTTCGGGCATGAGCCCTTCTTCAGGAAACCTGAATCTCCAGCATCTGCCGTCCTCACTTTCTTTCCACTGCTGATAATTTCCATATCTAAGGACATGATTGCATTAAAGTGACTGACTATTTCACTAAATTCCCTTTTGTGGAGCAAATCATCGATCCCATGACAGCAATGGCTGTTGACACATTGGCCATCATTATCAGAATATTCTGCACTCCTCAACCAATTGTGTCCAACAATTGTTTCCAGTTCACTCATACTCCTTCCAAGGTAGCCAGGAAATGGAGCGTTTGCCATTTGAATTATTCTCCTCACTGCGTTTAGAATACAGAGTAAACTATTTAGGACAATTTGCGTCACATATAGACAGGATGATTAAAATGGCACACTTGCCTTTGTTGCTCCTCTGACTAGAGGAGTTGGGACGTTATGTTGATGGTCAATGATGAGGCCTTTTCTGGACTACTGTGTCTAGTTTTGGTCACCCAGTTATAGGAAGATAATTATTAAGCTGGAGAAGGTTCAGAGAGATTTACCAGGATGTTGCCGGGTTTGGAAAGTTTGAGTTATAAAGGAAGGCTGGGACATTTCTCACTCCAACCTAGGAGGTTGAGAGGTGACCTGATAGAAGTTCACAAAATCATGAGAGGTATAGATAGAGATGATGGTAGTTATCTTTTTCACAAGATGGGGAATTTCAAGACTAAAGGGCATGTTTTTAAGGTGGAAGGAAAAAGATGTTTTAAAAAATGAGGTAAATTTTTTTACACAAAGTGGTTAGTGTGTGGAATGTACTTCCTGAGGAAGTGGTGGATGCTGGTACAATTACAACATTTAAAAGACATTTGGAGATGTGCATGAACGGGAAAGATTTGGAGGGATATGGGCCAGGAGCAGGCAGGTGGGACTAGTTTAGTTTGGGATTATGTTCAGCATGGACTGGTTGGACCGAAGGGTGTGTTTCCGTGCTGTAAGACTCGATGTAAACTGTGATTGGTACTGGCTCACCTGCTACTGTGGGGCATTCTGTTGCATCTTGGGTTGCCCTGGATAATTAGATTTCTCGTATATTTCTGCCCAGTGCCATCTTGTGGAACAAAGCTCCCATTTGTCACAAACTGCTGGATGCTGTCTTGGTGCATGAGACTGTCCAGTTTATATGATGGACGCTGTACTGACCCTAGAGATGACAGCAATGGTTGTTGTGGATTGGAGAATGGAAAGATATTGCTGCTTTACAGTTGTGGTGTTCTTCTAGCATTGTGCTGATGTTTGTAGTCACAAAAGGCTGCTCTCTCCTTCGAGAGGGATAACTGGTGGGGGTTTGACTGAACGGTCACCATGGTGAGGGGAGAGGTTGAGAAGGAGGAGTCCTTCATGGTAACCTCCGTCATTGCACGAATTGAACTTGCGCTGTTGGCGTCACTCTGCATCCCAGATCAGCTGTCCACGTTAACCAACCCCTCTTTCCCCCCCTGCCCTCCCAAACTTATCTGTTTTCTGAAGTATTTGTCAGATCAGCCATGATCCTATTGAATAGCAGATCAGGCTCAAGGAGCTGAATGGCCGACTCCTGTTCCTATTTCTTTGGGGCAGAGACATTGACTAGTTCCATATGCCTATAATTTCAGTTCTTTTTTGTTGACATCCGCCTAAATATCGGTCAGTTGTTGAACTTAGCTGATGTTAGTATCACACAGCCTCAAACCTGTTCTTCCTGCAATTGACTCGGATGTTAAACTAATACTCTGAAATCTGGAATATTTTGTCAGAATCTTTACAGCCATCATTAGAAATACAAGTGGATATGATTTTTCTTAATCCTTCATTTCCCAAAGCAATTAGGAATCTGACTACCTCTCTTTATCAGCTATTTGTTGGCCCAGGAGGTGAAGATCAATCCATTCTTTAAATAATTGCAATTCTGATAGAATGCCATTGGAGTGACAATCCATGCTCAAATGTTTGCTTTCTGTCTTCCTTTTGTAGTTCCACACTCATTGAGATGCCACCATAAAAGATGGTGTTGCAGTGTAATGCTTTTGCTGATGTTTCTGTTGGTTCTCTCTGTTTGGTGCTTTTGAGGTTGGCATTTGGTCAGTGCCTACAGCTGCACTCAGGTCATGGAGGTGGCAGGCTGATGCCAGGCTGGTGCTGTGTGTTTTTGAGTAAAACAAAATGTTAGAATTGATTGGCAGCTGTGCACATGTATCTTGATGCTAATTAGAATGTTTTCTCAGATGTTTGCGCTGTACTTTATTCTCAGTTCACTTTGCCACATTGGAGCTGCCCTGGGCCTCATAAGCTACCACTTTAAAACCAGACACACAGTGTCCACTTGTTTCTGGTTTCGAGAGAAGCTCTACTCAGCACAATGCTTTGGTTGTGAATGTGGAGCCACAGGTGGTTTTCAGTCATATTTGTTGTAAACTTCAGCTCTGAACTTCAGATTAATGGTAACTGTTAGGAAAATAACTCTTCACAAATGCTTCTACTGTCCTTAACTCTAGGACTAACTCACTGCCACTGTCTCATTGCCAGTAACTGTCTGTCACTAACTAACACTGGTGCCCAGTTCTGCCATTCTCATATTCCGATCACTTAATCTGAACTATCAACATCCTTTCTCCCCCAGCACTCCATCACCCACCCCCCTCACCACTCCATTCCTCCATAACATAAATGCTGCCCCTTCCACAGCTCTGATGAAGAGTGATCTAGACGGAAACGTTAGTTTGCTCTCTCTCTGTGGATGCTGCCTAACCCGCTGTGATCTCTGGTTGTTTTCAGTAGGTTCCAGTCTCTGCAGTAGGTTGTTTTCAGTGGTACCCAATTGTTGCCATCAGGACTTGGTTTCGTGGGTCAGACATCTGCCAGTCTGATACAGTCTGAGTGCGTCCCTATATGTCTGTACATGCAACATATATCACAAAAACAAATTTTATTAACAACATCAACTGGTTACTCTGTTATGATTACTCAGATGCGCATATAGTCTGGGCTTTATGCTTCCTGGCTGTTCGTTACCTCACATGTATATGACTGACTGACTGAACACACTACACTGCTGCAAATGTGTTGCTGGTCAAAGCACAGCAGGCCAGGCAGCATCTCAGGAATAGAGAATTCGACGTTTCGAGCATAAGCCCTTCATCAGGAATAAGAGAGAGAGAGCCAAGCAGGCTAAGATAAAAGGTAGGGAGGAGGGACTAGGGGGAGGGGCGATGGAGGTGGGATAGGTGGAAGGAGGTCAAGGTGAGGGTGATAGGCCGGAGTGGGGTGGGGGCGGAGAGGTCAGGAAGAGGATTGCAGGTTAGGAGGGCGGTGCTGAGTTGAGGGAACCGACTGAGACAAGGTGGGGGGAGGGGAAATGAGGAAGCTGGAGAAATCTGAATTCATACCTTGTGGTTGGAGGGTTCCCAGGCGGAAGATGAGGCGCTCCTCCTCCAGCCGTCGTATAGTTGTGTTCTGCCGGTGGAGGAGTCCAAGGACCTGCATGTCCTCGGTGGAGTGGGAGGGAGAGTTAAAGTGTTGAGCCACGGGGTGATTGGGTTGGTTGGTTCGGGCGGCCCGGAGGTGTTCTCTGAAGCGTTCCGCAAGTAAGCGGCCTGTCTCACCAATATAGAGGAGGCCACATCGGGTGCAGCGGATGCAATAGATGATGTGTGTGGAGGTACAGGTGAACTTGTGGCGGATATGGAAGGATCCCTTGGGGCCTTGGAGGGAAGTGAGTGTGGAGGTGTGGGCGTAAGTTTTACATTTCCTGCGGTTGCAGGGGAAGGTGCCGGGGGTGGAGGTTGGGTTGGTGCACTGCCCCTATTGCACTGAGCAGGGAGTCAGTGAAAGCGAGGATCTCTACTCCAGCATGTCATGGTGTAACTATCATCTTTTTATAAATATTTTTATTGATAAAAAGATTTTGAATTTTTTTGCAAAAATATAAAATTATTATAAAATAATAGAATGATCGTGCAATATAACAACAATTACCATCAACAAACTACTCAACTCCACAAACAATCTAGGAGAAAATAAAACTCTACACAAACTACAATTCAATGAATAATTAAACCAAAACAAAAAGAAATTAAATTAAACAGAGTTGATCCAAGGCAAATTAAATTAAATTACATGAAGTTACAACACTGTGAAATCTCACCAAAGCTCCCCATCATCGGGAGCAGCAGTTGGCATACCCGTGTTTGTTCAGGATTCTTCCTCACGGGGGCCCCCCGGGCAGTCAGACACAGCCTTCACAGCTACACAAAGGCCCTGACCAATATAGCTGGCAAATCTGCATCTATATGGTTCAAAAAGGGCCGCACATCCTATTAGAAATTTCTGTTTCCTGGTGCACCGTCTGTGATCAAGTTGCAGTGGATTAGGGCTCTCAGGGCTGCTCTGAATGCTGTGCTCACCCAGCCAGCAAAGAGAGAAATCTGCTTTGTGAAACAGAGGTGGTTTGAGTACGGGTAGATATCTGGTGTACCTGGCCAGAATGAAGAGTGCTGTCCAATCTATCACATCCATGTGAGAGTGTGCTGGTACTATCACCTGTGATTCCAAAATGATAAATGCAGCATTTAGGAAGTTTTACTCTGAGCTGTATCGGTCAGAGGGCTGTGAGGACAGATTGGCGAAGATGGAGACCTTTTTTAAGACCCTGGACCTCCCAGGTGTAACTTCAGAACAGGCGTCTCTTTCGAATTCCCCTCCGACAGTCCAAGAAATACAGGAGGCAGTGAGGCAGCTCCAGAGTGATAAAGCACCCGGCCCAGATGGATTTTGGAGTGATTTTCTGAGGAGTTTATAAACGTGCTGGCTGGGCCAATGTTGGCTGTGTACAATTATTCGTACAGTCAGGACTGCCTCCCATCCTCTCTGAGAGAAACAAATATTTCTGTTATTCTCAAGAGGGAAAGACCCAGAGGCTTGCACTTTGTATCGGCCCACATCGTCATTAAACATAGATGTTAAAATTTTGTCGAAAATGCTGGCGTTGAGATTGGAGAAGGACTTGCCTTTCATTGTAAAGGAGGACCAGACAGGTTTTATTAGGGGTCGCAGGTCGTCTGATAATATTAGGAGAGTGCTAAATATGATTCAGGTTTGTCAGCAAGGTTCGATTCTGGGCTTGGTAGTCTCCCTGGATGCAGGGAAAGCATTTAACTGGGTGGAGTGGCCGGACCTCTTTTATGTCCTGGAACGGTTTGGCCTTGGAGGGTGGGTGGCAGTGTTATATATAACTTTTCCCCTTGCCTACAGGGGTTCCCACACTACCCACTAACCCCTCCACGGCTCTTTCTAGCTGAAGCTCTGCCCCAAACCCAGACAAAACAAAGTTCTATAAAGGTGACATACATCTTACGACAAGAAAATTAAGAGTGGGCATTCAACCTGTTCCATCCATACTTTGACCCAAGGCAGTTCTGGTTAAAACAAAATGAAATCACCCACCCTCCCCCACCCCCCACTCTGTCCTGAACAAAAGGAGAAACAAACGGGATGATAGAGAAACAAAGGATAACAGAAGGCAAGAAAGAAAAGAGGGAGAGAAAAAAAAGAAGAGCCTCACATATTGAAAAGACAAACCAGGTAAACTACAGAGAAAACAAAGTGAACACGATTGTCCGTATCATTTGAGCCAGCCAGTGTATTTTAAGTTGTCTAGGAAGTCCTTTGCCTTTTTCCGGTGGGTCAAAGTTCAACACAGATCCTCTGTGGCTAAAACATTATATTGCTGGATGCCTTAAGAGTACCAAATATTCAAGTCCCTCAGCCTCCATTTTACCTCATCAAAGGCCTTCCTCTTGTGGATCACAGCCGCAGAAAAGTCTTGAAAGAACATAATTCTTGATCCTTTATACATCAGAGCCTGTTGATCCTTCCCCAGTGCTCGAGAGACTTCCAACACCATTTGTTTATCTCTATAGTGCTGGAGTCACACCTAGGACCGGGCAGGGGTGTGGTCCGATCTAGGCTTACGCACTGCGACCCAGTGGGCCCGCTCAGCCTGCCCCTACTTCCAGTTTCCAAACCTGTGGGAGCTATTGCTCCATGAAGCTGATCAGTTGGCCTCCCTTTTCCCACTCCCGCAGCCCCATCGGGCGGATATTCATCCGACGGCCTTGATTTTCGAGGTCATCGACCTGCTCCTCCAAGGCCCTTACCTGCCATTCCAGGGCTTGGATCTGGCCCTGTGAGCATTCCACTGCAGCTCTGGAGGCCGCGGCCGCTGCTCCACCTCCACAAGGCCCGAGACGCTGGATCTCCTGGTCATGCTTCTGCAGCGTTGGCTGAGATTGGTTCCAACCTGGCCCGGGTCTCCTCCATCGCTGAACTACTCTCGGAGTTTCGCAAACTCTGAGTCCAAGCTCTGCTCCACCGGTAAGTCCCCGGGGTGTTCATGGAGGCCAACCCCGCAGGCCTGTCCTGTACTGCAGGGGAGTGCCCTGCATGTTCCTGTAGTCACTTTTGTTTCTTTAAAAAAAGCATTGAAATGAATAAATAAGTTATCGGGGTCTAAAAGCAGTGATTTACACCATAATGGGTAGAAAGGGAGGGGGAATGCATCACTTTGTCTGGGTTTCCGGGCAGAGCCCAGCAGGGCAGACCTACTGGATCTCCGCCATCTTTAATCTCATGATGTAAGTATCTTAAATAAATGTGGGATATCCAGTCTGGACCCGTTACACTAATACAACAGGCAACACAAACTAGACTGCTAATGGGGGTGCAGAAGCTTGTCCTTGGCAGATACACTTACACATTGTTGCTCGTAGCCAGGCAGCTTGAAAGAATGGTTAAGGCAGTAAACAGGATACTGGGCTCTATCATTGGATACATCAAATACCAAACCATTCAGGTGGAGGCACCTCTTCATAAAATACTGCTTCGGCCTGAGCTGGGGGAATCTGCCCAATTCTGCGTCTCACTGTTTAGGAATCCTCTGCAGAAGGTGAGGGACTTCAGTGATATGGATAGATTGATGACGTTGGGACCGATCTCCCAGGGGAAGGAACAGAGGGGGTTGGATAGAAGTGTACAAAATCACGTGGGGTTTAGACACAGGAGAGAGACTGAAATCGTTCCCACCAGGGGAAAGGACAATAATTAGATCTGAGATTGAAGGATAATTAGCAAAAAATCAAAGAGTTGATGTGGGAGAGCGTGTATGCAGTTAATGGTCAGGATCTGGAATGTGCTGCCTTCGAGTTTGGTGGAGACAGATTCACTCGAGATTTTAAAAGAGGAATTAGATGAAGGAAAAACAGAAGAGGAGAAGTCTTTTATCGGCCTCTGCAGAGCTCTAGGGAGGTGGAAGAGAGAATTGGCAAAATTAATCTGGGTGGGGGGAAAGGGACAGGGTGGTCATTATGGGGGACTTTAACTTCCCCAACATTGACTGGAAATGCTATAACTCCAGTACATCAGATGGGTCGGTTTTGTCCAATGTGTACAGGAGGGTTTCCTGACACAGTATGTCGAAGGGCCAACAAGTGGGGAGGCCACATTGGATCTGGTGCTGGGTAATGAACCGGCCAGGTATTTGATTTAGTGACAGGTGAGCATTTTGGAGAGAGTGACCATAATTCAGTTACATTTAGTTTAGCAATGGAAAGGGTTAGATACATACCACAGATCGAGACTTATCGATGGGGCAAGGGCAATTATAGAACATAGAACTTAGAACAATACAGCACAGAACAGGCCCTTCGGCCCACGATGTTGTGCCGAACATCTATCCTAGATTAAGCACCCATCCATGTACCTATCCAATTGCCGCTTAAAGGTCGCCAATGATTCTGACTCTACCACTCCCACGGGCTGCGCATTCCATGCCCCCACCACTCTCTGGGTAAAGAACCCACCCCTGACATCTCCCCTATACCTTCCACCCTTCACCTTAAATTTATGTCCCCTTGTAACACTCTGTTGTACCCGGGGAAAAGTTTCTGACTGTCTACTCTATCTATTCCTCTGATCATCTTATAAACCTCTATCAAGTCACCCCTCATCCTTCGCTGTTCTAACGAGAAAAGGCCGAGAACTCTCAACCTATTCTCGTACGACCTATTCTCCATTCCAGGCAACACCCTGGTAAATCTTCTCTGCACCCTCTCCAAAGCTTCCACATCTTTCCTAAAGTGAGGCGACCAGAACTGCACACAGTACTCCAAATGTGGCCTAACCAAAGTCCTGTACAGCTGCAACATCACTTCACGACTCTTGAATTCAATCCCTCTGCTAATGAACGCTAATACACCATAGGCCTTCTTACAAGCTCTATCCACCTGAGTGGCAACTTTCAAAGATCTATGTACATAGACCCCAAGATCCCTCTGTTCCTCCACCTGACTAAGAACCCTACCGTTAACCCTGTATTCCGCATTCTTATTTGTTCTTCCAAAATGGACAACCTCACACTTGACAGGGTTGAACTCCATCTGCCACTCCTCAGCCCAGCTCTGCATCATATCTAAGTCCCTTTGCAGCCGACAACAGCCCTCCTCACTGTCCACAACTCCACCAATCTTCGTATCGTCTGCAAATTTACTGACCCACCCTTTGACTCCCTCATCCAAGTCATTAATAAGAATTACAAACAGCAGAGGACCCAGAACTGATCCCTGCGGAACTCCACTTGTAACTGGGCTCCAGGCTGAATATTTACCATCTACCATCACTCTCTGACTTCGACTGGTTAGCCAGTTTTCTATCCAATTGGCCAAATTTCCCTCTATCCCATGCCTCCTGACTTTCCGCATAAGCCTACCGTGGGGAACCTTATCAAATGCCTTACTAAAATCCATGTACATTACATCCACTGCTCTACCCTCATCCACATGCTTGGTCACCTCCTCAAAGAATTCAATAAGACTTGTAAGGCAAGACCTACCCTTCACAAATCTGTGCTGGCTGTCCCTAATCAAGCTGTGTCTTTCCAGATACTCATAAATCCTATCCCTCAGTACCCTTTCCATTACTTTGCC
This sequence comes from Hemiscyllium ocellatum, assembly GCF_020745735.1. Taxonomy (NCBI): domain Eukaryota; kingdom Metazoa; phylum Chordata; class Chondrichthyes; order Orectolobiformes; family Hemiscylliidae; genus Hemiscyllium; species Hemiscyllium ocellatum. The sequence goes on from NC_083423.1 coordinate 4,409,359, forward strand.
TACCACAGAAGTAAGACTAACTGGCCTGTAATTCCCGGGGTTATCCCTATTCCCTTTTTTGAACAGGGGCACAACATTCGCTACTCTCCAGTCCCCTGGTACCACCCCCGTTGACAGTGAAGATGAAAAGATCATTGCCAACAGTACTGCAATTTCCTCTCTTGCTTCCCACATAATCCTAGGATATATCCCGTCAGGCCCGGGGGACTTGTCTATCCTCAAGTTGTTCAAAATGTCCAACACATCTTCCTTCCTAACAAGTATCTCTTCTAGCTTACCAGTCCGTTTCACACTCTCCTCTTCAACAATACGGTCCCTCTCGTTCGTAAATACTGAAGAAAAGTACTCATTCAAGACCTCTCCTATCTCTTCCGACTCAATACACAATCTCCCACTACTGTCCTTGATCGGACCTACCCTCGTTCTCGTCATTCTCATGTTTCTCACATACGCATAAAATGCTTTGGGGTTATCCTTGATCCTATCCGCTAAGGATTTTTCATGCTCTCTCTTAGCTCTCCTAATCCCTTTCTTCAGGTCCCTTCTGGCTATCCTGTATCCCTCCACTGCTCTGTCTGAACCCTGTTTCCTCAACCTTATGTAAGCCTCCTTCTTCCTTTTTACTAGACATTCAACCTCCCTCGTCAACCAAGGCTCCCTCACACAACCATTTCTTTCCTGCCTGATAGGTACATACATATCAAGGACACGTCGTATCTGTTCCTTGAAAAAGTTCCACATTTCCACCACATCCTTCCCTGACAGCCTATGCTCCCAACTTATGCTCCTCAAATCCTGTCTTACAGCATCGTAATTTTCCTTCCCCCAATTGTAAAATCTACCCTGTTGTGCGCACCTATCTCTCTCCATAACCAAGGTGGAAGTCACAGAATTGTGGTCACCATCACCAAAATGTTCACCCACTAACAAGCCCATCACTTGTCCCGGTTCATTACCGAGTACCAAATCCAATATGGCCTCCCCTCTGGTTGGACAATCTACATACTGAGTTAGAAAAGCTTCCTGGACACACTGCACAAACACCGCCCCATCCAATCTACTTGATCTAAAGAGCTTCCAGTCGATATTTGGGAAGTTGAAGTCGCCCATGACTACGACCCTGTGGCTTCTGCACCTTTCCAAAATCTGTTTCCCAATCTGTTTCTCCACATCTCTGCTGCTATTGGGGGGCCTATAGTAAACACCAAACAAGGTGACTGCACCTTTCCTGTTTCTGACTTCAGCCCATACTACCTCCAAAGGCAGATCTCCCTCAAACTTCCTTTCTGCAGCCGTTATACCATTTCTAATTAGCAATGCCAACCCCCCTCCTTTTTTACCACCCTCCCTAATCTTACTGAAACATCTGTAACTAGGAACCTCCAACAACCATTCCTGTCCCTCATCTATCCACGTTTCCGTGATGGCCACACGGAATTATAATGCGATTAGTCAAGAATTAGAATGCAGAGAATGGTGTAGCAAAATGCGGGGGATGCAGACAATAGAAATGTGGAAATGGTTTAAGGAACAGATATTGCATGTCCTTGATAGGCATGTACCTGTCAGATAGGGAGGAAGTGAAGAGGTAAGGGAACCGTGGTTTACTACGGTTTGCTTCTCTCGTTAAGCAGAAGAAGGAGGCTTATGTGTTGATGAGGTAAGATGGTACAGATGAGGCGATGGAGAGTTAGAGATCAGCTAGGAAGGATTTAACAAGAGAGTTAAGAAGAGCAAAGAGAGGACACGAGCAGTCTTTAGCAAATAGAATAAAGGAGAACCCTAAAGCTTTCTGTAGGTATGTGAGGAATAAAAGCATGACTCTGGTAAGAATAGGGCCAATCAAAGACAGAAGTGGGAAGTTGATCGGAGAGGTACTAAATGAACATTTCTCATCGGTTTTCACTCAGGAAAAGGAGAATACTGTAGAGGAGAAGAATGAGGTACGAGATATTAGACTAGAAAGGATCGAGGTTAGTTACAAACAGGTGTGATCAACTCTAGAAGGAGTGAAAGTAGACAAGTCCCCTGGGCTGGATCGGATTTTGCTGCGGATTCTCTGGGAAGCTAGGGAGGAGATAGAGCCTTTGGCTTTGATATTTGAGTCATCATTGTCTACAGGTTTGATACCAAAGGACTGGAGGATTGCAAATGTGCCCTTGTTCAAGAAGGGCAGGAGATGACCCAGGTAATTATAGACCAGTGAGCCGTACTTCTGTTGTAGGAAAAGTTTTGGAAAGGATTATAAAAGATAAGATTTATAATCATCTAACAAGCAACAATTTGATTGGAGATAGTCCACATGGTTTTGTCAAGGGCAGATAGTGTCTCTCAAACCTCATTGAGTTTTGTGAGAAGGTGACCAAGCATGTAGATGAGGGTAGGGCAGTTGACGTGGTATACATGGACTTCAATAAAGCCTTTAATAAGGTTCCACGTGGTAGGCTGTTGAAGAAAATGCAGAGGCATGGAACTGAGGGTGATTTAACAGTTTAGATTAGAAACTGGCTTTCTGAAAGAAGGCAGCGAGTGGTGGTTGATGAAAAATATTCAGTCTTGAGTCTGGTTACTAGTGGTGTGACACAAGGATCTGTTTTGGGACGACTGCTGTTTGTCATTTTTATAAATGACTTAGACACAGGTATAGGTGGATGGATTAGTACATTTGCAGATGACACTAAAGTCGGTGGAGTAGTGGACAGTGTGGAAGAATGTTACAGGTTGCAGGGGGACTTGGATAAACTGCAGAATTGGGCTGAGAGGTGGCAAATGGAGTTCAATGCAGCTAAATGTGAGGTGATGCACTTTGGAAAGAATAACAGGAAGGCAGAATACTGGGTCGATGGAAAGATTCTTGGTAGTGTGGATGTGCAGAGGGATCTTGGAGTTCATGTACGTAGAGCCCTGAAAATTGCCACCCAGGTTGATTAACTGTACAAAACGGTAGTACGGCTACACTTGGAATATTGTGTACAGTTCTGGCCGCCATATTTCGGGAAGGATGTGGAAGCATTGGAAAAGGTGCAGAGGAGATTTACCAGGATGTTGCCTGGTCTGGAGGGAAGGACTTATGAGGAAAGGCTGAGAGACTTGAACCTGTTTTCATTGGAAAGAAGCAGGCTAAGAGGGGATTTGATAGAGACATATAAGATGATCAGAGGATTAGATAGGGTAGAGAGTGAAAGTCTTTTTCCTAGGATGATGACGTCAGCTTGTACGAGGGGCATAACTACAAATTGAGGGGTGATAGATTTAAGACAGATGTCAGAGGCAGGTTCTTTACTCAGAGAGTGGTAAGGGTGTGGAATGCCTTACCTGCCAATGAAGTCAACTCAGCCACATTAGGGAGATTTAAACAATCCTTGGATAAGCACATGGATGATAATGGGATAGTGTAGGGGACAAGCTGAGAATAGTTCACAGGTTGGCGCAGCATCGAGGGTTGAAGGGCCTGTTCTGCACTGTATTGTTTTATGTTCTATGTTCTAAAACAATTTGAAGGGTTTTGGAGAGAGAGCGTAGGGCTATGGGACTCAGTAAATTCCTGTAATGGAGAGCTAGCATGGGCAAGCCAGCCTGAATGGACTCTGGTTTTGTCACTACCCTTTGATTCTAACATTGGAAAGTTCAGTCTTCAATGGTCAATATGGTTTATAATCTGTAATTAATGTCAGATTAGTTTTGAATACAATACAAAAATTCTCTTCCAAAATATGCATTATAACTTCACTGACAATGTAGAGAAATGTCTAAAACAAAGATGCTGATGATTGGAAACAAAAACAAATTGCAGGAGAAACTCAGCAGGTCTGATAGTATCTGTAGAGCTAGAAAGAGATAACATTTCGAGTCCAGTGACCCTTCCTCAGAACTGGATCTGAAACATTCACTCTATTTCTGTCTCCACAGATGCAGTCAGATCTGCTGAGTTTCTCTAGTAATTTCTGTTTTGTTTGAGTCAAATATCCAATTAATTTGGCTGAAGACACATTCAAAAATGATGTACTGTACAACAGTGTGACATTTCTTTCAAAGGAAATCGATCACGTTTAATGTAAATTAACAGTATTGCAATCTAAAAACAGCTGCCAGTGCTTTATATTATAGTCCAATTTGTGTCAGCAATCTGACCTATATACCCTATAAATTTATAAAAGCACTAATAAAATTTACAGTAGCAATTAAGTACAAGTGGAGTTGTTTATGGAACTCTGAGGGTTTGTCTAAATGATGTTAGGATGATCATAATTTTCAATATGTTCAGCATTGCCCTTTACAGATTACACTCATTACCTTCATCATTGTGCCAGGCAGGTATAGTAACACAAAACCATTAGAAAGTGCTTAGCTTTGGGTGGTTCTCAAATTAAACTTCAAGCTTTTTGTTTCTTTTAATTTTTAATATTGTTTTTTGTATGCTGACCATTCAATCCATTACACATGAATCACACTTAACACTTTTGAATGCAGTCATTTTACAAAGACCCAGTGACACTGAAGGAACAGCAATATATTTCCAAGTCAGGATGATGTGTGGCTCGGAGGTGAACTTGAAGTGGGTGATGTTCCCATGTATCTGCTCCGTCTGTCCTTCTAGGAGGTAGAGGTTGCAGGTTTGGAAGGTGCTGTCGAAGGAGTTTTGGTGAGTTGCCGCAGTGTGTCTTGCAGGTGATACACGGTGCTATGGAAAGTGGTGGATGTGGTGCCAGCCGAGCGGGCTGCTTTATCTTGGATGTTGTCAAGCTTCTGGAGTGTTGTTGGGGCTGCACCCATCCAGGCAAGTGGGAGGCATTCCACCACACTCCTGACTTGTGCGTTGTAGAGCACAGAGGGGCTTTGGGGAGTCAGGAGGGGAGTTACTCGCTACAGAAATCCCAGCCTGTGATCTGCTTTTGTATTTACGTGACTGGTCCAGTTCAGTTTCAGGTTAGTTACAGGGAAAATGGAGAGTACTCCATCTCAACTGTTCACACGTGCCTTATGCTCAACACAGAATTCTCAACCTCTGACCTGCTCTTGTAGCAACAACGTGGACATAACAGGTTCAGATACATTTCTAGTCACTTGTGATCCCCGGGGTGATAATGTGATATCTACACCCCAGGATGTTGATAGTAGACTGCCTAGCAATGTTGAGTGTCTAGAGGAGATTTTCTCTTGTTGTAGATGGCCATTTCACGACTCTGGTGTGACTATTGCTTGGCAATTATCAAGCCAAGAGCGTGGTGCTGGAAAAACACAGCAGGTCAGGCAGCATCCGAGGAGCAGGAGAATCGACGTTTCGGGCAAGAGCCCTTCATTAGGATGCTGCCTGACCAGCTGTGCTTTTCCAGCACCACGCCCTCGACTCTGATTCCCAGCAGCTGCAGTCCTCACTTTCTCCGACTTATCCAGCCCAGTCTGAGTGTTGTACAGATCATGCTGTGCATGGTCAGAGGAAGCAGCCCAAGATGGTGTGCCCTGGAATAATGCCCTGGCAACCTCCTGCAGGACTGCCCTGGAGTTGAGATGATTGACCTCCAAGAATCACAGCTGCCTCCCTATGTGTTATACATGATATAATCAGTGGAGAGTTTTTCCATTGATTTCCATTGGAGATTCCTGTTGACTCCGTGCTTCACACAGCCTGAATCCAAGGCATCCGAAGAAATTATTTAATCTTTAATGTTGCCCTTGCACAACAATGTGTTTGGGTATCTTTGTTGTTTTAATTATAATATATAATTTATATCACTCTGTTGTAATGGATTGCCTGTAAGATTAATATTAACTTTGGAGCTCATCCTCAGGAAGGTTTCCACAAATCAGTGAGTAATCTTATAGGATTATTTATGACAGATGGCACTATGACTCAGTAGTTAGCACTGTAGCCACACTAGTGCCGGGAACCTGGGTTCGATTCCAGCCTCGGGCGACTGTCTATGTGAAGTTTGCAAGTTCTCCCCGTGTCTGTGTGGGTTTCCTCCCACAGTCCAAAGATGTGCAGGTTCGGTGAATTGGCCATGCTAAATTGCCCCTAGTGTTCAGGGATGCATAGTTTAGAGGTAAATACAGAGTAATAGGGTAGGGTGGATTTTGCTTTAGAGAGTCAGTGTGGACTTTTTGGGTGGGATGGCCTGTTTTCACACCGTAGGGATTCTATGGTTCTGTGCTTTTAAGGGAGTATGTATTGAAGGATTCTGGATTAGTGGTGCTGGAAGAGCACAGCAGTTCAGGCAGCATCCGAGGAGCAGCAAAATCAACGTTTTGGGCAAAAGCCCTTCATCAGGAATAAAGGCAGAGAGCCTGAAGGGTGAAAGATTCTGTGTTGTTGACAATCAACGCCCAGCACCGGGAATGGAATACACAGGATATTGGAACGAGGCTCAACTCCGAATTAGTGTATGCAAATCACATTGTGAAATTAAATGAAATACATTAGTTGACTGGGTTGCAGAGAGAGAATCACCGGGAAACAGCTGGATCATTTGTACGTTCTGATCCAAAAGCGCAATCCCACAGTTGCTGGAAAACTGACATAAAAACCCAAAGGCACTGGAAACCTTTGACAGAATGAGGTGGCACAGGAGGTGGTGATAGGGGGATGTAGATGGTGGGGGTATGTGGCCAGGGAATGGGGGGGAATGGTGAGTGGAAGCTGCTGTCAGTATCAGTGGTGCTGAGGTGGAGGTGGTTGAGAGCTTCAAGTTCCTGGGAGTAAATATCACCAACAGTAAGTTTACAGATGACACCAAAATTGGAGGTGTAGTGGACAGTGAGGAAGGTTACCTCAGATTACAGCAGAATCTTGACCAGATGGGCCAATGGGCTGAGAAGTGGCATATGGATTTTAATTCAGATAAATGCAGGGTGCTGCATTTTGGGAAAGCAAATCTTAGCAGGACTTATACACTTAATGGTAAGGTCCGAGGGAGTGTTGCTGAACAAAGAGACCTTGGAGTGCAGGTTCATAGCTCCTTGAAAGTGGAGTCACAAGTAGATGTGAAAGTGAAGAAGGCGTTTGGTAGGCTTTCCTTTAATGGTCAGAGTATTGAGTACAGGAGTTGAGAGGTCATGTTGCGGCTGTACAGGACATTGATTAGGCCACTGTTGGAATATTGCATGTAATTCTGGTCTCCTTCCTATCGGAAAGATGTTGTGAAACTTGAAAGGGTTCAGGAAGACTTAAAGGATATTGCAAGGGTTGGAGGATTTGAGATATAGGGGAGAGGCTGAACAGGCTGGGGCTGTTTTCCCTGGAACGCAGAGGCTGAAGTTGACCTTATCAAAATCATGAGGGGCTTGGATCGGGTAAATAGGCAAAGTCTTTTCCCTGGGGTGGGTGAGTCCAGAACTAGAAGGCATAGGTTTAGGTTGAGAGGGGAAAGATATAAAAGAGACCTAAGGGGCATCTTTTTCACACACAGGGTGGTACGGGTATGGAATGAGCTGCCAGAGGAAGTGGTGGAGGATGGTACAATTACAACATTTCAAAAGGTATTTGGATGGGTATATGAATCGGAAAGGTTTGGAGGGATATGGACTGGGTGCTGTCAGGTGGGAATAGATTGGATTGGGATATCTGGTCGGCATGGACGGGTTGGATGGAAGGGTCAGTTTCCATGCTATACATCTGAGTGCAGGCAGTCATTGTTCAAAATGGCTGAGACTTGTTCGTTGAGCTACATCTCTCTCAAGTCCAAGTGCCATAACGATGAGGCGCCACAGTGACAGAAACAGAACAAAAGGCAGCAAATCCTGCTCTCCAGGTCTCAGTCCTGTTGTGAAATGCTGCCCTGTTTGCCCAAGAGGAATCAGTCTCTCAGGCACACAAAATCCCATATCAGCAACTGAAGGTTGAGCAGCCTTGGATTTTGTTCATGACTGGCCTTGCGTGTGTGCACATTATAATCCCAAGGAGCACTGGTAAGCCTGAAACCTTGCAGAATAAAACACAGCATTGAAGGAGACTATTCAGCCCATCAAGACTGACCATGTATCTTGTTAAAAGCAATTCAGTTAGTTCCATTCTCCCATCCTTTCCCCCTATCCCTGCTCTCACAGCTCCCTGGGGTAACACGCTCAAAATTAAGTCCCAGAATCGTGATAAATGTGAAGAGATTTAATAAAATTATTCAAACTCTCCAATTTATCTGACTGACAAACCCAAATTAAAAGACAGTCAGAAGTCACATGACACCAGGTTGTAGTCCTGATGAAGGGCTTATGCCCGAAATGTCGAAGTTCCTGTTCCTTGGATGCTGCCTGACCTGCTGTGCTTTAACCAGCAACACATGTTCAACCAGGTTGTAGTCCAACAGGTTTGTTTGAAATCACAAGCTTTCGGAGCCTGTGTCTGAAGATGGTTGATCCCTTTACTTTTCAAGAACGGAACTTGCAGAGAGGGAGAGAGAGAGATATGAGCTGCTCAGTATTAACTTCAGCTGCTTCACACATGGAAAGGAGACAGAGGGAGATGGTTTCTCCTTCACGAACATTTCTGTTATGTTGTCCAAACACACAGCTATATCCACTCACCCAGGATCCAATCAAAGAGTTGTTACTATGCTGATGTTATGGCCTAGACCAGACCACTCAAAACATTCTTGAGCAGGCAGCCCTAGACTTAACTTTGCAATTTATTCTGGTAAGTGTACAGTGAAAGTTACCCAGAGTAAGATCGCTAGATAGACTACTAGATTTTAAAACAGACAAAAATGTATTCACAAAATTACACAACGAGCCACAAAGAACAGAAAAAACGACTCCTACAGAACTCAACCTATCCAGCTAGACTTAATTGTGCTCTTCCGAATATACACAACAGTCCCAATAAGCAAACTCCCTTTAAAACCCAGTTTAAATGGAACACATACTTACAGGACATGCTTAAAGGACCAAACAGAGAGAGAGCTCCCACACAGCTCCCTGTTGAACTTCCCAGTTCAAGACTGAACTAAAACTGCTCAGCTCAACTAGAGAGCTGACCATTCCCCTTTCATTGTACAGGTCACTTCTAAAACATGACCACTTTGGCCTGAAGTCTCATCTGTTTAAATATAAATAAAAGGCCTCTCAAAATCCTTTCCATCTCTGTACCAAATCAGACTGAAAGGAGCTCGGTCCGGTTTATTGCCCCTCTTAAAAAAAACCAAGGACAGAGTCTCCTTGAGCCAAGGGACAGCTTTTAGCAAAAAATGAGACTAGCTTTGTGTCAGTGAGTGCTCCTGAAGATGTGCAACTGATCCTGCTTGAAAAACCAATCAAAAGTCTGTCACTGAGCAGAACTGTCCCTGAGAGCACCCCACGAGGAGCTGAGGTGTGTGTCGCTTTGGTCTCTCCCAAGGGTTAGATAAAGAAACCTCGTAGCTGCAGCACAATGGGTTCCAGGAACCTGTTTCTTTAAGGATGTCAGCATCCTTTTCCAGACTTTCCTTTGGACCAAAGCTGTTCCTTTTCCTATTTTTAGTCTATAGTCCAGACCAATACAAGTGGCCCTTACGCTGCACTTTGCACTTTTCAAACATGTATACAATTCCATTTTCAAGGCCATCACTGAATTTGTGCCCCCCCCTCCCCTCCCCCGGCATCGTTCAAAATCTGTCTGTCATTATATAAAAGAAGGTGCCTCATAGTGACGCCTTTTAGTCATCTACAGTTTGTATTGCCCATATAATTTTGAAAGTCTGGTTAGAAAAGCAGGATGATTCTGTACGACCAGCTGTTACACTTTGAGAATCTCCGACATCTCCAGCATATTTCTGGTGTGCGCTCTGGTTCGAAAATCAGTACCTAAATATTTGTGATTTATGAGCTTACAGCTACAAGTTGTGGCTGATGATGGTAACTAAATGCAATCGAGCTGGTTTGGAGTTTTCTAGGTTAAATATATCTGACAGGTTTATGCATCATTGTAAGCGTCAGGCGCAGTGCTCCAGTGGGTCATGTAACCAATAATTGAGCCATAGATCAGACAGCAACCTTTATCTTATCATGTCACTTTCCTGTTTTCATATCTGTCAGGGATGGGCAGTCCAACAATGTTTGTTATGTTTATACTTTGAAGATAATCATTGAGTTTCTGTCATGAATTCACACCAATGACGGTATTTCTTGAGGATGTGGTTATTGTTTGCATGACTTGCTGGAAACAGTGCAACAACTCATCAAAATATTTGTATCACATTTTCTGCCACATCTCACTGACTCTGAGACCAGGGTGATTGGATTCGGTTGGGTATTTGGCACGCCGGCTTTGGTGATGGTACAAGTGGGGTTTAGCCCTGTGACCTGCCCTCAGGGCACAGTGGCTCAGTGGTTGGCACTGCTGCCTCACCGCGCCAGGGACTTGGATTCGATTCCAGCCTCGGGTGACTGTCTGTGTGGAGTTTGTACATTCTCCCCGTGTCTGCCTGGGTTTCCTTCGGGTGCTCCGGTTTCCTCCCACAGTCCAATGATGTGGGAGGAAACCTGCAGGACTGTTGCTAAAACCCAACAGCCAACTGCAGTTGTACATGTTGAAAGTAAACAAATCAGAGTGCAGGAGAAACTCACCAGGTCTGGCAGCATTTCTGGAGAGCGAAATCAGCATTAACACCGCTGGACTTGAAATATGAACTTTGTTTTCTCTCTCCACAGTTGCTTCCAGACCTGCTGAGCTTCTCCAGCTGGTTTTCTTTGTCTTAGATTTCCAGCATCCACAATTCTTTATTTATTTTAGCGTGCAGATCATGGACTGTTTAAACCTGGGAGATTCTACTCTCGAACACACAGACCATTATTTAACAAATTCTGCTTCTTTTCACACCATTTCTTGTCAGAGGTGACTCTGATCCTTTACATTGCTTTGCAGCAGGCAGTGATTGAGATGAGGAGTTCCTCTGGTCTGTGTGGGAGAGACAGGGATCATTCAGGTGCATTTGTGACACTGATTTCTTATTAACTTTCAGATTTGGTCGGGGAGTTCTGTTTAAGAATGCCATGCAGAAGCGAAGAAAGCGTTTACCAGACTTTGTGATTGTAAGTAGTCAGAATAAGTGGTGACTGGGTTACTGTTAGAGTGAGCCATTTGTTCTTATTGATACCAATGTAAGCTGCTGTGAATATTTAATAAGCTGGTGATCTCTTCTCCTGAGGAAGTTGGGTTTTCCCTTTTATATGGAGCATAAGGAATGTTTTCCAAAATGTGGCAGACACCACAAGGCACAGTGCGGTCTTCAGTCTGAGAGGTCTAGAGAATTGTGTGCAGTTTTGGTCTCCTTACCTGAGGAAGAAATACACTGACTATGGGGGGAATGGAATGTGGGTTTACCAGACTGATTCCCAGGATAGCAGGACTGACATGTGAAGACAGACTGGATTGGTTAGGGCTATAGTCACTGGAGTTTAGAAGAATGAGGGAGGATATCTTGTATAAATCTACAAAATTGTAAAAGGGCGTTCCCGATAACCAGGGAGTCCACTCTAAGCAAACAGTAGGTCATTTAGGAACGAAATGAGGAGGAATTTCTTCACCCAGGGAATGATGAGCCTATGGAATTCTCTGCCACAGAAAGTAATTTGGTTTGTTAATGTTATGCACACTATTTATTGCATGATAAAATATAATTTTGATTTTTGTTCTAAGTGTGTTAATGAAAGGAGATCTGATCTTATGGAGTATTTAACCTCTTTGTACAACTAGGACTGAAGTCTGTCAAAGTAAGTTCAAACTGAACATGTCAATGACTCTCCAAATCAAAAAAAGAAATTGCTGGAGAAACTCAGCAGGTCTGACAGCATCTGTGGAGAGAGCAACAGAGTTAAGTTTTCATCTGTCACAGAGTCAGTGGACTTGAAATGTTAACCCTGTTGTTCTCTTCACAGATGTTGCCAGACGTGCTGAGTTTCTCCAGCGCTCTCTGTTTTTATGTCAGATTTCCAGCATCTGCATTGTGTATTGTCTTTTCCAAATGAATCAAAGGCTTTGTTTTTGGATTAGCCATTCCTGATTGGTAGGTCTGTTGTAATGCGGCAGCAATTCCTAGGACACAGATGGGATGTTGTGGAAATGAGGGCTCAGATGTTGGAGTCTGATAGACGGCACAGGGGAAAGGAGGGAAAGTGACTGACTGGCGCTGTATCAGATCAAGTTGTTGTAGAATGAGAAGGTACCTGAGGTTTGAGGTGGGGGGACACTAAGGAAATAGATTGATAGAGATGGAGGGCACAGAGGTTTAGGAGAAAGAGATTCAGGAGATTGGAGAGGGAGGGAGGGAGGATGGGACTTGTTGGGGATGGGATGGTTTTGTGTTACTTTAGGAACCAACACTTTCAATAATGTGAAGAGCAGCAGCAACATAATGACTCCCTTCCATCATGAGGTTAGACTTGGGGATGTTTGCTAATGATTGCATGGTGTTCAGGACCATTTAGACTTCTTCAGTATCTAAGGAGATCTGTGTTCAAATGCAACAAGATCTGCACAATATCCAAGTTTGGGTTGAGAAATGCCAAGTATTGACCACCACACAAGTGCCAGGCAATTGGCATCTCATGATTAGAAACAATCTCACTGTATCTCCTGTATCTGCTCACACAACAAAACTTTTCACTGTACTTAGGTACATGTGACAACAAAAATCATTGCAAAAGTTAGTCTTGTCCTCCACATTTGAGATCAGTTAAAACAAAATCCCAAATAAGTGATGAGAGGGGAAATCACAAGTTAGGGTAGATAAAGGATGGTCAGCTTGCTGCTAGTATCACCTTAACTTATCAAAATCATCACATTGCTCCTGTCCAAACTTGGCTTTCCAATGTTTTTAATTACCATTTTTCATGGTAATCCCTTCCTTTTTATCCTGGACTTGCACTAGTTTAAAAATTTCCAGCTGTGCATCTGTCAACTGTAATCACAAAGAGCGTTTCAGTCCTTTTACGTCTGCATTTTTTTTAACAAGACTTACTCTGATTAGAAAGGCACATTTATCAATTATGCCATGTGTTCACTTAATTACTCCCGTTGACTGTTGTTGAGCTCCCACTATACTAGCCCTGAACTAAATTAGGAAATAAATCTTAGCAGGACTTACACCTGGGGAGTGTTGCTGAACAAAGAGACCTTGGAGTGCAGGCTCATAGCTCCTTGAAAGAAGAGTCGCAGGTAGATAGGATAGTGAAGAATGTGTTTGGTATGCTTTCCTTTATTGGTCAGAGATTGAGTATAGGAGTTGGGAGATCATGTCGCAGGTGTACAGGACATTGGTTAGGCCACTTTTGGAATATTGCTTGCAATTCTGATCTCCTTTCTATTGGAAGGATGTTGTGAAACTTGAAAGGGTTCAGAAAAGATTTACAAGGATGTTGCCAGGGTTGGAGGGTTTGAGGGAAGGTTGAACAGGCTGGGGCTATTTTCTCTGGAGCATTGGAGGCTCAAAGATGACCTTATAGAGGTTTATAAAATCATGAGGGGCATGGATAGGGTAAATAGATAATGTGGGGGAGTCCAGAATTAGAGGGCATGGGTTTAGGGTGAGAGGGGAAAGATATAAAAGGGATCTAAGGGGCAACTGTTTCTCTCAGAGGGTGGTACGTGTATGGAATGAGCTGCCAGAGGAAATGATGGAGGCTGGTACAATTGCAACATTTAAAAGGCATTTGATTGGTATATGAATAGGAAGGGTTTGGAGGGATATGGGCCGGGTGCTGGCAGGTGGGACTAGATTGGGCTGGGATATCTGGTCGGCATGGACGCGTTGGATGGAAGGGTCTGTTTCCGTGCTGTACATCTCTCTGACTCTATGCAGATGCAACGGCTCAGTTAGCGAGATAAGGGTGGCCTGAGTGATGGAAAACAATGACTGCAGATGCTGGAAACCAGATTCTGGATTAGTGGTGCTGGAATAGCACAGCAGTTCAGGCAGCATCCAACGAGCAGTGAAATCGACGTTTCGGGCAAAAGCCCTTCATCAGGAATAAAGGCAGTGAGCTGAAAGCATGGAGAGATAAGCTAGAGGAGGGTGGGGTGGGGAGAGAGTAGCATAGAGTATTCTTGTAGAGAGAGGAGGAAAACTTCTTCAAGGCAGGCATCCTTGCCAGAGGATTCGCAGTAGGGTTAAAATCAGCTAGGTAAAAACAATGACTGCAGATGCTGGAAACCAGATTCTGGATCAGTGGTGCTGGAAGAGCACAGCAGTTCAGGCAGCATCCAATGAGCAGCGATGGAAAACAATGTTGGTTCCCAGGAAATATCATTGGACCAAGTAACTGTCAAATCAAGCAGTATCATATATTGATTGGTAATTGTCTGAATGTACTGTGTGATCATGGCCTGTACCTTTCTTTAAGAAAAGTATAAAAATGTCTTTGTTTAAGCCGTGTGAGCAGCTCCTGTGAGGAATGCAGATGTACCCAACCTCTCTGTTTCCGGATGCTCTGTACCCGGCCACATGAAGAAAATAAAGAGTGAAGTCTTAAAGAAACAGGTTAATTGTGAGTGTTTATTGACTGATCACGGAACAGAGCTCCACCCACACAGTGTCCAGATCTTCATCTGGTGCCGTGACTCGGTACGGACAGATTGTGGGCAGCGGAATCAGACTCTTGATCCTCCACTATTGAGTTTAGAGGAATTGGCTGACCAGACATGAATATTTTCTCCGTTTGGTTTTCCTTGTATTCAAGTCGAGGTTGACTTGACCCCTCGCTGCTTATCATCTCAGTCCAGCCTGAGAAGGATCAGCCTTGGGAAGAATTCATTCAGAAAAGATTCAAAAGGAGTCAGGGACTCCTGCGAACAGGAGACAGTGAGGACTGCAGATGCTGGAGATCAGAGCTGAAAATGTGTTGCTGGAAAAGCGCAGCAGGTCAGGCAGCATCCAAGGAACAGGACAATCGACGTTTTGGGCATGAGCCCTTCCTTTTTGAGCCACGGGGTGGTTGGGTTGGTTGGTCCGGGTGTCCCAGAGGTGTCCTCTGAAACGTTCCGCAGGTAGGCAGCCTGTCTTCCCAATACAGAGGAGGCCGCATCGGGTGCAGCGGACGCAGTAAATGATGTGTATGGAGGTGCAGGTCCCAGACCAACCAACCGAACCACCTCGTGGCTCAAAAAAACCAGAGCTATATTTCCCTCCCCTCCTCTATCAGCGTTCCGAAAAGACCACTCCCTCTTGACTCCCTCGTCAGGTCCACACCCCCCACCAACCCAACCTCTACTCCCGGCATCTTCCCCTGCAATCACAAGAAATGCAAAACTTGCGCCCACACCTCCTCCCTTACTTCCCTCCAAGGCCCCAAGGGATCCTTCCATATCCACCACAAATTCACCTGCACCTCCACACACATCATTTACTGCATCCGCTGCACCCGATGTGGCCTCCTCTATATTGGGGAGACAAGCCGCCTACTTACGGAACGTTTCAGGGAACACCTCTGGGACGCCCGGACCAACCAACCCAACCGCCCCGTGGCTCAAAAAAAGGAAGGGTTCATGCCTGAAACGTCGATTTTCCTGCTCCTTGGATGCTGCCTGGCCTGCTGCGCTTTTCCAACAACACATTTTCACTCCTGCGAACAGGCCAGCGACCTGCGGACCATGGATCTGAATAGAGTTGGAGACTCTGAGAAAAAAGGAGTCAGGGACTCCATTAACAGTTCAGGAGCCTGCACAAGCAAGTACTTCAGATGAGTCGGGGACTCAAATTTGGTCAAACTGGCGTTGTCTAAATGGATTTCCAAATTTTTCCGTAAAAGACGAAACAAAGAATTATTGCGATATATTATAATGAGACTGTTAGGGTTTTAGGGTGTCGCGAATGTTTTGCCGAAATGATCAGTCTTGTTGTTCATTGCCAGGTTGTTGATTAGTAAAAGATTTTGGTCAAGTTTCCCTTCTCTGCTGTATCTGTTGGGCTTGGCTTGATTTGCTTTGCTGCTTTGTCTTGTTTGTCTGCGATGGTTTTATTCTGTTTGTTTTGGTGTTTGTTCTTTGTTTATGAAATTTAGAGGATGGTTGCTGCTTTTGTCGTGTTAAAAAAAGAAAGACGACCAGTGACACAATTCTTGCACGCTTGGTTAAGCAGCTATGTGCCACAGCTAGGGGTTATGAGGCTAAACCCCCTAACTTTGACTGTGTTCTGGAATGTGAGTGCCTCATTACTCTTAAAATGTGTGTGTGTGTGTGTGACAGAGGCTCAGCGCTGCTAACCTGCAGCCTGCAGAAAGTTTGACATTTTGAGATTCGATTTGAATGCACATTTGCATGTTGGTGAGTGAATGTTTGTGTTTTGTTCCCTGGAGCTCGAGATCAGGGACTCTTTTGAATTCGATATGCATTTTGGAAATTTAACATGATTTCTTTTAAGATTAAGGATCCATCAGTGATTATGAAATGAAATATTAATCCCTGTTCTGCTTGCATGCTATGACTGCCCTACTGTCAGTTTCTAACTAATCACTTTTATGCTTACATGAAAGTCAATCTTATTTGATTTCAAATCAGTTGATGTGGAGGAAGACGACATTATAACCTTTTTAAAAGTGTCTTCTCCTTCGATTCTGCACCATTTAACGTCAGTATTGAATTGAATTGAATTTATTGTCCCGTGTACCGAGGCACAGTGAAAAGCATTGCCTTGCGAGCAATACAGGCAGATCACAGAGTTAAGTAGCATCGATAAGTGAATAATAGGTAAACAGCGGCAAAAACAAAAACACGGGTACAGGCGAATGTTAAGGGTTTGTGAGTCCATTCAGTATTCTAACAACAGAAGGGTAGAAGATTCCTCATAATTTTATGCAACTGCCAAAGATCATTTTCACCCCTCTCACCCCTACATGTTGTACTCATGGAAGAATTGACTAAAGGAATTAAAGCAGTAGCACTAAATCTGGGCCTCAGGTGCAGAATCATTCTGTTCCAGGATGAGAGCAGGTCTCTGCTCAATATTAGTTATAATCTAAACCGAACATTGAGGAAAATCACTTCAGACTTTAACATTTGCTCATTGAGTGGACGGATTGCATGAACCTTCTTTAATTTTGTTAAATTTTGTAAAACTGGAAATGTAAGGATAGAGGGCGCTGGCCCGAAATGTCGAATCTCCTGTTCCTTGGGTGCTGCCTGACCTGCTGTGCTTTAACCAGCAACACATTTTCACCAATGTAAGGATAGATCCAATATATCCCAAACCAACAGCATTGTTTTCAGAAAATGATACTAGCAGATTTAATTTTTGTTTCAGATTAGTTTGTGTCCATTTAATTTTAAGACTTAATTTTAATGTTTCATTGGCGATTATGGTGTGCCAGTAGCTTTATTTTATACCAATTCCCCTCCCTCAATGACAATTGAAGTTTCTGTTCAACATTATGTTGTGTTAAAGCATGTAACAAAATTAACATCCTATCATTAATATCTGTGTCTTTGGATTCTGCCATTATTTGTGCATTAGAAGTTTTTTTTGGTACTGTGTGATTAGACAAAACCTTTCTAAGGATGCTGCAGGTATTTCACGGCCTAGAGGACTGAAAATGAGCAATGACTGGTCAGGACCACTTAAAGAACCTAATCTGGGCTTTAAATAAAGGGACTAGAACCAGGAAATTATAATGGATTTCAGAGTTGGAAACTGTACACATTTTACATTTAAATATTGAATACTGACTAACTGGATTTCCAGTTTATATTGATGACTTTTAAGATGTCTTAGAAACTTGTTCAGTTTCCACCTCTGAATTACAGATAATGATTTTTTAAATATATATAATCAATTGTATTAGCCCCGAATCACTAAATTAGAATTAACTGGTAGGATCGCTTGGTTTTGTTCCTTTAAATATTGTCAGTGACCGTCTCATCGCCTGATGGTAAATATGAAGCATGGCTGCATTAATTAGTTGCTAACTAAAGAATGGAAAGATACCTTACTGGCCAGTTAAAGGGATTCTGCAAGTGATTGCGACACCGAGGTATGTATAACAGATGGAACTCCCAAAAGCTGGGAAGTGTTTATGGCTGACTGTGACTGGGGAGATGAAAAACTAAAATGGACATAAGAAACAGAGTAAGGCCACTAAGGCTGAGAATATACAAACAGGGTTAAAGCAACAACGCTGTAAAATAAAGAACTTAGATTCTACTTGGAATCCTGAGCCCATGTCTGGCCTACCAACCGTACTTGAGAAAGGAGATGACACTGATAGGGATGAGGATGGGGAATTTGTTCCTGGATACCTGCTGAGCCCCTAACGTCTCCTGATTGTCCCCAGCAGACACACACACCCCCTCCCCTCCCCCCAATTACAAACCTTTCCTCCTTTTGAAAATGAAGCATCCAGTCTTCTTAGCTGATATCATGGGGATGAGCGACCTGCCCCATCCTAAACCGGATCCAATCCTGGGAATTAGAGTAATGTTAATGAAGCATGCCCCTGACCGCAGGAACAAACCGGGCCAGTTTGCTCAATATGTGCAAGGGTGATATGGATGTAAATGCAGCAAAACTCTGGGAGTAGCCTGACTTCAAATGGCTTGTGTTACAAGCTTGAAATATATGGCTCACTGTCTGAAGGAAGTGATATACAATTGAAGAAAAATTTGAGAAGCTGATGCACCTTTGTTTAACTCTATGCTTTTGCAATGTTTTCCTCCTGGTGTCACTGACATGATCCAGACAAACAGTATGAACTAGTCCAGGTGTTTCTGTCGTAAATGAGGTGAGTGGTGGTTTTCTATTGGGATGGCCAGAACCAGACTGAATCACGATGCAAGTTACAGGTAAAACTGATTATATCCAGGGCCCTTGCGATCCCAAATGCTGTGTGCCAGTCCTGACAGGGTTGTTTGAGACCAGGATACCCACTGGGGGAGTAACCTACCTCAGGTGCCCACCAGCGACCATGGCTGAGCAGACCCCTGTATTACACCTTTGAGAATAGGAACAAGACAGCAAAATCCCCCAGGGACAAATGGCTGGCCTTTACGTTAACTGTGGAAATGTGGCCACTGGGGAGTGATGTGTCTTTAATGTTACCTTGGAGCTAACATGGGGAATTGCCATGCTTGTATCCTAGCAAAAGGAAAATCTGCTAATATACACTAATATATTCGTTGTGCTTTTGGTGTGACCCACAATCCTGGAGCCTTGTGGGAACATAGAGGATTTTTAACCCCCATGGTGATGGCATTATAGTAATGCTGCTTTGTCCAATCAATCTGGCAGTTATCAAGATGTTCAGCTCATTGAGACAACTGATACAGTTTCCAAAGGAATGGGCCGGTGGAAGCAGCTGCCAAGCAGGCAACCTTACACCCCAAACCTCTGGTCCCATTGGGCCCCCAGCAAAACCCGGATAGAGACAGTATGGGGACAGGTATGCCAGGCCCGGGTACGGTACAGAAATCTCAGGGGAGGCCCCCTGCTGAGCAGCACAAACTATGGCCTCAAATAGGGTACTCCCTCGATACTCAAACCAGAATGTGGGTGAGCCCTGCTGGACAGCTTTGTGTCCCCCTTTGCTGCTGGTTATTTTAGTTGATTATGTGCATTGTTGCACATGCTTGTGCAAGGAGGGAATGGTTTATACTCGATTACAGTGGACGTGCCGCGGCCTCCGACCTCAATGGGAGGGGCCCTTCCAGGTTCTCCTCACCTTCCCGACAAGGTCGCCGGGCACCTCCATCATTGCAAGGTCATCAGACGAGACCCTTGCAAGGGGGGGAGATGATGAAGATCGAACTTGCCCTGTTATGTGGACTCATCGTCATTGGCATTAGTGCTCAAGAAGGGACTATTTATCAGTGTGATCCTGAGCAACCACAGACTATGTACCATTTCTGCTGAAAAGATGTCTTTGTGTGCCGAGAGACTGATTCCTTCAATGCATGGAACGTTACCAAGAATGACTGTCGCAATGGTCAACTGCATTAAGAAGATCGGACAGATCGTTTACAGGACAAGTCTCAATGGCCTTTACCCTGTCAGGGTGTTTTATGCCAATTTGATTGAGGTCTAGGTCTAAGAGAAAAGGGGGAAATGCTGTCTTTCTCTAATAATTTGTTGTTTCAAAATTACAACAAAATATTTGGCCGGGATGATGTGGTCTGTTAAGCCCTCACGTCTTACAAAAGACTCCTTGACCCCTTTTTCCCTCCCAAATTCCTGCAAAGGAGTATGGAATACTTCTCAGGCATTTACTCGACATAATGTTTCTGTTGAAATGTACTAACTGCTCCTCCTCTCCAGTGGGGCCTCGCATCTCATGCATATACCTATGGGAGGAGTGTGTCCCTGTTATTACTGATGTTCAGGCTCTTTGTGGTATGGGTAATGGCACCTACCTCCACTGTAAGACCCCTAATCCTACCACCATCTTCCTAATTGTGGTTGGAAAGAACCAGTCTGGGACAATGATGCATCTTTTACTGAAAGACCCACCTCTTTTTATTGAACAGCTTTCGCCCTAAGCACCAGGGTGTCCATACTTTGTAGCCATGGAATACCCATACATTTGGGGTCGTCACAAAGACCGGCCTGTTTCTCATTGGGAAGCCCCCACCATTATCTATACTGGTTAATATTTTTTTCAGCCAAGGCAGAGCGACCAGCTTCCTTGTTCTTGATGAAATAAGTTCTCCCTGTGCTGGAGCTGTAGAGACATGTTTCCCAACTACCATTCCCCGTGGGAATGAGGTTGGGGTTTCCCTGCCAAGTGTTCAGTTTCACCTGAATTCTGCATGCTTTGGAGGGGGTGCTCAGCCTTTGGGTAACAGTAAAGCCCAGTCTGTGGGCTACACATTTCTTAGTGCTTTTTCCTTAGGAGTATCTACAGGAATTATTAACCATTAAAACCGAAACCATCTCATCTGTGGTCTCTCCCTTTTGGGCAACGAGACGGCCGCGGTCTTAGCAGGAGTTAAGGACATGCTCTCAGAATTATATCTGTTTTCCCAGTAAAACCTGGTACACCCTCGACTACCTCCTCACCAAAGAGGGTGGGGTTTGCGCCATAGTAAAGGGCAAATGTATGATGGGGTTACTGATCACATCGAGAATATTACCAAGCATGTAGATAATATCCACACCTTCTTCAATCGATTGACAGAAGGCACTGGATGGGGAGATTGGAGTTTTGGCTCATGGTACAACTGGTTGATAAATCTGGCCATGTATGTTCGTATTGTTTTAGTTTGTCTCTTTGCTGGCATTGCTATTGTTAAATGTATTATTTCCATGCTAATAACTTCTGTTGACAGCATTGGTTTCCCCCAGAAAGTGCTGCTTCTCCATCCAAATGAAGGTGAAGAGAAGTGGTTGCCTACCCCTACTCCCTCCTCCTTGGAGGAAGTATGGCAGTCTGTAGCCTCCATTCGATTGGACTGATCTAATCTGTGTGCTCCCATCCTACGCAGTAGTCATGGAATGACCAAAGGAGGGAGATGAGATGAAACCTGAAAACAGGCTAAGCTAACTAGTTGTTATCAGGAACAACCGCTTAACAGATGTTCTTAATAACTTAGGTGGCAGTAAAATGGCTTCTTGATGCAAATAACATGACAAAATGGCTTCTAGGTTGCAAATTGGCAGTTCTGCCATAGCTGCATAATGGACTAACCACAGTCTGCTTCAATCAGGATTAGCAGACAATGCTCCCTTTTCAGCATAGAAATAACTAGACTAGGTAAGACATTACTGGCCACCCTAACTGACCTTCAGATGCAGGTGCAAAGACTTGGTTAGCGAGATAAGGGTGGCCTGAGTGATGGAAAACAATGTTGGTTCCCAGGAAATATCATTGGACCAAGTAACTGTCAAATCAAGCAGTATCATATATTGATTGGTAATTGTCTGAATGCACTGTGTGATCATGGCCTGTACCTTTCTTTAAGAAAAGTATAAAAATGTCTTTGTTTAAGCCGTGTGAGCAGCTCCTCCGAGGAATACAGATGTACCCAACCTCTGTGTTTCCGGATGCTCTGTACCCGGCCACATGAAGAAAACAAAGAGTGAAGTCATAAAGAAACAGGTTAATTGTGAGTGTTTATTGACCGATCACATAACAGCGAGAGACCCAGGGGGGTCCAGATCTTCACATGGACAAGTTGGACTGAAGGGTCTGTTTCTGTGCTGTCCATCTCTATCACTCTATCAACATATGATCCTTCCTACCCCAGTAATGCTGTCTTACAAACTCTTCCGTCAGGCAGAAGGTACAGAAGCTTGAACGCACGCACCAACAGTTCAAGAACAGCCTCTTCCTGGGTGTTACTAGACTGATGAATGGACCTCTTCAACTTCATGTATAATGTTGCTCTTGTTTCACACAACTCCTGCACAGCTGTATCTCTGTATGTCTCGCTCTGTCTGAACACTGAATGATCTCTAGGTCCTTGTTTGCTATGACCTGTCTGTTCTGTTTGCAAATCAAAGTTTTTCACTGTACTTAGTTACTGTGACTACAGTAAATCAAATCAGAATTGGCGATGCTGAATTGCCCATAGTGCAAGGTGCATTAGTTAGAGGGAAATGGGTCTGGGTGGGTTACTCTTCGGAGGGTCGGTGTGGACTGGTTGGGCCGAATGGCTTGTTTCCGCATTGTAGGGAATCTAATCTTTAAAAACGATACTGCTGGAGAAACTCAGCAGATCTGGCAGTATCTGTCGACGGAAACAGAAGTAACCCAGTGACACTTTTTCAGAACAGTTTTTATTTCCAGTTGATCTGCCTCTGGTATATGTGCAGGGTATTCTGGATAATTTTTCCAAACAGTGTGTTAAAACTGCTGATGGCAAATGTAATGTATTTTGTTTCCCACAGTTTGTCACCTAGCTTCCTCAGTTAGAATACAGTGGAGTGGAAGATGAATGTTCCTCAGCATTGCCATGGTGATGAGAGATCTCCTGGAGCCTGGCACAGTGTGAGGCGCAGGTTTGAACAGAGATTTATCCTTTGGATATTCTCTGAGAATGAAGTGGTGGAGAATGTCGGCCGTGTAGAAGGAAATGAGAAGGCCAAAGACTTGCATAACCAGGACAGCCCAAAGTGCCTGACAACCAATGAGAGGCTTTTAAGGTGTAGTCACTGTTGTTACAAAAGAAACACAGCAGCTAGTTTTGGCCATAGCAAGGTCCCTCAAATAGCAATATGATATGGAACAGATTGTCTGATTTAATTGTGTTGACTCAGGGATAAATGTTGACCGAAACACCAAGATTTGATTTATTATTGTTGTCACAGGTACCAAAGTGCAGTGAGAAGTTTTACTTTGTGTGCAGTACAGGCAGATCATGCCGTACAAAGATCATGGGGGTAATAGAACAGAGCGAGGAATACAGTGTTACAGCTGCCGAGAAGGTGCACAGAGAGCAAGGCCAGCATTACATTTAAAATTTGAGAGATCCATTCAGAAGTCTAATAACAATAGGGTAGAAACTGTTACTGAATCTGTGAGAACTCATTGGCTGTTTTTACTGTGGATTTTAGATGTCCACCTGAGATGATCTCTGAAACATCACTGCGTACAAGGCTATTGGCCAAGTGCTGGAAACCGGGATTAGAACAGATGGTTGTTTGACAGTGAGCCAAAGGCTGTGTCTTTGTGCTCTCTCTTGGAATCTCTACAACAGCTGAACTAGTGATTAAGATCATTTTTTAATGTCATGTTTGAACAATCTCAACATTTCACTATAAGATCAGAGTGCACTAAGTGCTGAAGTTTCAGGAGCAGGGCCAGTGCTGTCACCATTCTGGTGTCTGCTGACTCACCAATTGTTATCGCAATCCACGGTTGGTACTTACGAACCTGTTCATGGTCACTCCAGTCTCCAGTGGAGGTAGACGCTGTTTTTTTCCTTCTTCCATGGAAATACTCGAAACTTCTTAGTCAAAAGGGTAAATTTCTAAGAATCACAAAATGTTGCAAAACATAAATAGGCCATTCGGCCCATCAGATTTGTGGTGGACCTTCCCTTCATGTTGAGGCCTGAAGCGAGCACTGATCCTTCTTGTACTGCAAATAGTTTGTTCGTATTCATTTTTTTCCTGCAGCAGCCGAATCTACTTTCATCACTTTCTTTTGAAGAGCATGTTATAAAATTACGCAGGAGCATCTGGCCTCACTGTGTGAGGCCCTTTTCATCGTTAATTAGATCAGCAGTCTTCAATCCCTGCAAGTACTTTTGTTCCGTGAGATTTGGAATGGGCAGGGCTGAAACCTCTCGGAATGCTGGCTCCTGGTTGAGCAGAGGGATGCTTTTGCTCATTATTTGACATGGACCTGATAGACATCTTAGGTCATGCCCCTTGCTATCCTTTCAGCAAGCACAGAATATTCTGTCACATCTTGGACAGTCTTTTGTCTTTCTATTGATTTCTACTCTGTCTGATATTACCTAGTACAAAAAAAATGAAGAGAAAAAATAAATGGCTTTTACAGTCTGTTCTGATATAACATGATGGTTGTGTTCCCATGCAATCCCATGTTCTAAGAAAATCATGTAATAGCAGCGCCATTTAAACCAATGGGACCAGAATCGTGTTATAGCCAATACAGAAAAGGAAAGTTTGTGTTCAATAAATAATGGTCTAAATTCTTCAATTGCATTATAGCCAATTTGCGTTGAAGAAACACTCATGATAGCAGAACCGACTCCTTATCCCTCGGGGAGCACATTGGAAATCAAGGCTCAAAGTCACCGAAAATATTAAAGATTATTTTAAAAGTGCACAAGGATTTATCCCAATTTGTTTCAGCAAGAGCAGGTTTCTGTGCGTAATGAGAATTACTATTACAAGGAATTAGACGTTAAATGCAGGTAAACAGCTCTGCACCACTGGCATATAACCTTACTGATTAAAACCCTTAACTTCCCCCTTACACACACATACACAAAACACATGGACAGAGGGAAAACTTGGAAAGGCAGTTCATTAGTCTGTGTTCACAAGGTCTGTTGAGTTGGTTCTTGCTGGTCAGACGGTTTCATCTCACCGTTCCTTTTCCAGATGCTTCCACTAGTTTGCAGGAGGCACAGGGTGGCTAGTTCACTGATAAAAGGTCTCTGACAGTTTTGCATTTTCCCATGTATGACGTGGTTTGCCATGTCTTTGCCCATAGCTCAGCAGGCTGGATGGCTGCATTTGTGATGCAGAGCGCAGGTTCAATTCCCATATCGGCTGGGGTGACCTTGAATGCCCCACCTCAACCTCTCCTCCTCCCTGAGGCTAAACCACCACCCGTGGTCTCTCTGATCAGAGAGTAGGACTCTCGTGACTTCACTTTTTTAAACGATATATTTTCACCTTCAGCCAAACGGGATGTCCCTGAAGATTGGCAAGTAGCTAATATTGTACCCTTTTTTAAAAGAAGGGCAACAGGAATAATCCAAGAAATCAGAGGCCAGTATGCTTTCCATCAGTGGTAGGGAAATTATTGGAGACGTGATGGAGCTTCCATGTATCTGCTGTCCACGAACTTTTAGGTAGAAATGGTTGTGGATTTAGAAGGTGCAGTCTGAGGATCTTTGGTGAATTTTTGCAGTAGACAGTACACACTGCAACTACTGAGCCTTGGTGATCAAGGGAATCAATGCTGAAAGTGGTGAATGGGATGCTGATCATGTGGTTTCATTATGAATGATGCATAGAATGTTGAGCGTTGTTGGAGCTGCCCCCATCCAGGCAAAAGGGCAGTATTCCATCACACTCCTGACTTGTGCCTTGGTGATGGTGGACAGGCTTTGGGGAGTCCAGAGGGGAGTTACTCACTGCAGTATGTTTATGACTGATTGGTTGATTGTGAGCTATTGAATACCAAGGAGATATAGTGAGATTGTTTCATATTGTGAGATGCCAATTGCCTGGCACTTGTGTGATGGTCAATACTTGGCATTTCTCAACCCAAACTTGGATATTGTGCAGGTCTCCTTAGATACTCCTTAGGTCTCTTTTACATCTTTCCCCTCTCCCCATAAACTTATGCCCTCTAATTCAGGGCTCCCCAACCCCAGGGAAAAGACTTGGTCTATTTATCCTATCCATACCCCTCATGATTTTATAAACCTCTATAAGATCACCCCTCAGCCTCCGATGCTCCAGGGAAAACAGCCCCAGCCGGTTCAGCCTCTCCCTGTAGCTCAGATCCTCCAACCTTGGCAACATCCTTGTAAATCTTTTCTGAACTTTTCCAAGTTTCACAACATTTTTCCGATAGGAAGGAGACCAGAATTGCACGCAATATTCCAACAGTGGCCTAACCAATGTCCTGCACAGCCACAACATGACCTCCCAACTCCTGCACTCAATACTCTGACCAATAAAGGAAAGCATACCAAATGCCTTCTTCACTATCCAATCTACTTGCAACTTCACTTTCAAGGAGCTATGAACCTGCACTCCAAGGTTACTTTGTTCAGCAACACTCCCCAGCACTTTACCATTAAGTATATAAATCCTGCTAAGATTTGCTTTCCCAAAATGTAACACCTCGCATTTTTCTAAATTAAACTCCATTGCCACTTCTCAGCCCATTAACCCATCTGGTCCAGATCCTGTTGTAATCTGAGGTAACCTTCTTCGCTGTCCACTACACCTCCAAGTTTGGTGTCATCTGCAAACTTACTAACTGTAGCTCTTATGCCCTTCTGTTCTGCGTTTTCATGCTGAGATTTTATTTTACTGAAAGAAACTGTTTCTGAAGCGCAAACTTTCAAAATGTGTGTTGCTGTAACATCATTATATCACCAACACTTTAAGTGAATTTTCTATAACACGGGGTTGCACAAGAACATAACCATTACATTATAGATGAACTACCTGTATACCTGACTCCTTCTTGAAACCATTTGGTCTTGACTATCTTCTGTGGCAGAGACCTCCACAAGCTCACTATTCGCTGGTTACTCCCTGATCCATGAAGAGTTTGTAGTTTCTATCAATGGAAGTGGAAGATATCCTCTCTCACCATTGGTTTGAGTTTGTTTGCAGGTTGTCTGTCAGTTGTTCATAAGGGCAGTGTGCTGATATCTGCCAGTCCGTCCTCTCTCCGACAGCGAGTAACTGATTCCTGGGATGGCAGGACTGACATACGAGGAAGGACTAGATCGACTGGGCTTGTAGTCACTGGAGTTTAGAAGAATGAGGGGGAGGATCTCATAGAAACATATAAAATCCTGATGGGACTGGACAGGCTAGATGTGGGAAAAATGATCCTGATATTGGGGAAATCCAGAACTAGCGATCACAGTCTAAAAATAAGGGGTAAGCCATTAAGCATGAGACTAGGAAGAGTTTCTTCATTCAGAGTTGGGAACCTGTGGAATTCTGTCCCACAGGAAGCTGTTGGAGCCAGTTGATTAGATATATTCAGGAGGGAGCTGGACGTGGCCCTTACAGCTAAAAGGATCAAGGGTTTGGAGAGAGAGGATGGGACTGGGATTCTGAAATTGGATGATCCGCCATGATCGCATTGAATGGTGGTGCAGGGCCAAATGGCTGTACTGCTGCCCCTATTGTCTATGTTTCTATAGACAGACAAAAGTCTCCACTCACCATCATCACCTCCCCTCGCAGCAAGAGGAAGGGAACTAGTTTTCACATAATGTTCACATTTTGATAAAGGCTGGGAGTCAAAAATACTACTTAAAAGAAACAGATCAACTTGTATTTGCAGAATTACGTTTTATTTTGCTCAAAAACTGCATTAATCCATTTAAGATTCTGTACTCTGAGACATGGACAGACCTTAACCTCACATCTTCAATGCATTATCTGAGCTGAGATGGCACTGATTGTTAAAGGCTATTTTGAGAATATAACTTTAAAAAAAGTTCTGGGATTTATGTATGAAAGAACCGAAACTAACATCATTACTCTAAAAAATGACAGACTTAATCTAAATTTGTTTAATATTACTTTCCCTGACAGTGCAATCCTGTTGCTGTAAAGTCTGTATCATATGATTCTGCTCCACAACCACCTGACGAAGGAGCAGTGCTCTGAAAGCTAGTGCCTCCAAATAAACCTTTGGACCATAATCTGGTTTTGTCTGATTTTTAACTTTGTTAAAATGTGGGCATTATTACAAAGTTTACAAAGACTGCTCCTCCTTCCAGGATCTCATCACCTGTGAGTTTGGAGAAGAGACTTTAGTGAAGTGATTTAGCGATTTAAAAAAAAATTGTCCATCCTGTCTCAGTGGGTAGCTCTCTCGAGTGATAGAGTTGTGACTTATTGCAGGAGTGTAAGTGAACACACTGCGTTTGGTGCTTGCAGGAAGGGCTGGGGGAATGTAGCATTGCTGAAGCTGCCATCTTTCAGATGAAAGCTTACCCTAAGGCTATGTCTGCTCCCTCCAAATAGGTGTGACCAATCCAGGGCTCTAGGTTGGAGAAGGGGAGTTTGCCTAATGTCATGGTCAACGTTAATCCCCTAGTTAACACGTTAAAACAGATAACCTGGTCGTTATTGTCATGCAGATTGAGGGAGCTTGCAGTGCATAAAATTGCCGACTGAATTTCCTACATTCCAACAATGACTACACTTCAGATGTACTCATTGGCTGCAAAGTGCTTTGGGAAGTCCAAAAGGCACTATTTAAATGCAATCCATTGTGTTTCTGACTTGCCCGGTGGTGTGGAGATCACAGATGTGACGGTTGAATCAGTGTGTGGTATTGTGTTTTTGCGGTTCTGCCGCTGTGGGGATGTGTTGAGAATTGAATACGGATTTACAGATGTAAGGAATAACAAGCAAGGCATTGATCCTGAATTCTTCCTAAAAAGTTCAAAAGTGAAATGGCCAGCTATGGGGAACGGCTTTTCTGAGTGTCACTTGTAGCAATAAGAGATTAACTTGTGAAACTCTGAGTTAAACAAAGGGGCATCATTTAAAGTGAAAGGCAGAAATTAGAGGGGATTAGACCATCCCCTGGGGGGAGTCTGGAATACACTGCCTGGAAGGGGACCTTCCCCTGGGGGGAGTCTGGAATACACTGCCTGGAAGGGGAGTTGACAGGGGAAACCTAAGATCCTTTAAAAAGTATTTGGATGAGCACTTGAAATGTCATAACATTCAAGTTTATGAAGCTGGTACTGGGAAACTGGGACTAGTTTATATTTGGCAGTACAGACCCAATGGGCCGAAGGACCTCGACTGTAAACTTCTGTGAAACAGTATCGCCAAAACTAACAATAGCACTTTAATGCTTCACACCTGAGCATTACAAAAATAAAAGAGATATTGAGCCACATAAGGAGGTATTAAGACAAATTACCAAACTGCAGTTAAAGAGAGAAGTTTTAAGAAGCATCTTAAAAAGAGGAAAGGGAAGGAGTGAGATTTAGGGACGGGGTTCCAGCGCTCGGGGCTTGGGCAGCTGAAGGTACACTCACAAACATTGAAACAGGCGAAGCCAGGGGTGCACAAAAGGCCAGCATTGATGGACACTGATATCTTGCAGAGCTGTCAAACTGAAGGAGATCCTAGAGGTAAGGACGGATGAGGTGATTTGAGGGATTGATAAACCAAGAATGTAGATTTTCAATTCAAGGTGTTGCTTTAGCTTGTCGTGGTGGGTGAGCGGGATTGGGTATGAGTAAGGATACCAGCAGGAGATTATAGAAAGTTACAGCGTTGGAGACCAGTCAGAAGCATCACGGAGTCATCAGATTTTGAGTTGAGCTGAGACTGGAGTGTGGTGGAGCATTCCCTATCTGCCTGGGTGAGTACAGCTCCAATCACATTCAAGAAGTGCAACAGTGTCAAAGTCAAAACAACCATGGAATTGGTGGAACTTTCAATATTCGCTCCACCACTGATGCACATTAGCAGCAAGGGTCAGTTAGCTCAGTTGGCTGGACAGCAGTTTGCGATGCAGAGTCACACCAATAGCAAGGGGTCAGCCTAGCATTAAGGTCCCACCTTCTCAGATTTGTGTGTCGCTGATGTGGGGTGACCCTCGGTTTAAATCACCATTGGTATTCTCTGTCTCTCCCCTGCTCTCTCTCTCTGTCTCACTCTGTGAGGATCCTCTAGCCCGGGGTACTGCCATTCGGTCTGTCTAGCATCCTGCATTTGCCAGCCTGCTCCGGTACCCCCTTCCTGGCTCTTGGCCAACAACAAAGGCTTCCTGATTCTGGTGCTCTGCTCCTTCTTTGTGCTGTGGCCCCTGGCCTTACTCTCCCAGCATTCCCTTGCAGGAAGGGACCTCAATTGATGTACTCTCTAGGAGAAAGCGAGGTGTTCAGAATGGCTTATGCCTGAAACGTTGAATCTCCTGTTCCTTGGATGCTGCCTGACCTGCTGCGCTTTTCCAGCAACATATTTTCAGCTCTGATGTACTCTCTACCCCACCCACCCTCGCCACTGCCATCTGCTGTCTGAGGCCCTGTTACATTGGTCTAGCCAGCGACACCTGAAGTAACTCCACAGAGGTCGGTATCCCATCACCAAGTCACTCTTTATTTACATGTGGATGGTACATGTCACTGACTCGGCTAGCTCAGAGCCAGAGTGAGCAGAACCTCAAACACTCCTGTTTTTCTTCTTTCTCTTTTCTTTTTACAGGTGTACAAATCTTTATTCAGTTTCCATCACCAGGGAGAAAGGAAACACCCGAGTGGCCAGTGACAAGCAGTGCCCTTCACATCAAAGGGCAATGCTGTGTGATCAAACAGTGAAGGGGAGGGCAGGGATTAAATCAAAATAGAGTTGGAAGGGGAAATAATACACTCCACTCCCTGCGGTGCCCACCTCTCTCTGAACAACTCTTTCTCAAGAGACACCCACTCCTGTTTATTTTGTTTTAGTGCTTATTTTTTCCCCCAGCACCCATGGTGTGTGTGCAGGTGTGAGATACATTGACAGACACAAGGTGCACGAATCTTTATTCAAATTTCCACCACCAAGAAGAAACACACAGGAGAGACACACACTCCTGTTTATTTTTATTTTTTAATTTTTTTTTCTTTTTCTTCAAACAGTGAAGAGGAGGGCAGGGATTAATTTTTAAAAAAACTTTGTTTATTTTCCTTTTTCTTTCTTATTAACCCCTGCACTACCGCCTAACT
Source organism: Hemiscyllium ocellatum (assembly GCF_020745735.1). NCBI lineage: Eukaryota > Metazoa > Chordata > Chondrichthyes > Orectolobiformes > Hemiscylliidae > Hemiscyllium > Hemiscyllium ocellatum. Next base: position 4,440,383 of record NC_083423.1, read on the forward strand.
GCATAGTGCTTATTTTTCCCCAGCACCCATGTTGTGTGTGTGCAGGTGTGAGACACAGTGAGAGACACAAAGTGTACAAATCTTTATTCAGTTTCCAATCACCAGGAAGATTGGAAAACACCCAAGTGGCCAGTGACAAGCAGTGCCCTTCACATCAAAGGGCAATGCTGTGTGATCAAACAGTGAAGGGGAGGGAAGGGATTAAATCAAAATAGAGTTGTACAGGGAAATAATGCCCACCTCTCCCTGAACAACAACTTCTTGAGAGACACCCACTCCTGTTTGTATCTGTCAGCCAAGGTTCCCTGATTGGGGCTGTTAACCTGGTCCAATCAGGGAACACATATTCTCTAAGGCCCACTGCCTAACCTCGTTAGAAACACTCCAACACCCAGATCCCGCAAATGAATCAATGAAAATCCTCAGCTCAGGGTGAGTATAGTGAGCGATCTGGATTCGTGTCAGAGAGACTCATGAATTTGTGAGCAGAGTTTAGAATGGGCACTGAAGACCATGGTTCAGCATCTAATTGGAGGACATGTTAGCTCATCCAATACCAGAATGTCAGAATCTGAAAACACCAGAGACTATTTGTATCATCGATCGTCACAGGTGAGGGGCCGGAAGACTGGAGGTTGGCAAACGTGGTGCCACTGTTTAAGAAGGGCGGTAAAGACAAGCCAGGGAACTATAGACCGGTGAGCCTGACCTCAGTGGTGGGCAAGTTGTTGGAGGGAAACCTGAGAGACAGGATGTACATGTATTTGGAAAGGCAAGGACTGATTCGGGATAGTCAACATGGCTTTGTGTGTGGGAAATCATGTCTCACAAACTTGATTGATATTTTTGAAGAAATAAACGAAGAAGATTGATGAGGACAGAGCAGTAGATGTGATCTATATGGACTTCAGTAAGGCGTTCGACAAGGTTCTCCATGGGAGAACGATTAGCAAGGTTAGATCTCATGGTATACAGGGAGAACTAGCCATTTGGATACAGAACTGGCTCAAAAGTAGAAGACAGAGGGTGGTGGTGGAGGGTTGTTTTTCAGACTGGAGGCCTGTGACCAGTGGAGTGCCACAAGGATCGGTGCTGGGTCCTCTACTTTTTGTCATTTACATAAATGATTTGGATGCGAGCACAAGAGCACAGTTAGTAAGTTTGTAGATGACACCAACATTGGAGGTGTAGTGGACAGCGAAGAGGGTTACCTCAGATTACAACAGGATCTGTACCAGATGGGCCAATGGGCTGAGAAGTGGCAGATGGAGTTTAATTCAGATAAATGCGAGGTGCTGCATTTTGGGAAAGCACATCTTAGCAGGACTTATACACTTAATGGTAAGGTACTAAGGAGTGTTGCTGAACAAAGAGACCTTGGAGTGTAGGTTCATAGCTCCTTGAAAGTGGAGTCGCAGGTAGATAGGATAGTGAAGAAGGCGTTTGTTCTGCTTTCCTTTATTGGTCAGAGTATTGAGTACAGGAGTTGGGAGGTCATGTTGCGGCTGTACAGGACATTGGTTAGGCCAGTGTTGGAATATTGCGTGCAATTCTGGTTTCCTTCCTATCGGAAAGATGTTGTGAAACTTGAAAAAGTTCAGAAAAGATTTACAAGGATGTTGCGCTGCAGGGAGAGGCTGAACAGGCTGGGGCTGTTTTCCCTGGAGCGTCAGAGGCTGAGGGGTGACCTTATAGAGGTTTACAAAATTATGAGGGGCATGGATAGGGTAAATAGGCAAAGTCTTTTCCTTGGGGTCGAAGAGTCCAGAACTAGAGGGCATAGGTTTAGGGTGAGAGGGGAAAGATATAAAAGGGACCTAAGGGGCAACTTTTTCATGCAGAGGGTGGTACGTATATGGAATGAGCTGCCAGAGGATGTGGTGGAGGCTGGTAGAATTGCAACATTTAAGAGGCATTTGGATGGGTATATGAATAGGAAGGGTTTGGAGGGATATGGGCCGGGTGCTGGCAGGTGGGACTAGATTGGGTTGAAGGGACTCTAGAGAGTGGGGAGGGGGAGCAGGGGGGAGAGAGAGGGAGAGCAGAGAGGGAGAGGGAGAGGTCGTGAGGTAGAGTCAGTGTTGTCAGTGTAAATATGAAAACCAACACTACTTTTGGATGATGGTTTTGAGGAGATGCGTGTTGATGAGCAATGAAAGCAGTAGCTCAGATTTCTAAGTATTTTAACCCTGTTGAAGAACCCTACTATAGGGAACATAATCCTCCATGACTTTAACGCTGTATAAATAAATTGTGGCGACATGTTATCCTGTTCTTTCAGTTTTAGAGTGAATCAAAAAAGATTTTTATTAGCCAATAACAAGACCTCCTTGTTTTTACTTAAGAAAAAGTGTTGTAATGGTTAGAATATAGAACAGTACAGGACAGAACAGGCCCTTCAGCCCACGATGTTGTGCCGACCATTGATCCTCATGTGAGGTAAACCTAATGTACGAACTCTCAAATTTCTGTGACCATATGCATGTCCAGTAGACTCTTAAATGCCCCCAATGACCTCACTTCCACAACTGCTGCTGGCAACGCATTCCATGTTCTCACAACTCTCTGCGTAAAGAACCCGCCTCTGACATCCCCTCTACACTTTCCTCCAACCAGCTTAAAACTATGACCCCTCATGTTAGCTATTTCTACCCTGGAAAATAGTCTCTGGCTATCGACTCTATCTATGCCTCTCATTATCTTGTATACCTCAATTAGGTCCCTTCTCTTCCTCCTTTTCTCCAATGAAAAAAGTCCGAGCTCAGTCAACCTCTCTTCGTAAGATAAGCCCTCCAGTCCAGGCAGCATCCTGGTAAACCTCCTCTGAACCCTCTCCAAAGCATTCACATCTTTCCTATAATAGGGCGACCAGAACTGGACGCAATATTCCAAGTGCGGTCTAACCAAAGTTTTATAGAGCTGCAACAAGCTCTTAAACGCAATCCCCCTGTTAATGAAAGCTAAAACACCATATGCTTTCTTAACAACCCTGTCCACCTGGGTGGCAATCTTAAGGAATCTATGTACCTGCACACCACAATCCCGCTGTTCCTCCACACTGCCAAGAATCCTGTCTTTAATCCCATACTCAGCTTCAAATTCGACCTTCCAAAATGCATCACCTCGCATTTACCCAGGTTGAACTCCATCTGCCATCTCTCAGCCCATCTCTGCATGCTGTCAATGTCACGCTGCAGCCTACAACAGTCCTCTACACTGTCAACGACACCTCCAACCTTTGTGTCATCTGCAAACATGCTAACCCATCCTTCAATCCCCTCATCCAAGTCATTAATAAAAATTACAAAGAGTAGAGGCCCAAGAACAGAGCCCTGTGGAACACCACTCACCACTGACTTCCAGGCAGAAAACTTTCCTTCCACTACCACTGGCTGTCTTCTGTTGGCCAGCCAATTCTGTATCCAGACAGCTACATTTCCCTGTATCCCATTCCTCCTGACCTTCTGAATGAGCCTACCATGGGGAACCTTATCAAATGCTTTGCTGAAGTCCATATACACCACATCCACCGCTCGACCCTGATCAACTTTTCTAGTAACATCCTCAAAGAACTCAATAAGATTTGTGAGGCATGACCTGCCCCTCACAAAGCCGTGCTGACTGCATTTAATCAAGCCATGCTCTTCCAGATGGTCATAAATCCTATCCCTCAGAATCCTTTCTAACACCTTGCAGACGAGAGACGTGAGACTGACTGGTCTGTAATTGCCGGGGATTTCCCTATTTCCTTTCTTGAAGCGAGGAATTACATTTGCCTCCCTCCAGTCCTCAGGTACAACTCCGGTGGAGAGCGAGGATGCAAAGATCTTCGCAAGTGGCGAAGCAATCATACTTCTCGCTTCCCAAAGCAGCCGAAGACAAATCTGGTCTGGCCCTGGCGACTTGTCAATCTTAATGTTTGTCAACATTTTCAGCACATCAGCTTCCTCCATCTCTATCTGTTCCAGCATGCTTACCTGCTCCTCAATGGTTTCATTCACTACAAGGTCCTTTTCTTGAGTAAAGACAGAAGCAAAAAACTCATTTAGTGCTTTCCCAACCTCCTCAGACTCTATACACAAGTTCCCTATGCTATCCCTGATCGGCCCTACTCTTTCTTTGATCATTCTCTTATTCCTCACATACGTGTAAAATGCCTTTGGATTCTCCATAATTCTTCCTGCCAAGCCTTTTTTGTGCCCCCTCCTAGCTCTCCTCAGACCATTTTTGAGCTCTTTCCTCGCCTGCCTGTAATCCTGTAGAGCTGAGCAAGATCCTAGCTTCCTCCACTTATGTAAGCTGCCTTCTTTCTTTTGACGAGAAGCTCCACTGCTCTCGTCATCCATGGTCCCTTTATCTTACCCCTTGAACACAATTATGCATCACTTGCAACAACTATTCCTTAAACAGTCTCCATATGTCTATAGTGCCCTTTCCATGGAACAATTGCTCCCAGTCCATGCTTCTCAACTCACGTCTGATAGCATCATAGTTTCGGTTTCCCCAATTAAATGTCCTCCCATTGTGCCTGCTTCTCTCCTTCTCCATAACTATGTAGAAGGGGGATTGTTACGGATGAAATACAGTTGAGCAATGATTAAGTTATTGTGGATATCCAGTGTTGGGTTTGCTTGAGTTTACAGATGTATTGAATGTCCAGTGAAAACATTGACTTCCTTCCAGTGAACCAAGAGAGGTATTTGGAAGGTTTCTTGGGCTGGTTGAAGAGTAGTCGGTTTAGGGTTAGCCAGTCAGGACGAGGTCATGGCTGCTGGGTGAATTGTTGCCAGTGGCTGCAGTAATCCTGGTGAAGTTTCACTTGAGCTTTCAAACATTTTAGTCTTTCTTTCTATTATTTTTGCATGTTTATCATTGTTTTATATTTCTCTGCATTAATTATAAAATTGACCTAAATGTGATCTCTGGATTTGACTTTTAAATAACCTTTTGACAATGCTAATGCTAACTTTACAGAATACCTTCAGGCTGTGTTGGAAGGTAGGTATCTATAATAACATGTTGCTGGCTCTGGCTGTATAAAGCCAGAGGGTGCCTTGTTTCCCTCAATTGAGTAAGAGTCTGTTGTGTGTTATTTTCAATCACCAAGTGTGTTCAATCAAGAGACCACACAAACTGCATACAAACCTGAAATCCTCCTGTTGGCCAGTCTGGGTGCTGTTAGATATTGTTCAGACATGGAATTTTGATGTGGAATTTTCATAGAAGAATCATAGAATCCCTACAGAGTGGGAACAGGCCATTCAGCCCTACAAGTTCACACTGACCCTCTGAAGAGTAACCCACCCAGACCCATTCCCCTACTACTGTACATTTACCCCTAACTCTACGGACAATGTTAGCGTGGCCAGTTCATCTAACCTGAACATTTTTGGACTGTGGGAGGAAACTGGAGCACCCGGAGGAAACCTGCGCAGACACGGGGAGAATGTGCAAACTCCACACAGACAGTTGCCCAAGGGTGGAATCAAACCTGGGTCCCTGGCACTGAGAGTCAGTAGTGCTAACCACTGAGCCTCCATGTTGCCCTTTTACATGTACCTGAAGTTTAATGTTTTAATAGGGAATCATGTAGATTCTGAAGGTTTTTTTTATTCGATGGGGGACAGAGTGTGAGCATCAGAGGGGTTGAATGAGTGGATTGGTGCAGGGTTGGAAGGTGGCCAGATGAGAATTGATAACACAGGAAACAAGAGCTGGCCCAGTGAGTACTGGCCCAGTGAGTACTGGCCCAGTGAGCCTGCTCCACTACTCAACAAGAACATCAGCATTCAGGTGGAGGATAGACAATCTCCTGGCCTCTCAACACCAACCCCCCTCAGAGCAAGGCAGCTCTTCTTGAAGAAAGAAAGGACAGTCACTAACTGAGAATGCAAACTAGAAAGGTTTGTTGGGCACAAAGATTAATTAATACGTTCAGTATGTGTTAGTCTGTCTTTCTGTGGTTTCCAGGAGTGCAGGGCTCCTCTCATTTTAGTTTCATTTACAATGTCCAATGAGATTTTAAGTCTGTCAACTTAATCCTTAATGTCCATAGAAACCATTAACATGTTAAGACATCAACTCTATCGGACCCTTCTGTCCCTCATTCTCTTCCCTGTCTCTCCGACCTTCTCTTCTGTCTCCCTCCCTCTTTTTCTCCTTCTCACTCTGTCTTTGTCTCTTGTAGAGTTAATTTTTCTAACAAAGTCTATTCACATTCTCTGAAGGTAATTTCCTTTGGTCCCTTGTACTGGATTATCCTGGATTCTTACAGCAAACCCCAACCCATAAGAAAGAATCTCTCACCTGGCAATGATTCACACAAAGGCTAACTTCTAGCAAATATTGTCCAAGTAACACCTGCTCCTGATGAATGGCCCCAGCAAGTGCCCTGAGGTGAATGCTATCTCTTTGGCAAGTACAAAGATGCCAGTGACACTTTGCTGATTATTGGCCTTACTTCAGGCTGCTTTTGCAGTCTTTCGCCCAGGGATCTGCAGGTGTGGTCAACACAACTCACAGCCTCTCACCAAATGTTTGCAGTTCTTGACCGATAGGAAGAACCCATTTTGTATTCTTTCAACCAGGGGTATTGGTATTGCACCCCTACCCCTTGAGGTGTGTGCTGAATCATCACTATTACAGCCTTGGTGGCTGTTCACTGCTGACGGTGGACACACAGGAGCACAAACTGCAAATGTCCCTGTTGAACAACTCCACACTTAGCCCTGACCTGAAGCCTCCAATGCATGTAGTACCGGCAGCAGCCACCAGCTCCCAGTGGTGCTCACACACAGCTGATTGGCCAGCAGCTTTGGGGAGGTGGGGGGGATGGGCACAGGTTGTGGTCAACATTCCCATTGGCTGTCCATCTGAGATCCATCGATTCTGCCCCTCTGTCCTGCACAAATAAATCCTCTGACTACATGTTGAGGATAATTTATGTTTTTTTTAATGCCAGTTCACGAGAAGAGGGTGTCACTGGTCAAATCAGCATTTATTGCCCATCCCTAATTTCCCAGACTGTAGTTAAGAGTCAACCACATTGCTGTGGGTCTGGAATCATACGTAGGCCAGATCAGGTAAGGATGGGAGGTTTCCTTCCCTAAAGGACATTAATGAACCAGATAGGTTTTTCCGACAATCATTGTTAGACTCTTACTTCTACATTTTGCTTGAATTCAAATGTCACGTTTGCCTCGGTGGGATTCTATAGTTGAAAAGAGCTTTGGAATATCTGGAAGATGTGAAGGTCTGGAGAGACATTCCAGGGAGTAGGGGGTCTCTGTGACACAGGGCTGGGCCTTACACTTGGGCAGCCAACCAGAGGGGTCACAGTGAAAAGTGGCCTTACACTTGGTTGCCCCTTCCACCCCCACCGCTACTCATGCTCTTTTTCCGCTTAAATCCTCTGACTAACCCATTCCTCTTTCCTGGTAACTGCCAAGAACATGCTGACTGTGCAGTGAGCGGGAAACACGTTCTCACGAGTATTGATGGGAAAAAACCTGATTTCTTAAAAGCGTTATGAAAATGCTCAGACCTTCCCTGTAATGGTGCTCTGAATTATAATTTAGACAAGGTGGTAGGGAGCCTCTTGTTACCAGTCCGTTTGGAAAACGGGTCATTCCAAACAATCTCTAGACACAGGAGAACTAGGCCATTCAGCCCATTGAGTCTGTTCCACCCTTCAACAGATCATTGGCTAATCTGATAATCGCCAACTCCACCTTCTTGTCTTTTCCCCATTATCCTTGACTCACTAACTAATTAAAAATCTGTGTATCTCACCTTTAAATAGACTTAAGTCATATTACACCAGATTATAGTCCAACAGATTTATTTGAAATCACAAGCTTTCGGGACAGCCCTGCAAAACCTTGTGATTTCAAATAAATCTATTGGACTATAACCTGGTGTTGAGTGACTTCTGACTTTGTCCACCTCAGTCCAACATCTGCTCCACATCTTGAATAGACGTAACCCAGTCTTGATAGCCCTCTGGGGTAAAGATTTCCACAAATTCACTCCCCTCTGAGAGAAGAAATTCCTCCTCATCTCTGGCTTAAATGTGGGCTGAGGGTTTGAGCTATAGGGAGAGGCTGATTAAGCTGGGGCTATTTTCCCTGGAGCGTTGGAGAATGAGGGGTGACCTTATAAAGGTTTATTAGGTGATGAGGGGCATGGAAGGGTGAACAAGCAATGACTTTTCCCTGGGGTGGGGGAATCCAAAACAAAAGGCCTCCCCTTCCATTGCGCTGTAACTCAGTCTCCCCTTCCATTGCGCTGTAACTCAGTCTCCCCTTCCATTGCGCTGTAACTCAGTCTCCCCTTCCATTGCGCTGTAACTCAGTCTCCCCTTCCATTGTGTTGTAGCTCAGTCTCCCCTTCCATTGCGCTGTAGCTCAGTCTCCCCTTCCATTGCGCTGTAACTCAGTCTCCCCTTCCATTGCGCTGTAACTCAGTCTCCCCTTCCATTGCGCTGTAACTCAGTCTCCCCTTCCATTGCGCTGTAACTCAGTCTCCCCTTCCATTGCGCTGTAGCTCAGTCTCCCCTTCCATTGTGTTGTAGCTCAGTCTCCCCTTCCATTGTGTTGTAGCTCAGTCTCCCCTTCCATTGTGTTGTAGCTCAGTCTCCCCTTCCATTGTGTTGTAGCTCAGTCTCCCCTTCCATTGCGCTGTAGCTCAGTCTCCCCTTCCATTGCGCTGTAGCTCAGTCTCCCCTTCCATTGTGTTGTAGCTCAGTCTCCCCTTCCATTGTGTTGTAGCTCAGTCTCCCCTTCCATTGTGCTGTAGCTCAGTCTCCCCTTCCATTGCGCTGTAGCTCAGTCTCCCCTTCCATTGCGCTGTAACTCAGTCTCCCCTTCCATTGCGCTGTAACTCAGTCTCCCCTTCCATTGTGCAGTTACTCAGTCTCCCCTTCCATTGTGCAGTTACTCAGTCTCCCCTTCCATTGTGCTGTAACTCAGTCTCCCCTTCCATTGCGCTGTAGCTCAGTCTCCCCTTCCATTGCGCTGTAGCTCAGTCTCCCCTTCCATTGCGCTGAACAGGGAATCAATTGAAACAAAGCTGACTGGTTAAGTAAATGGAACTGGGTGAACCAGGGTGACTGATGATCTTATAGAGGTTTATTAGGTGATGAGGGCCATGGAAGGATAAACAAGCAACGACTTTCCCCTGGGGTGGAAGAATCCAAAACAAAAGGCCAAAGGGTTCCATTGCGCTGTAACTCAGTCTCCCCTTCCATTGTGCTGTAGCTCAGTCTCCCCTTCCATTGTGCTGTAGCTCAGTCTCCCCTTCCATTGTGCTGTAACTCAGTCTCCCCTTCCATTGCGCTGTAACTCAGTCTCCCCTTCCATTGTGTTGTAGCTCAGTCTCCCCTTCCATTGTGCTGTAGCTCAGTCACGCCATCCATTGCACTGTAACTCAGTCTCCCCTTCCATTGCGCTGTAGCTCAGTCTCCCCTTCCATTGCGCTGTAACTCAGTCTCCCCTTCCATTGCGCTGTAACTCAGTCTCCCCTTCCATTGCGCTGTAACTCAGTCACCCCTTCCATTGCGCTGTAACTCAGTCTCCCCTTCCATTGCGCTGTAACTCAGTCTCCCCTTCCATTGCGCTGTAACTCAGTCTCCCCTTCCATTGCGCTGTAGCTCAGTCTCCCCTTCCATTGCGCTGTAACTCAGTCTCCCCTTCCATTGCGCTGTAACTCAGTCTCCCCTTCCATTGCGCTGTAACTCAGTCTCCCCTTCCATTGCGCTGTAACTCAGTCTCCCCTTCCATTGCGCTGTAACTCAGTCTCCCCTTCCATTGCGCTGTAACTCAGTCTCCCCTTCCATTGTGTTGTAGCTCAGTCTCCCCTTCCATTGCGCTGTAGCTCAGTCTCCCCTTCCATTGTACTGTAGCTCAGTCTCCCCTTCCATTGCACTGAGAAGGGAATCAATTGAAACAAAGCTGCCTGGTTAAGTAAATGGAACTGGGTGAACTATCACACCAGGTAAAAACAATGACTGCAGATGCTGGAACCAGATTCTGGATTAGTGGTGCTGGAAGAGCACAGCAGTTCAGGCAGCATCCAAGGAGCAGCGAAATCGACGTTTTGGGCAAAAGCTCTTCATCAGGAATAAAGGCAGAGAGCCTGAAGCGTGGAGAGATAAGTTAGAGGAGGGTGGGGGTGCGGAGAATGTGGCATAGAGTACAATGGGTGAGTGGGGGAGGAGATGAAGGTTATAGGTCAGGGACGAGAGGGTGGAGTGGATCGGTGGAAAAGGAGATAGGCAGGTAGGACAAGTCCGGACAAGTCATGGAGACAGTGCTGAGCTGGAAGTTTGGAACTAGGGTGAGGTGGGGGAAGGGGAACTGAGGAAGTTGTTGAAGTCCACATTGATGCCCTGGGGTTGAAGTGTTCCGAGGCGGAAGATGAGGCGTTCTTTCTCCAGGCGTCTGGTGGTGAGGGAGCGACGGTGAAGGAGGCCCAGGACCTCCATGTCCTCAGCAGAGTGGGAGGGGGAGTTGAAATTTTGGGCCACAGGGCGGTGTGGTTGATTGGTGCGGGTATCTTGTAGATGTTCCCTAAAGCACTCTGCTAAGAGGCGCCCAGTCTCCCCAATCTAGAGGAGACCGCATTGGGAGCAACGGATACAATAAATGATATTAGTGGATGTGCAGGTAAAACTTTGGATGTGGAAGGCTTCTTTAGGGCCTTGGATGGAGGTGAGGGAGGAGGTGTGGGCGCAGATTTTATTGTTCCTGCGGTGGCAGGGGAAGGTTCCAGGATGGGAGGGTGGGTTGTGTGGGGGCGTGGACCTGACCAAGTAGTCACAGAGGGAACGGTCTTTGCGGAAGGTGGAAAGGGGTGGGGAGGGAAATATATTCCTGGTGGTGGGGTCTTTTTGGAGGTGGCGGAAATGTCGGCGGATGATTTGGTTTATGCGAAGGTTGGTAGGGTGGAAGGTGAGCACCGGTGCGTTCTGTCCTTGTTACGGTTGGAGGGGTGGGGTCTGAGGGTGGAGGTGCGGGATGTGGACGAGATGCGTTGGAGGGCATCTTTAACCATGTGGGAAGGGAAATTGCGGTCTCGAAAGAAGGAGGCCATCTGGTGTGTTCTGTGGTGGAACTGGTCCTCCTGGGAGCAGATACGGCGGAGGCGGAGGAATTGGGAATACGGATAGCATTTGTGCAAGACGTAGGGTGGGAAGAGGTGTAATCCAGGTAGCTGTGGGAGTCGGTGGGTTTGTAAAAAATGTCAATGTCAAGTCGGTCGTCATTAATGGAGATGGAGAGGTCCAGGAAGGGGAGGGAGGTGTCAGAGATGGTCCAGGTAAATTTAAGGTTAGGGTGGAATGTGTTGGTGAAGTTGATGAATTGCTCAACCTCCTCGTGGGAGCACGAGGTGGCGCCAATGCAGTCATCAATGTAGCGGAGGAAGAGGTGGGGAGTGGTGCCGGTGTAATTACGGAAGATCAACTGTTCTACGTAGCCAACAAAGAGAGAGGTATAGCTGGGGCCCATACGTGTGCCCATGGCTACCCCTTTGGTCTGGAGGAAGTCGAGGATTCAAAGGAGAAATTGTTAAGGGTGAGGACCAGTTCGGCCAAATGACTGAGAGTGTCGGTGGAAGGGTACTGTTGGGGATGTCTAGAGAGGAAAAAACGGAGGGCTTGGAGGCCCTGGTCATGGCAGATGGAGGTGTAGAGGGATTGGATATCCATGGTGAAGATGAGGCGTTGGGGGCCGGGGAAACGGAAGTCTTGGAGGAGGTGGAGGGCGTGGGTGGTGTCTCGAACGTATGTGGGGAGTTCCTGGACCAGGAGGGATAGGACAGTGTCGAGGTGGGTAGAGATGAGTTCAGTGGGGCAGGAGCATGCTGAGACAATGGGTCGGCCAGGGTGGTCAGGCTTGTGGATCTTGGGAAGGAGGTAGAACCGGGCAGTGCGGGGTTCCCGGACTATGAGGTTGGAAGCTGTGGGTGGGAGATCTCCTGAGGTGATGAGGTTCTGTATGGTCTGGGAGATGATGGTTTGGTGATGGGGGGATGGGGTCATGTTCGAGGGGGCGGTAGGAAGAGGTGTCCTCGAGTTGGCGTTTGGCTTCAGCGGTATAGAGGTCAGTGCTCCAGACCACCACTGCGCCCCCTCTATCCGCTGGCTTGTTGGTGAGGTTGGGAGTGGAGCAGAGGGATTGGAGGGCTGCGCGTTGTGAGGGTGAGAGGTTGGAGTGGGGGAGGGGGGTAGACAGGTTGAGGCGGTTAATGTCCCGGCGGCAGTTGGAAATGAAGAGGTCGAGGTCAGGTATCCAGTGCGGGATGTCCAGGTGGATGCAGTGTGTTGGAGGTGGGCGAAGGGGTCCTCGGAAGGTGGGCGGGAATCCTGATTGTGAAAGTAAGCTCAGAGGCGGAGGCAACGGAAGAATTGTTCGACGTCACGGCGTGTATTAAATTCATTGATGCGTGAACGGAGGGGGATGAAGGTGAGTCCTTTGCTGAGGACTGATCGTTTGTCCTCAGTGAGGGGGAGGTCCGGAGGGATGGTGAAAACCCGGCAGGGCTGCGAGCTGGGATCTGGTCTGGGTGTGGAGCTGGGAGTGGGGGCGGAACCTGTAACTGGAGTGGGTGTGATGGTGGGGGGAATGGGGATGGAGTCATGAGCAGGGGTAGTGTTCCCCTCGGGGTTCTGGGGGTCAGGGATAGTGACAGTGGGGTCTGTGGGGGGGCGTGTCAACAGAATGCAGGTGAGTGGCGCTGGTGGGGGCGGAAGTGGTGGTGACCACGGCACCCACTAGCGATTTGTTAAACAAGATTTATTCCTGTTCAGCTCATTTGAGATCTAAACATTTCATCGACTGTTCAAAACTTGCAAATTACCTAGTTCTCATGACAGCCTATGAATGGTCCATGGGAATATTGACATCATCAGTGTTAATGTGTTGTAGCCAGGCTGATGTATAAACCTACTACAGATTGCTGTCTGTTTCCAATGTCCAGTAACTTACGATATCACTGTTCTTAATTATGGTGAACCCCGCTAATTAATCTGTTGGCTTTGAAGAGCCACTGCTCGGATCTGTAACAGACGTTGAGTGGCTATTCTCAAAGTTCACCATGTTTATTCCACAAAACCTCTGGGGGGCTCCAGTAGAATTGGCAGCTCCACAGGAAGTTGAGTTGACGTGGGGGCTCAGTTAGCTTGGTCCACCCAGTGACACGGTTGTGATGCAGAGTGATGCTAACAGCATGGGGTCAATTCCCGCACCGGCTGAGGTCACCATGAAGGATTCTCCTACTCAACCTCTTTCCCCTCCCCTCACCCTGAAACTATCACCAGATACTTCTGTGCACTGAGACTGTGGGACTTTACCATTAGGGCCTAACAGTCCAATTTTGGAGAATTCACTCATGTGAACACTCCTGAACCCAATTTGTGTTAATTACAATCAATGGATAATCCCACAGAGGGACTCAGTTTCTGAGATTAACCCTCTATCCGTCTTGGGGTGGCATGGTGGCTCAGTGGTTAGCACTGCTGCCTCACAGCACCAGGGTCGCAGGTTCGATTCCAGCCTTGGGTGACTGTCTGTGTGGAGTTTGCACGTTCTCCCCATGTCTGCGTGGGTTTCCTCCGGGTGCTCCGGTTTCCTCCCACAGTCCAAAGATGTGCGGGTCAGGTGAATTGGCCATGCTAAATTGCCCATAGTGTTAGGTGCATCAGTCAGAGGGAAATGGGTCTGGGTGGGTTACTCTTCGGAGGGTCAGTGTGGACTGGTTGGGCCGAAGGGCCTGTTTCCACACTATAGGGAATCTAATCTACAACGTCTTTCTGGTACGTTGAAAAGTTCTCCAGTGTGCACCATTGTTGGGAAAAGGAACAAGGGCAGAGCTCCGTTGACATGCTATCCCTCTTCACATTTCTGGTGTTAATATTGGGAGGGTTTGATGTGGCGAGAGATCAGAGGGTTAACGCACACGTGGAGGTGTTTGCCTAGACCGCACACTGCCAGGAGCATGGTAGCTGCTCTCTCATTGCTGCTGAATAGCTGGCGTTGTGTTTTGCTGATAGCTCACTGCTGTCTCTAGAATCTTCTCTGAAACCAGCTGCTTCAAGGTTAAGCTAAGAGATGTAGTCACTGTTCTTTTATTTTTTATCTAATTAAGCTTTTCTCTCTCCCACTTCCCCCCCTCCCTCCACCACCACCACCAATCCCTCCCTCTCTGTGCTGCATTTATTTTCTGTTGCACAGCTGATTGCAGGCTGTATTTAAGCATTGTTCTGGCATGTCCCATTTTTTTGTTTTCTGTTGCTGATTCTAGGTGCATGGATGCTCTTCAACAGGAAAACAGGAAGGTCAGAAACTTGCTTAACGTGAGGGGGTTTACACATATCTCAGCTGGAGCAGAGGACCATGGCTGTGCAACTTGCTGCTGAGCCTACTTTCAGTTTACTCACGGTAAGTGATTCTGCTGAACTGACACATTCTGCACTGCTGTGATTTCACACCGTCCCTTTGAAGATTTGTCTCGTATTTTGCTGTTCAGCAACGTTCTGGGTTTGTCGTGCTTGGTGCATATGAGCAAACCCCTCATTTTGCTTTTGGACCTCATCAGGTAATACACAGGGATGAGGTTTTTGTGGCTTTTCGTAAATTAATGAGTGAAGCCCTGAGTTGATCAGGGCTTGCCACCCACAGAAGATGTCATAATTTCTCAGGGGAATGCTCAGCCTAGGCTCATTAGGCAGCTCAAGAACCCGGTGTGAAAGAGATGCAATGCTACAGAAATGTTCTTTGCATTTACAGTCAAAATCTTTACCTTTCCATATACACATGGCGAGAAAGGTTTGGTTAATGTTTTGTGGAGAAGATAAAATTTCTATGATCTATTTTGGCCGTTTGAGTATATGTTTGTCTGTGTGTGTTTTTTGTGTATGTATTTAAGTGTGTGTCTGTTTGAGAGTGTTTGTTTGTTTGTGTATGTGTGTGATTCAGTGTACTGTAATGTGTGTGTGTGTGTGTGTGTGTGCGAGTATGTGTTAGAGAGTTGTACAGCATGGAAACAGACCCTTCAGTCTAACCAGTCATGAAGGGCTCTGGCCCGAAACGTCGAATTTCCTGTTCCTTGGATGCTGCCTAACCTGCTGTGCTTTAACCAGCAACACATTTTCATGCCGAATATATCCCAAACTAAACTCGTCCTAGCTGCCTGCATTTGGTCCGTACCTCTCCATACCTTCCTTACTCATGAACTTATACAAATGTCTTTTAAACGTTATAACTACACCAACATCCGCCACTTTCTCAGGAAGTTCATTCCACACACAACCCACTCTCTGTGTAAAAGAAGTTGCCCCAATGTCTTTTTAAAATCTTTCTCCTCTCATCTTAAAAATTGGCCCCCAGTCTTGAAATCCACCATCCTAGGGAAAAGACATTTGCTACTCATCTTATCTACGCCCCTCAGTATTTTTTAAACCTCTATAAGGTCACTCCTCAACCCCCTATGCTCCAGTGAGAGAAGCCCCAGCCTATCCAGCCTCTCCACATAACTCAAACTCTCCATACCTGGCAACATTCTGGTAAATCTTTTCTGACCCCTCTCTAGCTTAATAATATGTGAGTGTGTGTGTGTGTGTGTGTGTGTGTGTGTCACGCGCGGACAGGCATGGCTGTGTGCAGAAGTTTCTGACAGAAACAACATCATACCGAGTGATATTCGGGCTTAGCTGAGTGACCCTGTGTTACTTACCCCGGTGAATGAACTGTGCCTTTGTGCTGTTCGAGGAACCAATTCTTAATTGTCCAGCTGACGAAGGTCTTTTGTACAAAGACAAAGGCTGGCAGTCTGGTTCTGGCAAGGAGCAAAGACATTGTTCCAGCCTGTGGCTGGCTTCGACTGGGAGATCCACATGATGTCATACGACAGATCTTGCTCATTGTTGTTTTGATGATCTCGGAATTAAAACATGATTGCATATGGACAACACAATATCATTTTCAATATCGTTTTGCAAACAAAATGTTGCTGTTTTTGCTTATTGTTTTATGACGTCATGTAAGAGGAAGTAAAAATGCTCCACGACCACTTAATTGATTCAGTTCAGATTCTCACATCTGCAGCTAATAAATGTTGAAAGGCAGCGAAGTGTGTGGGGTGAGCTTTTTGTGATGTGAGATCACTGGGGCGGTTACGAATAGAGATAAATGACTCTTTCACAAGTGCCTGGCGATGCAGCTCTGGTGGGTACCTCGTTGCACCAACTGGTGGGATGGCACCAGTCACTTTGCACACGACCAAAGTCTTTAAGGTGACAGTTGATCCAGTTAAAAAGAAGCCCAGTAGAATTATGCATTACTGTAAGAGGTATGACAGCAACAAGGTACCTATTAAACTGCCATCTGTTTCTGCCCACAACAGCTGCAGAGCTGATAGACAGAAGTTTGAGTTTGATAGATATTAAAAGGTGCTACAGGAAGAAGCAATGACTGTGTCAGTATCTTGAGGATGTACAATTCCCAGCCACACGCCCAAGAACAGCTCACAATTCTTCCAAATGTTTGGGAGACAAGGTGGTCAGTGTAGGTTTCATGGTAGACTGGTAAAAGAGGTTGAATAACTAAAGTTAACAAAAGTTAATGTTTCCTCATAGCATGCATTGTCAGCACAGTGTGTGGGATGTCCAAGATTGAGAATAGTTGCATTAGAGGCTCTGATCTGGATGATAGAGATATTCCTGCGACTGACTCCTTCCCAGTGCTGCCTGCATCCCAGTGTTGGGGAAGGACACTGTGCTCACAGAGTGCTGCAGCTGGTAGTTTAGCTGGGTATAAGCTAGCTAAAGGGAGAGACTGGAAACTGGGCATGTTGAAAGCAAAGTTCAGACACTAACAATTAAATTCATCTCTAAATGTTGAGACATCGGTCTGAGCTCCCCACCTCTGTAACTTGATCCTCCATTTCCTGACCCACAGACCACAATCAGTAAGGATAAGCAACAACACCTCCTCCGCCATAATCCTCATCACCATTACCCCACAAGACTGCGTACTCAGCCCCTTACTATGTCCTTGTACACTCATGATTGTGCGACCATCAGCTCCATTTACAAACTTGCTGATGACACCAGTGTTGTAGGTGTGATCTCAAACAGAATGCAGGATCGAGGTGGAATGCTTGGCATGGTGTAGAGACAACAATCTCTCCCTCAATGTCAGCAAAATGAAGGAGCTGGTCATTAACTTCAGGAAGTGGAGTGGAGGCCACACCCCTGTCTGTATCAGTGAGGCTGAGGGGGAGATGGTTGAGAGGGTCAGGTTCCTGGGAGTGATCATCACCCACAATCTGTCCTGGTCCACCCACATTGACGTGATGGTCAAGACAGCACAACAACATCTCTACTTCCTCAGAAGGCTAAGGAAATGCAGCATGTCAACAAAAATCGTACCACTTTTTATAGATGCACCATAGAAAGCAGTCCATCACAGCTTGGTTTGGCAACTGCTCTGCCCAGGACCACAAGGAACTACAGATAGTTGTGAACCCACCCCAGTGCATCACCCAAACCAGCCTCCCAACCACTGGCTCCATCTACACATCCTGCTGCCTTGGGAAAGCAGCCAACATCATCAAAGACCCCTCCCAGCCCGGTGATACTCTCGTCCACCTGCTTCCATTGGACAGAAGATCGAAAAATTTTAAAACACATACCAATAGATTCTTCCCCGCTGTTATCAGACTTTTGATTGGACCTCTCAAATGTTAATGCACTTTCTCTGTGGCTGTAACACTGTATTTTGCACTCTGTTCTGTTACCCTGATGCACTGTGTATGGTACAATCTGCCTGTATAACACACAAAACAACTTTTCGCTGTATCTAACATGTGACAATAATAAATTTATCAATCAATAAATAAATCAATCCATTATCAATAAATAGATAAAACCTACCACTCTGGCTGTGCTTAAAGGAAGTGAATAAGTCACATTTCGATATATATCATGCATTTATTTCTTCAGTCATTGATACTTTTTAAATCCTTCTGTCTTCCTCTGTTCCTGTTTCTGATTCTCCTTGGGACCAGTTGTAAACTCGTCCCTCGATCAGTGGTAATGATGGGAAAAGGAAGGGGGGTCTAAGATTATGGGAGAGTGATGTGGGTTTGCCCCATGCCCCCCATCCTGCACCAGCATTAATGAGCTGACTCCACCCATGGGAGAGTCGCTGCCCCATTGGAAGTAGGGTTTTCTTTAAAGGCGCCATGTTGTGTCAGTCAGGACACAACATGTTACATACAGAGGCATGCAGACATTCACACACAGTCATATACACACAGTCCCGCACAAATTCACACTCATTCACTCAAATTCACACACACACACCCTCAAACTCACACCCTAATTTGCGCCCATGCAAATTCACACCCT
Organism: Hemiscyllium ocellatum; assembly: GCF_020745735.1. Classification (NCBI taxonomy): domain Eukaryota; kingdom Metazoa; phylum Chordata; class Chondrichthyes; order Orectolobiformes; family Hemiscylliidae; genus Hemiscyllium; species Hemiscyllium ocellatum. Next base: position 4,458,792 of record NC_083423.1, read on the forward strand.
CATAAATTCGCCCACTGATAAATTCACACCCTCGCAAATTCACAGACTCTCAAACTCACACAAACTCGGATTCATATATTCACACACTGTCAAATTCACACGCACACAATTACAATCCCCACACTCACTCACAAATTCACACACCTACAAATAAATATCTGATTGTTAATGCAGTCAGAAATTGCCAAACCTCTTTATGTTCACGTTCACATCTACATTTGAAGGTTTTGCTCCAATGTATCTCTTTTACAGGTGACAAAGAGAGAGACAAAGAGAAGAGCTGATGTGTCAGAGTCATCCCGTTTTTTTCATTATTCCAGCTGCGAGGTTTTGCCAACTTTTAAAGCAGGATAATTGCTTGTTCCCCATTTCCTTAGTGTTGGCAAAATCACAGCATCTCACTCACTTGACCCACCAACACCATCTACCCAGAAATTAGATACAAAAGAAGAAAGAAATTTACAAGGAGTATTTTGTCTCGTACTTTTTCTTTGTAGCAGGTCTGCAGTTTCTTAGTTGAGTTTCTTTAGTTTAGCTGGAGTGAATGACTTGAAGAGCAGAGATTTCTTGTGGGCTGTGAGTTTTGTTGTAATTGTCTTGTCAGGAGTGGTATATCTTATAAACATGAAGTTGGAACATATTGGAAGGTGGCCCCCTATTTCAAGGGATTGTTATTTGTTATCATTACCTTGGCTGCTTGACTGCAGCTGGTCTCCTGGATTCCAGTGATCTCCGTGTGGACCCTCTGATGAAATTCTGTCTTTCAAGCTTCTGTTGTTATAGTTTAAAGCAACTGACCAATATGGCTACATTACCCATGTGAGCTTGGAAGAAGTGCCTCGTCATTTTCCAAAGAAAATGGTGGGTTGCATCAGTTGGCGTCCTTTGGTTGTCGCTTTTCAGTTTGAATTTGCGAATATTTTTGTGGTTAAAGAGAAGGTTATAATAGCACAATTACCAATCAACAGGTTTTATTTATGTACGTGCTGCACACATAGGGTTTCGATAGGATCTGATTAAGTATTTTAAATTGGTTTCAAGAAAGAGCATGGAGTTTAATGTTAAGATCCCAGCTGGAATTCATACCGAGCTTGGCAGATTCCAGACTGGAATCCTGGCTCAGCAGATGACCTTTGTTTTATTTTTTGGTTTTAATGGTTCTCTCACTGAAATACAAAAACACAATGCTGCTGATTTGGGCTTAACAATAAAACAGAAGTTAGTTACACAAACAAAATGAAGACAAAATAGAATAAATTCAGCAATTCACATGTAACCTCTTCTTTCATACAACTGGTTTTAGACTTTTTCAGCTTCAACTAACCCCTTCTGGGCATTACTAAATACTTCTGGTCTGGAACTCTTAAATTAAATGTCTTACACTGAGATAATCTCTTCCTTACCAACCCTAAATTATCTTCCTTTCTCAGGAACAACTGTATTACAAATCTGGATTGAGAATAGACCTCAACAAAAACCATTAAACTGAAATGCCAAAACTTCTTTTCAAGCTCTGTGTTTCTGCTAAGTTCCAAAAATCGTAAACTCTCAAAATGTATACAAAACCCCATGACACTCTGGGAAGTCTCTCTTCATACCGTGTTTTAAAAGAATCCACCATGGCTACACATGTGGTGGTTCAGTGGTTAGCACTGCTGTCTCACAGCGCCAGGGACCCCCAGGTTCGATTCCAGCCTCGGGTGACTGACTGTGTGGAGTTTGCACATTCTCCCCGTGTCTGTGTGGGTTTCCTCCAGGTGCTCCAATTTCTCCCACAATCCAAAGATGTACAGGTTAGGATGGATTGGTTATGCTGAATTGCCCATAATGTCCAGGGATGTGCAAGCTAGGTGCGTTAGCCATGGGAAATTGTGAGGTTACAGGGAGAGGATGGGTGGGCTGAGATGCTCTTTGGAGGGTTGGTGCAGACTTGATGGGCTGAATGGCCTCTTTCCACACTGAGGGATGCTATGATAATAAATGCTTTCAACTTAATCATTCAACCACTTCAGATTCACAGACCAAATATACATTGCACTCATTTAAAATCCAAACTTGAAACTAAATGATTGTAAAATATAAATAACTCACACAGCACCAGTTTGGAATGTGCCATTTTGTCTCCTCTTGAGGTGATGGAGTGTTTTACTCCTTGATCCTTGTGTAGCGACACTGGGCAGCCTTTATCTTTTACCACTTTAATGTAGCTTTAAAAAAAACTTTGAGGTTTGTAATACTGTCACGACTATTCTGTGCACGACATAACAAAGGTGCTGATTTCATACCTGTTCATTATCTCTGCAAATTTCACTGAAGAGTGGAATTATTACAGTGCAAATCTAGGCATCATTACCCAGTGACAACCTCTTGCCTTTATCATACACACTGATTTGCTAATTTCATTAAGATAACCATGCAGTGCCTCTCTTGAATGCCTTAATTGAACCTGTCTCCATCACATTTCCAGGCAGTGCTTTCCACACCCTAACCACTCACTGTGTGAGAGAAACCTTTCCCTTACATCACCCTTGCTTCTCGCGCACATCACTTTAAATCTATGCCCCTCTCATTGTTCTTCCTGTTTAAACATAATGGACATCAGCTCTTTGTGATAAAAGGCTGAGGACAGAATCTGAAACAATCACACAAAGTGCTGGAGAAACTCAGCAGGTGTCTGTAAAGAGAAAAACAGAGTTTGAATCTGGTTTAAATCTTTTTCAGAAGAAAAGTCTTTTCCAAGGATTCTTAAGAAGAGTCATACTGGCCTCAACATTCAAGAATTCAAGAACTTTCCTTTCTCAGCCTTGGATACATACATTGTTCCCTCGTATGTGGGAAGGGACTTCAAAAGATTAACAATCCCTTCTCCTTTTCCCTGCCTTCAATGGATAATGCTTCATTCTAAATTTCTGCCCCTAATATTAATCCTCCCATAAGGGAAATCCTCCTCCGGTAAGGATAGACCCCAGTAGAAACGATACATTGCCAACTGTATCGAATGTTTTGATAGTTGACCTACTGGAGTCAAAGCAGTATCGCGCTGAGAAAGCAGCTGATTCAGGTGAATATTCTGGGACAATGGTGAAAGTTATTCTGAATATTTCCTGACTATCCCTTTACTGAGGCAGGTGGAAACCTGGCTGAATCTTTTCTTAATTAGTTTGAGTGCCACCAGTGGTTGAATATTTTGATTGAGGAGAGAATTGACTTTGAGCTGCCAACTGCCTTTCCACACTGTTGCTGATGTTAATAGAGAACAGGTCAGATCCCAAAATAAAAATTTGCTTTTTAGCTCCTTTCTGCCATTTCTTCTTGCCATGGAGGTCAATTACTGAACACATTCACAAGAGGCTGCCATTGTACTTTTAATGCAAAGCGTAAAACATATCTGAAACCTGAAAGGGTTCAGAAAAGATTGACAAGGATGTTGCCAAGGTTGGAGGTTTTGTGCTATAGGGAGAGGCTGAACAGGCTGGGGCTGTTTTCCCTGGAGCGTAGGAGGCTGAGGGGTGATCTTGTAGAGGTTTATAAAATCATGAGGGGCATGAATAGGGTTAATAGACATGATCTTTTCACTGGGGTAGGGGGAGTCCAGAACTGGAGGGCATAAGTTTAGAGTGAGTGGGGAAATATTTAAAAGGGGCAACTTTTTCATGCAGAGGGTGGTGTGCATATGGACTGAGCTGCCAGAGGAATTGGTGGAGGCTGGTACAATTACAACATTTGAAAGGCATCCGGATGGGTATATGAATAGGAAGGGTTTGGAGAGATATGGGCCAAGTGCTGACAAATGGAACTAGATTAGGTTGAGATATCTGGTTGGTGTGGACGAGTTGGACTGAAGGGTCTGTTTCTGTGCTGTACATCTCTATGACTCTATGAGAAAGGAAACATGAACTGTATTACAGCAAAAAGCTCGGAAAGATTTCATTATAAGCACCAGAAAAGGATTCAAGTTCACATGATTTCTTTTACCTGAGCATTATCACCCAAAGCTCAGTGAAGGCTCTCCATTATGTCCACTAACACAACTTGCTTGGGCTGATACAGCTGCACCTGGTTTCCTTCTGGTGAATTTCTGTTCATTCATTGGAAATTTCTTCTCAGTTGGGATCTCTCTAAGAAACACCTGAAAGAATTTGCAAACGAAGCTCACCGTGACTTTAATTTCAGAGCTAACGACGGGTTCCTGGACTCAGTCGCCAGCGGTTTTGTAGGATTTCTTATTTGAGAGTCCTGTCTCCACACTCTGGCGCACCTACCTTTCCGGAATCTTCTGTCTTTTTGATCTGTTGCTGGATGCTGCTACTGTAGGATTTTTTTCAACTTTTAATCACCGTTTTCCCACATCTCTGTACAGCAGGGATTATAAAAGCTTATTAAAAATGCAAACACACAGGCTTCCAGGCTCAAGGGATGAACTCGGATTTCTCCAGTTTCCTCATTTCCCCTCCCCCCACCTTGTCTCAGTCGATTCCCTTGAACTCAGCACCGCCCTCCTAACCTGCAATCCTCTTCCTGACCTCTCCGCCCCCACCCCACTCCGGCCTATCACCCTCACCTTGACTTCCTTCCACCTATCACATCTCCATCGCCCCTCCCCTAAGTCCCTCCTCCCTACCTTTTATCTTAGCCTGCCTGGCACCCTCTCCTCATTCCTGATGAAGGGCTCTGGCCCGAAATGTCGAATTTCTTGTTCCTTGGATGCTGCCTAACCTGCTGCGCTTTAACCAGCAACACATTTTCAGCTCTGATCTCCAGCATCTGCAGACCTCACTTTTTACTTCCAGGATCAAGCCTACAAACACAACAATAACATGAAGCAAATATGCCTTGCCCTTCCCTAATACAGAAAATAGAAATATGAATCAGCTTAAACATTGTTCCCACCAACACCCCATGTTTTCTCCTGAGGGGAAATGCTTATTGGTCATTGTGCATATATGGATTTGTAGATGATGACCTTGCCCTGGGGCTAGATCAGTCTGAAAATCGTTAATAGGTGTATTGAGAAGACAAGAAGCAGTGTTTTATTCTCTCGACAGTCAGAGGCCGTGTTATAGGGAAGGCAAGAGAGAGGAGCAGCACAATTATTCTGTCGAGCACGCTCTGTCATGCAGCAAGACCCAGGATGGTCTTACCTCACCTTCCTGCAATATCTCCCTATCTCATAAACTCCCTCAGCAGCCAGAAAGCTGAGTGTTGGAGCATCCCCAATTCTCTGGGAATAGTGAATTCCACAAAGAATCACAACCCTATGAGTGAAGACATTTCCCGGTAATGGAGGGAACTGTGGAATGCAAAAAAAAATTCTTAAGCTACTAAATAGAAGTGAATAAAGTTATGAGATACATGGATAGGGTTGACAGTCAGAATCTTTTCCCAGAGTTGAAATGTGTATACTGAGGAAATGACAGAGTTGATTGATGAGGGAAGGGCTTTTAGTACCATATACATGGACTTCACTAAGGCATTTGATAAGGTTCCCCATGGTAGGCTGATGAAGGAAGTGAAGTCACATGGGGTCCAGGGTGTACTAGCTAGATGGATAGAGAACTGGTTGGACAACAGGAGACAGAGTGTAGTCGTAGAAGGGAGCTTCCACAGGGATCCATGCTGGGACCACTGTTGTTTGTGATATACATAAATGATCTGGAGGAAGGTGTAGGTGGTCTGATTAGCAAGTTTGCAGGTGACACTAAGATTGGTGGAGTAGCAGATAATGAAGGGGACTGTCAGAGAATACAGCAGAATACAGATAGATTGGAGAGTTGGGCAGAGAAATGGCAGATGGAGTTCAATCTGGCAAATGCAAGATGATGCATTTTGGAAGATCCCATTCAAGAGCGAACTGTATAATAAATGAAAACGTCCTGGGGGGAAATGATCTCCAGAGCGATCTGGGTGTTCAGGTCCATTGTTCCCTGAACGTGGCAATGCAGGTCAAGAAGGCATACGGGACACTTTCCTTCATCAAACGGGATATTGAATACAAGAGTTAGCAGGCCATGTTACTGTTGTAGAGGATTTTGGTTCAGCTACATTTGGAATACTGCGTACTGTTCTGGTCACCACATTACCAAAAGGATGTGGATGCTTTAGAGAGGGCGTAGAGGTGGTTCACTAGAACGTTGCCTGATATGGAGGGTGCTGGCTATGAGGAGAGGTTGAGTAGATTAGGATTATTTTCATTAGAAACATGGAGGTTGAGGGGGGACATGATTGAGGTCTACAAAATCATGAGAGGTATAGATAGGGTGGATAGCAAGAAACTTTTGTCCCAGAGCGGGGAACTCAATTACTAGGGGCATGAGTTCAAAGTGAGAGGGGCAAGTTTAGGGGAGATATGCGTGGAAAGTTCTTTACACAGAAGGTGGTGGGTACCTGGAACATGTTGCCAACGGAGGTGGTAGAGGCGGGAACGATAGCGTCATTGAAGATTTATCTAGACAGATACATGAATGGGTAGGGAGCAGAGGGATACAGATCCTTAGGAAAATAGGTGACAGGTTTAGATAGAGGATCTGGATCGGCACAGGCTTGGAGGGCCGAAGGGCCTGTGCCTGTGCTGTAATTTTCTTTGTTCTTTGTTCTAGACGACATGTATTTAAGGTGAGAGGGGAAAGTTCAAAGGAGATGTGGGGGGCAGGTTTTTCACACAGAGAGTGGTAGGAGCGTGGGACACACTGCCAGGGGTGGGGGTGGAGGCGGAGGCAGATATGACAGGGGCATTTAAGGGGCTTTTAGATAAGCACATGGATATGCAAGGAATGGAGGGACATGGACCAAGGGCAGGCAGAAGAGATTGGTTTAATTTGGCGTTACATTCGGTACAACATTGTGGACCGAAGGGCCTGTTCCTGTGTTGTACTGTTCTATGTTCTAAATACACATGAGCTTTCCTTGCAGAACCAGCAGCTCCCTTGATGTAGTGAGTGTGCTCGGATTGCTAACCTGCAGCATAGATTTAATTTCCATTATTGCATACAGACAATAAAGTTGAGGTCAAACAGGACCCTTCGTGTTTGCAGACAGCTGCCGTGAACAATGATTTGTCATGTGCACACTGTCTAACGGCCTACTGGCAGATGCTGGACAGTACCACTTCGGCGCAGTATCAGTGTTGAACCCTGCGTAACATGTACAGTGCACATAGCATTTCACAGCTGTATTTCACACCATTCCGGCCTAACACAGATACATCCCTCACAAATGGACTGTGACTTAATATTGCAGTAAGCATGTGCAGAGAGAAAGCAAAATTCAGAATAAATGTAAAATCCGTCTAAAAATGAAAAGTAGAAATCTGTAGTGCTGGAGGTTGATCAGTTTCCTCATCAGAAATAGCACGGTCAGAAGTTGCATGACACCAGATTACAGTCCAACAGGTTTATTTGAAATCACAAGCTTTTGTTAGCCAGAATGCTTGTGATTTCAGGCAAACCTTTTGGACTATAACCTGGTGTAACTTCTGACTTTGTCGATCCCAGTCCAACACCGGCACCTCCACAACAGAAATAACCAAGAATTGGTTACTTTGCAAACTTCGATAGGGTTGGGGGAGGGGGGAGAAGGGTTAAACGAATAAACATCAGTTTGTCCTTCAGTGGCTGCAAGGTGAAGTATTATTTTCTGCCAGTGCTCAGTGCACTTCCTGTGTTCAATAGACTTTGCTTATCCTTTAAGTGTTCCGCTGTCATTACAAATCTAATCAAAGGTTGCATTTTGATACCTGTGGTGTGCTTTTTCTCTATTACGCGGAGTTCCGTGCTGCACTTCAACAAAGAAACATCAGATAGGATGGATCTGGGTAAAAACGGCATTGATTGATAAAATGCATTAACTTTTCCTGTGGATGAGGTCATCGAAGTCAGTCATAGAAGAACAGAATTTGCAGGAATCCTGGGTCTTTGTCTTGGGCAGTTCTGCAGAGAGCTATACAACATGGGATCAAGGTTAGGAGTCCATTACACGTGTAGTGAGTAGGTGTCACACTGTTTGAGAAGAATGAGATGGGAATTCAGATTAACAGTATGTATTGGGATTGAGTGATTGTGTACATATGAATGTTCAGTAGTATATTCTATAAGAAAGCATCAATTTGGTTTTGATATATTTGCAAAAATAGATGCTACTGTGTTGGATGGTTTTGTACACACGTGATTATTTCACAGCTTTGCATTTGCGTGAAGTCTCCCTTTCGGTCGATGTAAGCAGCTGTTCATTGTAGTCCTAATAGGTTAAGTGCTACCCCTTGTGACAAATACTTTTTCTGAATGATTTAGACATTGATGAGGTTCCTTCCTCATGTACTTAAGACTACTGAATGGTAAATTGATTAGTAATGATCTTTGTCACTGTTCAGAGCTAGAAGACTCAGTAACCATTCTCTTTACTATTGTTAAATGAATTTCTGTAAAATAGTGGGGAATAAAATCTCTGAACAAAGTTCTCTTAGCCGATTTGTATCTCAGCCTACTTGTGGCTTTCACTTGGCACACACATCTTATTTTGTTCTAAATTGAGAAGAACTATGTGAAAAAGAACACAAATGCTGAGATGACAGTGAGAGGCTCATGTGAATCAAAGAATCATACAGAAGGGAAGAGGCCTATCAGCCCATCGAGTTTGTTTTGTCAGTGCTATGCTCAGTTTGTGCTAGTCCCACCTTCCTGGAAAAGGCCCATACCTTTCAATGTTATGACAAGCTTGGCTATAATTATTTTTCAATTCACTGTTTTGATCTGATATGATCCGAAATGAATTAGTATAAAAATAGCAGGGAGTTCACTTTTAGATAAATGCATTGCTTGTTCACTATTACCGCAAAATATAACTGAAGGTTTATAAAATTGTACGTGTATAGTTAATTTGTCTGTTTGCAGTGTTGGCCTATGTGAGTTTATTTATTATAAAGCTTAATAATAGAAGTTCCATATCAATTCTGGGAATTGAATTAAATGTTTCAAGGATTAAATTCTTTAAAGGATTTAAAATTCTTTCTGCGTGCTCATTGTTCTGTATCTCCGGTGAATGTTATATGAATATGTGAGCCAGGGGTTGCGGTAATGTTCTGGAGAATCTCTCTCCAGTATACTGAAAATGTACACTGTCATTATTGTAAGGCGACCACTTGGGGATGCTGTTTTGGGGATGTTGAGCATGCTCAATTCACTTCAGATCAAGCAGCAACTATCCTAATTTAACCAGAATGAGAATGCCTTGCCAACTTCCAAGAAATGAAACTTGAATAAGACTGTAGACGATAAGACATAGGAGCAGAAATTAGGCCATTCAACTCTTCAAGTCTGCTCTGTTAGCCATGGCTGATAAGTTTCTTAACCCCATTCTCCTCCTTTCTCCCTATCATTCTTCAGTGGTTAGCACTGCTGCCCCACAGCGCTAGAGACCCGTGTTCAATTCCCGCCTCAGGCGACTGACTGTGTGGAGTTTGCACATTCTCCCCGTGTGTGTGTGGATTTCCTCCAGGTGCTCCGGTTTCCTCCCACAGTCTAAAGATGTGCAGGTTAGGTGAATTGGCCATGCTAAATTGCCCGTAGTGTTAGGTGAAGGGGTAAATGTAGGGGAATGGGTCTGGATGGGTCGGTGTGGACTTGTTGGGCTGAAGGGCCTGTTTCCACACTGTAAGTAATCTAATCTAATCTAATCTCCGTCTTAAATGTACTGAATGAAGAATAGCCAGGTCCAGACAATGACCAATAAGCTGATACAACGGTTTCATTCTGCTGACTATTTATAGCACCCAAATTGAGGCTAGATTCTGGGCACCATGGTTTAGGGAGGATGTGAAATCTTTGGAGAAGATGCAGAATCCATTGATTAGCATGACTCCAGAGATGAGGGGTTAATGCCATATTGCCTTGGGAAGCTGGGAGTTTGTACTGCCCTGAGCAGTGAAGGCTTGCAGGGGATTTGAAGGAGATGCTCAAACAGGATTTACATGGAATCTGAAACAAAAACAGAATTCGCTGGAGAAGCTCAGCAGGTCTGGCAGCATTTGTGGAGAGAAAGCAGAGTTAATGTTTCAGCTCCAGTTATTCTTACTCAGAACTGCCTATATCTGGGGAAAGGTTGATTTATCTGCTGAACATGGGGTGGGAGGAGTAAACGATAGGTGGAGACGGAGCCCAGAGAGAGAGAACAACAATTGGGCAGACCAAAGGAATGGGTAAAGGTCAGCCGAATGGAGACCATCAGGAGCTGAAAATGGGGTAGTTGTACCAGCATCAAGGAGCCCTGGCAAAACTGGAATCAGTGGGTATCAGGACAAACTCTCCATTGGTTAGAGTCATATTTGGCACATTGGAAGATCGTCATGGTTGAATTGAATTGAATTGAATTTATTGTCATATGTACCGAGACACAGTGAAAAGCTTTGTCTTGCGAGCAATACAGATACATCACGTAGTTAAGTAGCATAGATAGGTAAATAATAGGTAAACAATGACAAAAACAAAAACACAGGTACAGGCGAATGTTAAGAGTTTATGAGTCTATTCGGTATTCAGTATTCTAACAACATTTAGAATTTGTTGTTGGAGGTCAGTCATCTCAGCTCCAAGACATCTCTGCAGGAGTTCCTCAGGATAGTGTCCTAGGCCCAACCATCTTCAGCAATGACCTTCCCTCCATCATAAGGTTAGAAGTGGGGCACTGATTGCACAATGTCCAGCATTATTCGCAACTCCTCAGATACTGAAGTAGTCTGTGTTCAAATGCAACAAGATCTAAATATCCAGGCTTGGGCTGACAAGTGGCGAGTAACATTCATGCCACACAAATGCCAGGCTATGACACATCACCAATACGAGACACTCTAACATTCAGTGGTGTTACCATCACTGAATCCCCCACTATCAACATCCTGAGGTTTACCATTGGCCAGAAACTCAACTGGATTCACCACGTAAACACAGTGGCTACAAGAGCAGGTCAGAGGTTAGGGATACTCTGGTGAGTAACTCACCTCCTGACTCTCCAAAGCCTGTCCGCCATCTACAAGGCACAACTCAGGAGTGTGATGGAATACTCCCCACTTGCCTGGATGGGGGCAGCTCCAACAACACTCAAGAAGCTCGATGCCATTCAGAATAAAGCAGCCCAGTTGATTGGCACCACATCCACAGACATCCACTCCCTCCCCACCAACGCTCAGTAGCAGCAGTGCGTACCATCTACAAGATGCACTGCAGAAAATCACCAAGGCTCCTCAGACAGCATCTTCCAAACCCATGACCACTCCCACCTAGAAGGACAAGGGCAGCAGATACATTGGAACCCCACCTCCTACAAGTTCCCCCCAAGCCACTCGCCATCCTGACTTGGAAATATATCGCCGTTCCTTCACTGTCGCTGGGTCAGAATTCTGGAATTCCCTCCCTAAGGGCACTGTGGGTCTCCCTACAGCACATGGACTGCAGTGGTTCAAGAAGACAGTTCACCCCCACCTTCTCAAGGGACAACTAGGCACGGGTGATAAACATTGCCCATATCCCATGTCTGATTAAAAAAAGGCAGGCCAGGTGATGATAAGGCCTGGTGTGTCGGGGTTGGGGGAGGGGCATGCAAAGAGGTGCTCAGGCCCTAAAATTATTGAACTCGATATTGAGTTCAGAAGGCTGCAGGGTCTCCAAGTACAAAATGAGGAGCTGTTCTTCCAGCTTGCACTGAGTCTCTGGGGAGCAGTGCAGCAAGCCTGAGACAGAGATCTTCGCCAGGGAACAGGGTGGGCTGTTAACGTGGTAGGCAACGAGAATCTCAGGGTCTTCCTTGTGAACTGAATGTAGGTGTTCCATAAAACACTCGCCCAGCCTGTTTTTTGTCTCCCCAGTGTAGAGGAGACAGCATTGTGAGCGGTGAATACAGTAGGCTAGGTCAAAAATACAGTAGGCTAGGTCTCCCGAAAAGACCACTCCCTCCGTGACTTCCTCGTCAGGTCCACACCCCCCACCAACCCAACCTCCACTCCCAGCACCTTCCCCTGCAACCGCAGGAAATGTAAAACTTACGCCCACACCTCCTCCCTTCTCTCCAAGGCCCCAAGGGATCCTTCCATATCCGCCACAAATTCACCTGCATCTCCACACACATCATCTATTGCATCTGCTGCACCCGATGTGGCCTCCTCTATATTGGGGAGACAGGCCGCCTACTTGCGAAACGTTTCAGAGAACACCTCTGGGACACCTGGACCAAACAACCAAACCACCCCGTGGCTCAACACTTCAACTCCCCCTCCCACTCCACCAAGGACATGCAGGTCCTTGGACTCCTCCATCGCCAGAACATAACAACACGACGGCTGGAGGAAGAGCGCCTTATCTTCCGCCTGGGAACCCTCCAACCACAAGGGACGAACTCAGATTTCTCCAGTTTCCTCATTTCCCCTCCCCCCACCTTGTCTCAGTCAAATTCCTTGAACTCAGCACCGCCCTCCTAACCTGCAATCTTGTTCCTGACCTCTTCGTCCCCACCCCCACTCCGGCCTATCACCCTCACCTTGACCTCCTTCCACCTATCTCCAACGCCCCTTTCCCAAGTCCCTCCTTCCTACCTTTTATCTTAGCCTGCTGGACATAACTTTCCTCATTCCTGAAGAAGGGCTTATGCCCGAAACGTCGATTCTCCTGCTCCTTGGATGCTGCCTGACCTGCTGCGCTTTTCCAGCAACACATTTTCAGCTCTGATCTCCAGCATCTGCAGTCCTCACTTTCTCCTCCTAGGTCAAAAATCACACAACACCAGGTTATAGTCCAACAGGTTTATTTGGAAGAAGCACTGCTCAGTTGTCAGGTAGCTAGATTGAGTGAACTGCATGTAAAACGCTGCTTCACTGGGAAAGTGTGTCTGGGACCTTGGATACTGAGGAGGGAGGAACTAACCAGGCAGGAGTTACACCTTCTCTAGTTATAGGGGAAGGTGTCGCGCAGCTGTCGGGTGGAGGTTGGGAAAGGACTCCATCCCCCTCAGGTGAGTGACTCTCTGTCCCCAGCGTGGAGAAACTGGAGAAGTGCAGCTTGGTGAGCTTTTCCACGTGGCACAGGCCTCACCAGGGCAGGCTCTCCACTTTTCTGGCCACTCAGAGGCTGGCAACTTTGGGAACCTGAAGAGTTGCAGTTGAGGACTTCTTCAGGAAGTATGAGCAGGGCAGTAGTTTACGTCAGATTCTCAGAGAGTTGTGGTCACAGGAGTTTGAGGCAGGGACAAGATTTCATGGGCCACTCGTTTCCCACCTTCTGTGCCTCCCGGGGCTCCTAGATTGGGGCAAAAGACCCAATTTGCCGCTGCCTCGATTGCTTGTTTTTCCGACAGGTAGATCACCTCATGGTGGGGCCTTTAAGTGTCTGTGAATTGATCTGTTCAGGGCCTTAGTTGCTAACCGCTCAACACACTCCCCAAAGGTCATACTGACTAAAATATAATTGGTGTATGAATGAAACCTTCCTTGTCACATATAACTAGGGCGATACAGTGAAAAGTGTTCTGTCACCACAATCCAACTCCAATATGCAGTGCAAAAGGAAAGTACTCAAATAGAGTTCATCTTCATTGGCTAGGCTCCCAAACATGGCTCCAGGACTTTTGCAAGGTCCCCACTGCTCCTTGGTCAAAACAAGGACTGCGGATGCTGGAAACCAGAGTCTAGATTAGAGTGGTGCTGGAAATGCACAGCAGGTCAGGCAGCGTCAGAGGAGCAGGAAAATCGACGTTTTGGGCAAAAGAATAGAAGGAGGGTGCATGCAGACTGGAGGGATAAATGAGAGGGGGGTGCGGGTGGGGGAAGGTAGCAAAGAGTACAATGGATGGATGGGGGTGGGGATGAAGGTGATAGGTCAGAGAGGAGGGTGGAGTGGATAGGTGGAAAGGAAGATAGGCAGATAGGACAAGTCATGGGGACAGTGCTGCAAGTCTGTTTCAGGACCTGGTTGAAGAGCTTCAGAGCAGAGGAGATGACCTGGGGGCTGCAGTGAGAGAGAGAGACTCACTGAGATTCTTGTAGAGAGAGGAGGAAAACTTATTCAAGGCAGGCATCCTTGCAAGAGGATTCACAGTAGGGTTAAAATCAACGAGGTAAAAACAAGGGCTGTAGATGCTGGAGACCTGCTGTGCTTTTCCAGCACCACTCTAATCTAGACTCTAGTTTGAGGTATGAGCCAAATGCTGGCAAATGGGATTAGATTAATTTAGGATATCTGGTCGGCATGGACGAGTTGGACAAAGGATGTTTCTGTGCTGTATAAATCTTTAATTGCTCAGAATTTGGAATGCTCCGTCTGTTAGAAAATAAGCTAAATGTAACTTCTGAGAAAGGAATAGGAAAAATATGTATAAGAGAAATCTGTTGCAGAAATATGGGGAATGTGTGAGGTACGTGAAGCCACTGGATTGCTCTCTGTAAGGGCTGGCACTACTTGATGGACCGAGTGGCCTTTTCTATGCTACGTTAGTCGATCAATGTACAAATGCATGAGTGACATCACAACTACTGGAGACATCTGATAAATATAAAATTTACCAATTTAGTAATTAATACTTGGATGTAACTTTGCTTGCACATGATGCAGGCTGGGTATGTTACTTTATAAAGAACACATGCTCCTCTACCCCAGAGGTGAGTGTGAGTTTGGGGGAGCTGGAATCACGGTAGCTACCCCCAGATAAACAGAGGGATACGTCTGTGGGTGAAAGTGAATTAATTGCATTGCACCTCACCTCCTGTGTCTCGAGAAATGTGAATCTAAGTAACTGAAATTGTGAAAGAACGTCGGGGATTAGAAATGAACTCTTCAAATTTTACAATATATTTATTTTAAATTGCTTTTCATTCATGGGAAATTGCTTGTCGTTCCCCTTACATTGTGCTGAGGAATGGCTGCTGGGAGTATGAACTGCTTATCAGAACATCCCAGGTCATGTCTCTCCCATCTTACTGCATTTGTTCATCATTTTGTCACTGTGAAAGCTTGCAGTAGCTGCCTGTCACACTAAGTGGTCTCATTGCTGTATAAAAAGATGACTTGATGAAGAAAGCCAGTGTTTTACCACTCTATTTAATTGGTGTCTGTGCAGAACATGTACAAACATAATCTTTGAGCAGTAGAAATGAGAGAATTTGCAATTTTATTGATTAGTTCTTTTTCAAAGAAAATTGTTAGAGTGTCTGCGCAAATTTATTTCTTTGAGGAGATGTGTGGTGGAGAAGCAAATAGCGAAAGAAATCCTAATGTGCTTCAATTTTTCAGTTCATGTCTCTCAAGGAAGTGCCCAATTGGAAAAGCAAATCAAAGCTGCTGTTGTCGGCTTGTTCTAAACGGCTTGAATTGTTTATGACAATGATGTACAACTTATAGTATGACAAGACCTGTCACTACATAATGTCAAAAGTCATAAGTAAGCATGATAAATCTCAGCTTGCAGGTCTCTTGTCAAACTGCCCTGTGCAATGCCAGAAGGTAGACTTTACTTAATGCAGTCAACAGAAAATGTCAAGAAAGATTTGCATTTAAGGATGATACCTGGGCTTCAGAGATTAAGTTATGAGGAGAAATTATACAAAGCAGGCCTGTTTTCTCCAGAATTTAGCAGGTTAAAAGGTGATCTGATTGAAGTCTTCAAGGTACTAACAGGAAAAAGAAGGGCTTATGCCCAAAACGCTGAATCTCCTGCTGCTTGGATGCTGCCTGACCTGCTGCGCTTTTCCAGCAACACATTTTCAGCTCTGATCTCCAGCATCTGCAGACCTCACTTTCTCCACTAACAGGAAAAGACAGGGTACATAAAGATAATCTATTTCCACTGGTTGGGGATTCTAGAACTCGGGGCAGAACCTGAGAATGTGGACCAGGGCGTTCAGGAGAAAGGTTAGGAAGAGCTTTTATACACAAAGGTTGGGCGAGATTTGGAACTCTTTTCCTCCAATAGTAGTGGATGCTGGATCAGCTACGAATTTTAAAACTGAGATGAATAAATTGTTGTTAAGTCGAGTTGTTAAGGGATACGAGCCAATGACAGGGATATAGGGTCAGGTCACACGGTCACACTGTCACACTCTGTAGTGGAACAGACTCAAGGGGCTGAATGGACTACTGGTGTTCCTATGTTCCAATTTATATTGTGACTTCCATCGCGCTTGGCTGTAAAGCTCTTTGGATATCCTGTGAAGTATATTTTGAAGTGAGGTGGCTGTTTTATAAGAACACAGGTAATAGGAACAGGTGATTCACTCCTATACAACTGGGCAATTATCGTAAATGTCAAAGTTTGGTTTGATAATCAAATCTGATCATTAATGACAAATTTATTGTATTAAAAATGCGAAGGACTGTGTTTGCTGGAAATCATAAGCAAAAACAGGAATTGCTGGAAAAGCTCAGCAGGTCTGGCAGCATCTGTGGAGAGAAATCAGAGTTAACGTTTCAGGTCGAGTGACCCTTCCTCAGGAGGTCTGAGGTGGCCCTGAAATGTAAACTCTGAGGTCTTTCCCCTGTTTCTTGTATTGACTTGGCTACAAAAGTGAAGTGGATACATTGGTTTTTTGAAATCTGAGTTGATGAAACTTAGCACTAGAAAAGCTCGGCAGGTCAGGCAGCGTCTGAGGAGCAGAAGAGTCAGCGCTACGGGCAGGATCCTTCTTCAGGACCCATCTTCAAGAAAGGTCCTGCCCAAAACATCGACTCTCGTGCACCCCGGATGCTGTCTGATCTGTTGTGCTTTTCCCAGCACCGCACTTTATCAACTCTGACTCTCCAGCATCTGCAGTCCTCACTTTCCCCTTTACTAAAATCTGAAGCCAACTTGTAGCTGTGACCATGAGCCAGCCTGTAGTTGAGTGGCAGCTCTCAATCCCTGTGATCCACAACTGCCACAGTTCACACCCGATTCCAGACAGTGCTGGGGGGCTTGGCATCCTGATCACCTCCAGCAGGTGGGTTTGCCTGCCTCCCCACGTCACTGTCCGGACTGTCTAACACAAGCCTCTCTGTAGCCTTGTCAGGTCGTACCTGGTTTACTGATGGGTACAGGTGTAGAACATTCAGGTTGTGACCTGTCAGACTGTAATTCTCTTTTGTCTGATCGCTTCTCAAGGGAAGAATTTTGAAAATGAAACATAGGCCAATGAGAATTGCAACTTAATCCAAACATTCCTTTACTGCAGTCTCTCTTCCCTGTCTGCCACCAAAATAATTTCTGTTTCGAGAAGCCACTCGCATTTCTGCCTTTCCCTCATCACTCCGTCTCAGTGAAGGAGATGAGAGAAAGAGCTAGCATCAGGCACTACCTTCTCAACACTCCCTCTGAGATGTCCAGAGGCGTCTAGAATTGATTTTTGAATGTTTCTATTTTCCCAACAACTTTATATCTGACCAGAAACTAAACTGGATTTGCAATACAAATGCTTTGGCTCCAGGAGCAGGTCAGAGGTCAGGAACACCGCAGCGAGTAACTCGCTTCCCGACTCTCCAAAACCTGTCCTACCATCTGCAAAATACAGGTCAAGAGTGTGGTGGAATACTCCCCATTTGCCCCTGGATGGGAGCAGCTCCAACAACACTCAAGAAGCTTGAGACCATCCAGGCCAAAGCAGCCCACTTGATTGGCAGCAAATCCACAACCTTAAAATCTAATTTCCTCCATCGTTGATGCACAGTCTCAGCAGTGTGTACCATCTACAAGACGCACTGCAAGACCTTGTAAAGGCTTCTTCAGAAATACCTTCCAAACCCACACCCATCTAGAAGGACAAAGGCAGCAGATACACGGGAACACCACCCCCTACAAGTTCCCATTCAACCCACTCACTGTCCTGACTTGGAAATATATCATCTTTCCGTCAGTGTCACTGGGTCAAAATCCTATAACGCCCCCCTCCCTCAGGACCTTGTGGGTCTAGCTACGGCACGTGGACTGCAGCGGTTCAAGAAGGCAGCTCACCCCCACCTTCTCAAAGGCAATAAATGCTGGGCCCAGCCAAAGACATCCACGTTTCAACAATGAATTTTAAAACAACTACAATGCTGTAGCTGGAATCAGAATGTCTTGTCATGAAATCTCTGCTTGCGGAGATATGGAAATGTTGATTTTTTTTGACAGCTTTATTTATGTAGATTAAGTTCTTGCTTTGAAACGTCCCTTGAGAAAACGTGGATCTGTTTCTAGCCTGGATTTTGATTTGTACAACTCAATCCAGGCTGCTTTGGCACATTGGAAGAGCTCTGACTGGAGCTGCTTGTCAGTGTGTTCCTTCAGATCTAGCCCACACCTTGTGCTAATTCAATCCACTCCATAGATACACCTTCTCAAACCTTAGTACAGAACATATGAGCAGCTATTAAACTGTGTAACAGCTGTCTGCTTTGTCAGCAGATCACAATTTACTACCTCAGTCCAAATCTGAGTGGAGTTACTAACACCTGATAAAACTGAAAGCTCGTCTTTGAAAAAAAACCACATGTTAAACCAAAAGATAACATTACGACAAGAATGTCTTACTCTCGAATAGGGAGAGGTGTGCTGCTTTCGGGAATATAACGTCATCAGAAATAGCTGCTGGTTGAATGGGGGTCACAGGTGTCACCAAGCCGACTGCTGTTTTCAGTTAATGAGATTCCTCAAATCCAAAGTCAACTTTGTCGTTAAGGACATAACTTCTTCAGCTGCCAGCAAGATGACATCTAGCTCTTTCTGTTTTTGAATCCACTGTCAAGATCTGCTGCTTCTCTGAGGAATACCAAGCAGGGTACGTGGATTTGAGCTCCCTGCCAGTATGGCTTATAAATTGTCAGTGCATCTGTATGAATACCTACAGACCACAGCACAGAGCCATCTCGTCCAGCCCACAGCTGGATAATGAGTCCACTTCTCATTGTAATGAAGGATGGAAATGAGTGAAAGTGTTCCCATGTACTTCACCTGCATTACAACAGCCAAAGACACAGTGGACTACCCAAAGTGATTATCAGAGATAGCTTGACACTGAGATGTAGGAGTCTCAAAGACCCAAACCTGTTAGATTTTGATAGAGCACCTTAAACAATGAGAGAGAGCGAGAAGCTGGCTGAGGGATTTTCAGAGTTTCCAGGCCAGTCAGGTGAAGGCACAACTGGCAATGGTGGGAGCAGCTAATATCTGGCAGTGGTGGGAGTAGCTACTATCTGGCAATGGTGGGAACAGCTAATATCTGGCAATGGTGGGAGCAGGTAATATCTGGCAATGGTGGGAGTAGCTAATATCTGGCAATGGTGGGAGTAGCTACTATCTGGAGTACTAAAGGCCCAAACTGAGGGAGAGCAAAGATCTCGAAGGGTGACGGGCTAACGGTTTAGGAGCAGGAATAGGTGACTCAGGCCTGCTGCACCATCCAGTTAGATCCTGGCTGATCTGATTATCACAGATCCCTGCCCAGTGCCCCCCATCCCCCCCACAAACCCCACTCTTTATCATGAATCAATCTTCTGCTGGCTGGAGGAGGTTACAGAGAGAGAGGGAGGACAGAGGCCATGGAGAGATTTGAAAACCATGGTGATAACCTTCTAGTAGAGATGTGCAGGGGTCAGTGAGGAGTAGCTGAATCGAAACACACTGCAGGCAACCATGTTCTGGACTACATCAAATCTGTTAGTGCAGAGTGGAAGGCCAATTGGGACTGTGAAGAGTTAAACATGTCACATTATTCATGAATGAATCTCAGTAGTTTTGTGTTCAGTCACTGTATGGAACACCTTCCTGCCGATGGGATGTGGAACAGTTCAGCACAGACACAGGCCTTTCAGCTCTCCATGTTTGTGCTAACCATGATGCCATTCTAAACTAAACCCATCAGCCTGCACATGGTCCGTACCCCGCTATTCCTTCCCTGTTCAGGTGTCTGTCCAAATGCCTCTTAAATGTTGCTATCATATCAATTTCTACCATCATACCTCCATCTCAGAGGAACCAGCAGGCCTGAGCATCAGAGCCAGCCTGTACCACAGATGACGACCAAACTGACCTCAGTAGTTGGGAGGGTATGACTGAGGCAGGGAACAGGTGGGGAGTTAACCAGATGTGCAAGCCTAATATTCTCAAGGTTTATGGTCCAAAGTCAAGACACAAGAGGTTAACTAGTTATTGTCACTGCGACGGAATTGGTGAAGGTTGGGCAGAGCTTAGCCAAATGGACCAGGTGCCATTTTGTAAAAATCTCCACAGGTGACCGTAGGCCTGCTCGCAATGCTTGGAAAATTATCAGAATTGATTACTGAATGAGATTAAGGATCTGCTTAGTGATACTATCCCAGTAAATAGCAGTCAACACCAAAGGTGAAGTCTCACAGACTTTGTTGACATTTTTCAGATGGTAGCATTCAGCATGGACTTTGATTTCCAAAACCCTTTTGACTCAACTGGCTGAGAGACTGTCATCAGTGACATGAAAATGCGCCAAACTCCAAACAGTGACATCTCAGAATCAAAACTTCAAATCCATTTCTCTCTCTACAGACACCACCAAACTTGCTGAGTTTCTCCAGCATTCTCTGTGGTAGGGAAACTATTGGAAAAGATTCTCAGGGATAGGATGTGTATGCATTTACAAGCAAATAGACAGCATGGTTTTGTGCATGGGAGGGTGTGCCTCACTAACTTGATTGAGTTTTTTTGAGGAGGTAATGAAGATGATTAATGAGGGAAAAGTGGTTGATGTCTACATGGACTTCAGTGAAGCCTTTGACAAGGTCCCTCAAGGCAGACTGGTACAAAAGGTGAAGTCACATGGTATCAGGGTGAGCTGGCAAAATGGATCCAGAAGTGGCTCAGTCATAGGAGACAGAGGGTAGCAGATAGGTTATGCTGCAGCTTGATAGAACTTCAGTTAGGCCCCACTTGGAATATTGCGCACACTTCTGGTCACCGCACTACTGGATGCTGTGGAGAGGGTCCAGGAAAGGTTTACCAGATTAATGATAGAAGTTATTAAGAATGACATGGATAGAGTGAAAAGTATAAGGCTTTGTTCTCAGGTGGAGGGGTCAGTTACTAGAGGGCACAGGTTTAAGGTGCAAGGAGGGATGTTTAAAAGAGATGCGCCAGGCATGTTTTTCCCACAAAGGGTGGTGGGTGCCTGGAACACACTGCCAGAGGAGGTGGTGGGAGCAGATACAACAGCAGCATTCAAGAAGCTGCTGGGCAAATACAGGAATAGGAAGGGAATAGAGGGATATGGATCCTGTAAGTGAAGACAGTTTTAGTATGGAAGGGCAAAATGTGTCAGCACAGGCTTGGAGGGCCGAAGGGCCTGTTCCTGTGCTGTATTGTTCTTTGTTCTTATTCTTTGTATTTGTTATGGATTTCCAGCATCTGCAGTGTTTTGTTTAATTTTCAATGAGTGTTCAACTGCTGAGGTCATAGAAGCCATACACATGTAGACAGACAGACAAGTTTGCTTGTACATTTTTGAAAGAAAAGAGAATAAACTTTGTTACATTCTGCAAAGTCAGTTTTTCACGGGGTGTAGGTGTTGAGAAGGTGGAGGTGAGCTGCCTTCATGAACTGCTGTAGTCCATGTGCTGTAGATAGACCCACAATGCCCTTAGGGAGGGGATTCCAGGATTTTGATCCAGTGACAGTGAAGGAAAGGTGATATATTTCCAAGTCAGGATGGTGAGTGTCTCGGAGGGGAACTTCCAGGAGGTAGTGTTCCCATAATCAGTGCAGGAATTGGGTCAGTGTTTGTCGGGGAGCCAGGTCAAATTGAGGTGGAGTAAGGGGCTCCTGGTGGGTGCTGGGGTTTCAAAAGCCAACACTGGGGGGAAGGGGGCCATGGGAGAAAGACCCTTCTTATCTGAACTACTGTCCATGAGAGGGAGACTTGATGGCTTGTTATTTCCATCGGCCTCTCCCACCTTCCATTTCACCCACAACAAGACTTGAGGTCTTTTGTTTGGTGGGAGCACATGGCCTTCTGGTATTGTTGCTGGGCTACAGTAATCCGGAGTTGGTAAAGTGTGGAACTGGAAAAAGCACAACAGGTCGAGCAGCATCAGGAGCAGGAGAGTTGACATTTCAGTCCCGATGTAAGGTCCCGACCTGAAACGTTGACTCCCCTGCTCCTCTGATACTCTTGACCTGTTGTGTTTTTCCAAGTTCCACACTTCATCAACTCTGACTTTCCACCAGCTGCAGTCCTCACTGTCTCCAAGTTACGGTAATCCAGAGATTCAGCTAATGATCTGGGGACCCGGGTTCAAATCCCACCAGTGGCAGGTAGTGGAATTTGAAATCACCAGAAATCTGAAGTTAAGAGTCTAATGATGACCATTAAACTGGTGTTGATTGTTAAAGAAAAATATGAGGTTCACTCATGTCTGTTAGGGAAGGAAATCTGCTGTCCTTACCTGATCTAGCCTACGTATAACTTCAGACCCATAGCAATGTAGTTGAAATTTTAACTACCCTCTGGGCAATTAAGGGTGGGCAATAAATTTACCTCAGTCAGCAATATCTGTACTCCGTGAGTGAAAAAGTGTAGAATTAATTGTCCAATGAAAGATCTTGATGGTTCACTAGCTGGCAGGCAGCTGGATCCCGTGTTCAATACCAGAGGTTAGAATAAAAGTAAATTACTGCGGACGCTGGAATCTGAAACCAAAAGAGAAAATGTTAAAAAATCTCAGCAGGTCTGGCAGCATCTGTAAGGAGAGAAAAGAGCTGACATTACGAGCCTCGCTTTGACAAAGGGTCAGTTAGACTCGAAGCATCAGCTCTTTTCTCTCCTTACAGATGCTGTCAGACCTGCTGAGATTTTCCAGCATTTTCTCCAGAGGTTAGAATGCTGGTTGGACATAGCCTGGTCATACACTTTTCCAGTCAGAATCTTATTTAAAAATCCGGAAAATAGGTGCAGGAGTAGGCCATTCAGCCCTTCGAGCCTGTTCCCACATTCAGTATGATCATGTATTTGGAAAGGCAAGGACTGATTAGGGATCATCAACATGGCCTTGTGTGTGGGAAATCCTGTCTCACAGATTGAGTTTTTTGAAGAAGTAACAAAGAAGATTGATGAAGGCAGAGCGGTAAATGTGATCTTTATGCACTTCAGTAAGGCATTTGGCAAGGTTAGATCTCACAGAATACAGGGAGAACTAACCATTTGGATACAGAACTGGCTCAAAGGTAGAAGACAGAGGGTGGTGGTGGAGGGTTGTTTTTCAGACTGGAGGCCTGTGACCAGTGGAATGCCACAAGGATCGGTGCTGGGTCCTCTACCTTTTGTCATTTACATAAATGATTTGGATGTGAGCATAAGAGGTACAGTTAGTAAGTTTGCAGATGACACCAAAATTGGAGGTGTAGTAGACAGCGAAGAGGATTACCTCCGATTACAACAGGATCTGGACCAGATGGGCCAATGGACTGAGAAGTGGCAGATGGAGTTTAATTCAGATAAATGCAAGGTTATGCATTTTGGGAAAGCAAATCTTAGCAGAACTTATACACTTAATGGTAAGGTCCTCAGGAGTGTTGCTGAACAAAGGGACCTTGGAGTGCAGGTTCATAGCTCCTTGAAAGTGGAGTCACAGGTCGATCGGATAGTGAAGAAGGCGTTTGGTATGCTTTCTTTAATTGGTCAGAGTATTGAGTACAGGAGTTGGGAGGTCATGTTGCAGCTGTACAGGACATTGGTTAGGCCACTGTTGGAATATTGCGTGCAATTCTGGTCTCCTTCCTATTGGAAAGATGTTGTGAAACTTGAAAGGGTTCAGAAAAGATTTACAAGAATGTTGCCAGGGTTGGAGGATCTGAGCTATAGGGAGAGGCTGAACAGGCTAGGGCTGTTTTCCCTGGAGTGTCGGAGGCTGAGGGGTAACCTTCTAGAGGTTTACAAAATTATGAGGGATGTAGATAGGGTAAATTGACAAAAGTCTTTTCCCTGGGGTGGGTGTGCCCAGAACTAGAGGGCATAGGTTTAGGGTGAGAGGGGAAAGATGTAAAAGAGTCCTAAGGGGCAGCCTTTACACACAGAGGGTGGTATGTGTATGGAATGAGCTGCCAGAGGAAGTGGTGAAGGCTGGTACAATTGCAACATTTAAGAGGCATTTGGATGGGTATATGAATAGGAAGGGTTTGGAGGGATATGGGCCGGGTGCTGGCAGGTGGGACTAGATTGGGTTGGGATACCTGGTCGGCATGGATGGGATGGACGGAAGGGTCTGTTTCCGTGCTGTACATCTCTATGACTCTATGCCAGATCATCCAATTCAGTCCCTGTTCCTGCTTTCACCCCATAGTCTTTGATCCATTTGATTCACAGAGCTATATCTAACTCTTTCCTGAAAATATTTAATGTTTTTGCCTCAACCACTTTCTATTACATTTAATTCCACAGTTTACCACTCTCTGGGTGAAGAAAGCTCCACTTATTTCTGTCTGAAATGGCCTATCCCACATCCTCATCCCTGGTTCTCTTCTTCCTGGTGACCAGGAACATCCTTCCTGTATTTATCCTGTCAACCCCGATTGGAATTTTACAGGTTTCTGTGAGACCCTCCCACATCCTTCTAAACTTCAGTGACTAAAATCTTAACTGATCCAATCTCCCTGCAAATGTCAATTCTGCCTTCCCAGGAATCAGTCTGGTAAACCTTCATCGCACTTTCTCCATTGCCAGAGCATCCTTCCTCAGATAAGGAGAGCAAACCTACACACTGCAGATGTGGTCCCTCCAAGGCCTTGTATAATTAGAGTAAAACATCCCTGCTCCTGTTTCTCTGAAGGCCAGCATACCATTTACCTTCGTCAATGTCCACTGGACCTGCATGCTTACCTTCGGTAAGTGGTATACAAGGACACCTACCTACCCTGCACATCCCTGGACACTATGGACAATCTTTAGCACAGCCAATCTACCTAACCTGCACATCTTTGAGTATGGGAGGAAACCAGAGTACCCGAAAGAAACCCCACTCAGACAGTCACCTGAGGCTGGAATTGAACCCGGGTCCCTGGTCCTTCAAGGCAGCAGAGCTAACCAGTGAGATACCCACAGTTTGTTTATTTCTTTTAGAAAATAACTTGGAATTAAAAGTTCTTAAAAAAGTGTCAGTACCTACTTTGGGGTTTTGATTTGTCTTTGTAACACAGGTAAGATGCAGCTAAATGTTTCTCCTGGTCTAGAGCCAGTAGATACGACTTCAAAATAACAAAAACAGAAATTGATGAAGAAATTCAGCAGGTTAGGCAGTATTTGGGGAGAGTGAATATTTTGGGCCTAGTCTGCCTTGTTCAAAATGAGGGATATTTTACTCACAATCAGGTAGAGGAAAATTTCTTTCCTCAGAGAGTTTGTGAATCTGCAGAATGATCTACCCCATAGGATGGTGGAAGGTTAGTCATGTGTTTAAAGTAGAGATTGACAGACTCTAAACATAAGTGATGTCAAAGGATGTGAAAAGAGTGTGGGGAAAAGACATTGAAGAGGATGATCTGTTACAATCATATGGAACACAGGAGCAGGCTCGATGGGCTGAATGGTCTGCATTCTTTGACCTGAGTAAGGATCATGATTTGTTCTGATCTTGAATTTGGGGTACAGTATCTGACAGAAATACTTGCACCTTTAGTGACTTGCTGGGGGAATAAGACATTTTTTTTATCTTCCAAACTCTTAAACTCCTTTCCTTCATATGTCATGTGAATGCTTGAAGGAACCTAAAGCATTCTAGTGACACTCTGTTTTAACGAACGTTTACTATAATGAAAGACTGACTGAAGTTGGAATATGTGGTGTGATTCAATCAATGAGGGTTCTCAGTGCTTTCACACATTGTGTCTCGGGAATTCATAGATATACTTTCAGTCCCAGAGAAATACTGATTTAAAACACAGAATCACAGACTAAACAGTGCAAATTTTACAGGAAGTGTTACAAACCACCTATTTGATTTGAGCGGGAAATATTTGTACCATTTCCTTTTCAGCTGCCCACAGATCTGCTTTTTTCCAACGGTGCCCCTTTGATTAGGAATAGGAGTGCACATCTGTCATTGATACTGTTTGTGATTATCTAATACTGAGGATGTAACCTGGGGCAGTAAATGCTCCTGTGGTGTCAGTATTGGAATTGTAGAATTTATTGCAAGGGGAATCGAGTTTAAAATGGCAAACATTAGCTCAATCAGTGAGACAGGACCGAGAGCACTGAATCAGCCACCTTACTCGAGGGGGGGATACATGTGTGCTGGAGGTGGTTGGTTGAGTGAGGGTTAATTTGGCTGATCCTTGTGATGAAGGCCTTGGACATATGCAGAAAGGTTGAGGAGATTGGAGGTTAAACAGAATGTAATATCAAGGATTCTGAGAGGAAGTGACAGGATAAATTCTGAGAGAGGGCTTAGTTTAAGCCTCTTCTGTGTGAAAGGGGCCTATTTGCAGAGTGTGAGCCCATGTTCCCAGTGTGAATGGTGACTGTTAAAGTGGTGACCTCCATGTCTCACACTGACATGAAAGGAGCTCTCTTAATATCTGCCCATGTATGGATGGGGTCAGCACCCATGCATGTGTCGATGTTTGTTCTCCAAGAGAAGTGTAGACTCTACCTCCAATGGTTTGCTTGTGAAAGGATGACTGCATGTGTGCACCACTCCCTCAGCACCGCCATCAAGGGCCCTTTGCTCAGTCATACGGAATGGAAACAGACCCTTCAGTCCAACTCGTCCACAATGAACATGTTCCCAAAATGGTAAAAACAATGACTGCAGATGCTGGAAACCAGATTCTGGATTAGTGGTACTGGAAGAGCACAGCAGTTCAGGCAGCATCCAATAAGCAGCGAAATTGATGTTTTGGGCAAAAGCCCTTCATCAGGAATAAAGGCAGTGAGCCTGAAGCGTGGAGAGATAAGCTAGAGGCGGTTGGAGGTGGGGAGAGAGCAGCATAGAGAACAATGGGTGAATGGGGGAGGAGATGAAGGTGATAGGTCAGGGAGGAGAGGGTGGAGTGGATAGGTGGAAAAGGAGCTAGGCAGGTCGGACAAGTCCGGACAAGTCATAGGGACAGTGCTGAGCTGGAAGTTTGGAACTAGGGTGAGGTGGGTGAAGGGGAAATGCGGAAACTGTTGAAGTCCACATTGATGCCCTGGGGTTGAAGTGTTCCGAGGCAGAAGCTGAGGCGTTTTTCCTTCAGGTGTCTGGTGGTGAGGGAGCGGCAGTGAAGGAGGCCCAGGACCTCCATGTCCTCAGCAGAGTGTGAGGGGGAGTTGAAATGTTGGGCCACGGGGCAGTGTGGTTGATTGGTGCGGGTGTCTCGGAGATGTTCCCTAAAGCGCTCTGCTAGGAGGCGTCCAGTCTCCCCAATGTAGAGGAGACCGCATCGGGAGCAACGGATATAATAAAAGATATTAGTGGATGTGCAGGTAAAACTTTGATGGATGTGGAAGGCTCCTTTAGGGCCTTGGATGGAGGTGAGGGAAGAGGTGTGGCGCAGGTTTTACAGTTCCTGCGGTGGCAGGGGAAGGTGCCAGGATGGGAGGGTGGGTCGTAGGGGGGCGTGGACCTGGCCAGGTAGTCACGGAGGGAACAGTCTTTGCGGAAGGCGAAAAGGGGTGGGGAGGGAAATATATCCCTGGTGGTGGGGTCTGTTTGGAGGTGGCGGAAATGTCGGCGGATGATTTGGTTTATGCGAAGGTTTGTAGGGTGGAAGGTGAGCACCAGGGGCGTTCTGTCCTTGTTACGGTTGGAGGGGTGGGATCTGAGAGCGGAGGTGCGGGATGTGGACGAGATGCGTTGGAGGGCATCTTTAACCACGTGGGAAGGGAAATTGCGGTCTCTGAAGAAGGAGGCCATCTGGTGTGTTCTATGGTGGAACTGGTCCTCCTGGGAGCAGATACGATGGAGGCGGAGGAATTGGGAATACGGGATGGCATTTTTGCAAGAGATAGGGTGGGAAGAGGTGTAATCCAGGTAGCTGTGGGAGTCGGTGGGTTTGTAAAAAATTTCAGTGTCAAATTGGTTGTCATTAATGGAGATGGAAAGGTCCAAGAAGGGGAGGGAGGTGTCAGAGATGGTGCAGGTAAATTTAAGGTCAGGGTGGAATGTGTTGGTGAAGTTGATGAATTGCTCAACCTCCTCGCGGGAGCACGAGGTGGCGCCAATGCAGTCATCAATGTAGCGGAGGAAGAGGTGGGGAGTGGTGCCGGAGTAATTATGGAAGATCAACTGTTCTACGTAGCCAACAAAGAGATAAACTAGTCCCACTTGCCTGTCGAAATTCACCAAGGCTGCTTCCAAACCCACAGCCACTTCCATCTAGAAGGACAAGAGTAGCAGGCGCATGGGATCCCCTATAAGTTCCCCCCCTCAGCCGCTCGCCATCCTGACTTGGAAATATATCACTGTTCTTCACTTTCACTGGGTTAGGGTCCTGTAAGTTCCCTCCCTAAGGACATTGTGGGTCCACCTGCAGCCGTTCATGGTTTGGATTGCCCAGCTGATGGTAAACAGACCAAATGTGACTTTCAAACAAGAGAATTAGTTATAAACTTGTCAGAGAAAATGTTACAGTTTTTGTGAAAGGGAAGGATATGCTGTTTGACTCTACGATTCTCTCTTGACTGTGTCAAGGAACCTATTCATGAAGGAATGTTCCATTTAGTTTACATTTAATGATCAGCTGTAATTCAGAGAGGGAGTAGCCCTCGGCCCATTGCTCCCTTACACTGCCTTGTCCCGTATCCTCCCTCAATCCAGACTCTCCTGCCTCTTACCCCTTAGCCCACATCTGCTGCCCCTGCACACCAACATGCCCCCTCATCAATTCCCCATTAGACATGGTGTTAAACTGCGAGGAACGTGGGCAGGGGCATGGAATGCCCTGCCTACAACAGTAGTAAACACGCCAACTTTAAGGGCATTTAATTGGCCATTGGATAGACATATGGACGAGAATGGAATAGTGTAGGTCAGATGGGCTTCAGATTGGTTCCACAGGTTGGTGCAACATCAAGGGCTGAAGGGTCTGTACTGCGTTGTATTGTTCTATGTTCTTTGAGCGATTACAGAATGTATTTCCTGGAGTTTTGAAGGTTAAGGGGTGAATTTGATCACAGATTTTATGATAGTATGGGGGAGCAGGCGGAGAGATGGAGAGAAGTTTCCTTCACTGGTTTTGGAGATTCTCGGACTAGGGGCAGAGTCTAAAAATTAAATTCCAACCTTTCAGGAGAGAGATTTGGGAAGCAACCCCAAAGCTAACTACAAAAAGGCAGAACACCAGGGGCAGGTAAACTACAAAGTTTGGAGAAATCTGAAACACTGTCCTGTAGATGACAATTGACGTCCAATCAGTTGTTCATTTAAAGTCTGAGATTGATTGAGCTTTCCTAACTGAAGGGAAATTGGGGCAAATGTGGGTCTGAACAGATTGGTTGCAGTTAAGCCGTGATTTCATTGAATGGCAGAACAGGCTCAGAGGGCTGAACGGCCTCCTGCTGTTCCTGTGTTTCAGTGGCTTTGGTTTCACAGATAAGAGCAAATGTTGACACCACGGAGAATATCTCTGTCACAGTGAGGAACATGAAGAAAGATTCAACCAATAACATTAAAAAGTAATGTGCAGCATGCCCAATTTAACAGTGAGGTTTGAGATTTATTGAAGGGAGCCTCGAAAGAGATGAAATCTTTTGTTTTATTAATCGGCTTTGCCGGCTCAATGGGCTTGTCATGCTAAAGATTTCAGCAGTTACTGATGGGTGGTGGAGTGGGGTTGGCATTGGACGAGCAGGGGCTTTCCCCTGTGTGTGTAATAAGTCGGCTTAATGACACATTTACTGTGAGTGAATGTATTTGTTCAATTGATAGACTGTAGCATTGACTGAAGTAAACATTTCCACGTAGCACCCTTGTTACTGATTTAAGTAATGAATAGTGTTTGACTCAGTTTATAAAGTACAGATAAACAATATATAGCATTTGTCCTGTCTCATTTTTAATAATCAGATTGATGCAATATCATAGACTGGAAAAAGTGAGGACTGCAGACGCTGTAGATTAGAGTCAAGAGTGTGTTGCTGGAAAAGGACAGCAGATCAGGCAGCATCCGGGCAGCTGGAGAATCGACGTTTCAGGCAAGAGCCTTTTATCGGTCATTCCTGATGAAGAACTTATGATGAAACGTCGACTCTCCTGTTCCTTGGATGCTGCCTGACCGGCTGTGCTTTTCCAGCACCACACTCTTGAAGCTGGTGTATATTTACAATAGAGTGCCTGTACAGTATCACAGTTACATCATTCAGAGAAAATGACATTGTTTCATTCCCTGGGATTGACAAAGTATAGACACAGAGCTGATATTCCCTCATGTCAGACAGTCAAGAACGAGAGGTCACTGTTTCGGGGGAGCAGATTTCACACAGAGATGAGGAGAAATTATTTCTCTCAGATGGTCATGGATCTGTCGAATTCACTTCCCTGAAGTGCAGGAGATGCTGGGACTCTGAGTAACTTTAAGGAGGAGACAGACAGCCCGTAATCCATAACAATCAAGAAGAGAAAGCGCTGGAGAAACTCAACAGGTTCAGCAGTATATTTGAAGAGAAACCAAGCTTACATTTCAAATCTAGTCACACTTCTTCAGATTTTCAAATTGGTAACTCGTTGAAAGTTTATAGGAAGTGGGCAGGAAAGTGGAGTTGAGGCTGAAATGAAATCAGTCACGGTTGTATTGATTGGCGGAGCAGGTTGGAGGGGCTGAATGGCCTCCTCCTGCCCCTAGTACTTACCGTTCGTACAACAGCATTTCCTGTATTCCTGTATGGGACCTGGGTGTTGCTAGCTGGGTTAGTGTGAGAAGGTGGTGGTGAGCTGCATTCTTGAATAACTGCTGCACTGGGAGAGTTTGTGGCCTAATGGTATTATCACTAGGCTGTTAGTCCAGAGACAATACTCTGAGGACCTGGGTTCAAACACCGCCATGGAGCTTGAATTCAATAAAAATCTAGAATGAAGAGTCTAACCATAATCAGGAAATTGAATTGTTGTGGAAAGCCCATTTGGAAGTTAACTAGCTAGTCTGATCTACCTGTGCCTCCAGACCTACAGCAATGTGGTTAACTCTGAACATCTCTGTACATAAGTGCAGTTAGGGATTCCCATATCATGTGAATGAATTATAAATGAACAAAGTTCATTTGGCGTCAATAGTAGGACTCACTAGGCTGCATCATAGGGTGGTTACGAGTCAACCCCTGTGGTGGGGATATGCTGTGGGTCAGGAGGCACATGGACAGACTAGGTACAAGCAACCAGCTCACTGTAGGCCATTCGTGAACCCAAAACAGAGGGGGTTAAATGTTTCAAACAGAGAGAGAAATGTCACAGGATAAGATTGCAAAGGCTAATGAAAAGCTCTGATGCTAAAATAAAACTAGAATGTGCTGGAGGAACTCACAAGGCTGGCATCAACTTCGAGAGAGAAATGGAACAGTCTTATTGGACAAGAGATGTTAACTATGCTTCTGTCTCCACAGAGGTTCTGAGAGTCTCTGTACCCCAGCTCCTTCCCCAGCAGAAAGCCAGCTACTGCAGAATATTTATGTTTTTACCTTCCATGATTACATATAAAACAAGAGGGGTTAAATGTGGACTGTAATTCTAGTCCACACATTACAACCTCAAGCCACTGACATATACAAACTGGAGTGCTGTGAGGGTCACAGCTCTGAGAACAACTATTTAAGCACCCCTGCACTGCAGGTAAATGATAATGTTGTGTGGTCTCTCATACTCCAAATGCTGCCAGTCAGCTACTGCTGAAAGGAATTGAAAGAAAGAGCTTATGTCAACCTATAGAGCCAAAAATCTTGAAATGGTCTGTCCAACCAACAATGTCCTGGCTACCAGTGATATCTGTTGCAAAATCCACCTATCGGCTCTTTCTGAACCATTCAGAGACTGCTCTGTGTATCTGTGTTTCAACTTTTACCTGTTTAGAGTCATCTTTTATTTCTAATTTGTGTGTATGTGCCTGTGTGATTCGTTCTTTGTGTGTTTAGTCATTAAGAAATTCACTAGTTCTGTTAATTCCAGAAATGCTGGTGAAATTGGCTTCTTTGAAAACAGGTGTTCATTTGACTTTGGGGAAAGATAACTTCAAGGGAAGGGATTCTTTTTCTAATCGATGTTGTTATAAGCACTTGAGGAGGCTGATAAATAACCAAGGAGAGCCAGTTCCCCATTTTTCACTTGAGGGTTTAATAGAAGTGCCCCGGCTGGAACTGTAACAAATTTGGGAACCTCACCCAGGTACTGTGTGATAGTAGGCATGTGTGTCCATTCTCAGGCGTGTGTGTCCAAGCTTGTGTGCTCTGGGGTCTTTACGTGAGTTTGCATTCTCCGGGGTATGTACCTGAGTGATGCTCACTTTCCATTGTGATCATTGCTGATTGGAATTCCTCCTTTATGGTACCTCGATTTTATGAGCAGTAAGAGAGTCCTGGCCAGCTGACCAGGTTAGGGGAGGAATCAACATATCCAGCCACACACCTATGTACTGCGATGAACTCCCCACCCCACTGTTTACTAATTGTGATGACCCTCAGATTAAAGCCCCATCTGTTCTCTCTCCATAATGAGCAAGCAGCCCAATTGTCTGGCAGGACTGTACCTTTTACTTACAGCAGCTCAGTGCTCAGCCCCACTCACGTTCTGTACAAATCGGGTCTTACCTGGTACGAAACCAACTCAAGATAATCCTTCAGTGCTGCAATTTTCCTGAGCCACCCTCAGCTGGTGAGAGTGATTCAGACCAGCCTTGGCTGCTGTCATTGAGTCCTGAGAGATACTGGGCCTAGGGCCTCACCTCAAACCAGACAGGAGCAAGTAAGCTGGAGCAGCTCAGAAATCAATGAGCCAGCCTTCAGCTTTTGTCTATTTTCTCAGCCTTACCACACTGACATTCTCCCCAGTTCTCCTGCAGTGAGGTATCTGCCTGATATCCACCGTCACTGCATCTGAAGGGTCAGCCCTTAGCCCTGCTGCCTCATCTCCCTCAGGAATACAGGATCAAATGCTCCAACTTGGGCTTGTAGTTTAGATTCATCGATTCATACAGTGCAGAAAAGGCCCTTCGGCCCATCAAGTCTACACTGACATAACTGCAGTGATCCCAATTTCTTGCACTAATTTGTCTTTATTTGTCAAGGTTCACACACTGGCTGATTCTGTATGTCCATTGGCTCTCTCAAAATATTATTTCATCTGCTGGAGGCGATGACTGCTTTGATCTGGCCCGTATTCAACTGTTTTGACTTAGAGTCATAGAGATGTACAGCATGGAAACAGACCCTTCAGTCCAACCTGTCCATGCCGACCAGATATCCCAACCCAATCTAGTCCCAGCCTGAAATAAGAGTTCTCTTCGGCAAACGCACAATTCAAGGATTATCCAGTGCTCCTGGGGCTGTGGGGGATAAACCAGCTCCATCACCTTCCATTCAGAACCTTCTTTCTGAAACCACCTGCTGGGGCTGGTTGTCAGATAACTCGATGCCCGAAATAGCAGCCTTTGAGCTTTCGTGAAAATTCATTCTGGAAATTAGATGAAAGATGTTCTACAAAAACTGAAACCGCTGGAGAAACTCAGCAGGTCTGGCATCATCTGTGATCAGAAAACAGAGCTAATATTTCGAGCCCAGTAACCCTTCCTCAGAACTGATAGTAGCTTGGGAAATTGTGGCATTTCTGTTGACAGGAGGTGGAGAGGGAAGGAGTCAGCAGATAGGTGGAGATGGAGCCCAGAGAGAGAGAGAGAAAGGACGTTTGGCAGGTAAAATGATAATTGATAGTAAGCAAGGGAAGGAGAAAAGCTGAAAATAAGGATGGTGGGTGGGTGAAAATGGGTTAGCGTTGGTTGTGGGAGTGGGTAAAGGACATGAAAGGAGGATGTTATGTAAGAGTTCTGACTTGAAAACAGAACAGCTCAACTGTTCACATTATGTATTTTGCAAAAAAAAACCATTTAAATTTTGCAAAACTTGCCCTAGTGTTTTGAAGAGAAAATTGATTAGACCCAAGTGTTTCTGTTTGATGATACTCCATGCTCCTTCAGCCCACACTGAGGAACCTGATTTGACTTCTCAAACTGCCTCATTCTGTGCAGGCATTACAAATGAAGCACTTATCGTTTCCTCTGTGAATTGCCGCAGTGTCATCTGTGGCTCAGTCAGCAGAGTGCCCCTCACTCATAATGCTGTGAGTTCAAGTCCCACTCAAGGATTTGTGGGCGAAGGTTAGGATGACCCTCCAAAGAGTGTTGGGATGAGCCGCTCCGGCTGTGGTTTGAAGGAGATGTTGAGTTGTCATGTGTTTGCTCTGGTGAATGTGATAATCCAGTGGTGCTGTCTTCAGAGAGCACTCCCTAGTGTTGTGGCTAATATGTATCCCTCAGTCACCCATCACCAAGAAAACAGATTCTCTCATCACTGTTCAGAACAGTGTGGTCCTCAATTAGAATCATGGAATCCCGACAGTGAGGAAGGAGGCCATTCAGCCCATCAAGTCTGCACCAACCCTCCACCCAGACCCAGCACCCCACCCATATCCCTGCATTTACCACACTTAATCCTCCTAGCCTGCACACCCTTGGACACGATGGGCAATTTCCCATGGCTAATCCACCTAACCTGCACATCTCTACGGGCAGCACAGTGGCTCAGTGGTTAGCATTGCTGTCTCACAGCGCCAGGGGCCTGTGTTTGATTCCAGCCTTGGGTGACTGTCTGTGTGGAGTTTGCACATTCTCCCCGTGTCTGTGTGGGTTTCCTCCATGTGCTCCGGTTTCCTCCCAAAGTCTAAAGATGTGCAGGTTAGGTGAATTGGCCATTCTAAATTGCCCATAGTGTTCAGGGATGTGTAGGTTAGGTGCTTTGGTCAGGGGTAAATGTAGCGTAATAGCGTAGGGGACATGGGTCTGGGTGGGTTACTCTTCGGAGGGTTGGTATGGACTTGTTGGGCCAAATGGCCTGTTTCAGACTATAGGGATTCTATGATTCCAAGACATCTTTGAACTGTGGGAGTAAACTGGAGCGCCTAGAGGAAACCCACACAGACATGGGGAGAATGTGCAAACTCCATACAGGCAGTTGCCTGAGGCTGGAATCAATCTCGGGTCCCTGATGCTGTGAGGCAGCAGTGCTAACCCCCGCCACCCACTGATTAAACTCAGTAACTTTTATTTCAAGACCATACAACTCAAGGTTGTCATAAACTTGGTTGGGTTGAATAATGACAATATGAGTGAGCTGGTAATCCAGGGGAATAATGATTTGGGAAAATGAGATACAATCCCATCTGAACAACTGGGAGGGGATTTCAATTGACATAATTAGATCAAAATGGGGTACAAAGTAGGAGTGACTAATGGTGAGCATGAAACTGTTAAAAAAAATCTGATTTGGGAAGGAAATCTGCCATCCCTACCTTGTCTGGTCTACTTGTGACTCCAGATCCACAGTAATGTGGTTGAGAACTGCCCTCAGGAAGAGTGGAATGTGCTGCCCAGGTTGAAGTGTGCAAGGGCTTTGCTGCACACACCCTAAGAATAATTATAGAAAAAACATGGGGCCAGAGTTTTTGACTCTCACGACATTTATCTTTTCTGTTTTTCCACCTTGTGCAGTCTGACGCTTGTTGCCTCTGAAGGTGGAGGTCTTTGTTGCTGTCGTTTACTGCAGAGGGAAACATTCTCCACTTGACTGCCCTGACCTGCCGTTCCTGTGGAGGTCTGAGGCCTTCGGTCTCAACGCTCCTCCTGATTTTATCACTGACTGCACGGACACAAGCCCCCCCCCAGCTGTTACCATTACAAGAATCCAGATCACCATATGGGCAGGCGAAATGAAAGTGAGGGCACCAGTGACAGGTTTGGATTGTCATGGTAACTGGCACGTCTGAAAGAGAGCTGTGAGGCAGAAGCAGAAATCAGACTCCGGACTGGGTAATCAACCACTCAGTGGGTGTCTGGATGACTTTGCTGGAAATGTATTCAACATCCTGGTCACTTCCTGGAATCAGCGTGACTTGAGCATAATTAATCGATAGGACTTCACCAATTGGCTGGCTTCAGGGTCTGACCTTTCTGAAACAAACCTGCTACCCAGGCTCTAGTCACCACAGGACCTTATTAATGAAGTTCCTGGTGATAATACACAAGTTGACTTTTGGACTAACCTATAATCCTCTCAGTCATTCATAAATCATATTTCTGTTTAGCAGGTCTCTATTGCATGCCATGTGTCACCTATTAGCACTTTCGGACGGAATTGCTGATTTCTCAGTGCATTGTGGGACAGTTCCCATCTTGAGCCCTATGCCCCAGTGCAGTTAAGAACTTTGCCCAAGTTTAAATCTGTTCTGACAAACTGGAAATGTTAACTCTGCTTTCTCTCCACAGATGCTGCCAGACCTGCAGAGTTTCTCCAGCAATTTCTGTTTTTGTGTGTGTTTCAGATCTCAAGCATCCACGTTCTTCACTTTATTTCGGTGTTCAGCACTGTTGGGTTATGTTCAGAGTGTTTACATCAGGTTGCTATTGAATATTTGTACCTGTGCTGCCTCTACCCTGCGACAAGGTCAGGGATAGGATCAGGGATAGGGTCAGGGATAAGGTCAGGGAGGGGGGCAGGGCTAGGGTCAGGGACAGGGTCAGGGATAGGGTGAGGGATAGGGTCAAGGATAAGGTCAGGGCTAGGGTCAGGGACAGGGTCAGGGATAAGGGTTAGGGACAGGGTCAGGGATAAGGTTAGGGATAGGGTCAGGGAGAGGGTCAGTGATAAGGTTAGGGACAGGGTCAGGGATAAGGTTAGGGATAGGGTCAGGGATAAGGTTAGGGTCAGAGACAGGGTCAGAGATAAGTTTAGGGATAAGGTCAGGGATAAGGTTAGGGAAAGGATCAGGGACAGGGTCACGGATAAGGTTAGGGACAGGGTCAGGGATACGTTCAGGGATAAGGTTAGGGATAGGGTCAGGGCTAAGTTAAGGGATAGGGTCAGGGTCAGGGATAAGGTTAGGGATAGGGTCAGGGATAAGGTTAGGGATAGGGTCAGGGAGAGGGTCAGGGATAAGGTTAGGGACAGGGTCAGGGATAAGGTTAGGGACAGGGTCAGGGATAAGGTCAGGGATAGGGTTAGGGATAAGGTTAGGGACAGGGTCAGGAATAGGGTCAGGGATAAGGTTAGGGATAGGGTCAGGGATAAGTTCAGGGATAAGGTTAGGGATAGGGTCAGTGATAAGGTTAGGGATAGGGTCAGGGTCAGGGATAAGGTTAGGGACAGGGTCAGGGATAAGGTTAGGGATAGGGTCAGGGATAGGGTCAGGGATAAGGTTAGGGTTAGGGTCAGGGATAAGGTTCAGGATAGGGTCAGGGATAAGGTTAGGGATAGGGTCAGGGATAAGGTTCGGGATAGGGTCAGGGATAAGGTCAGAGATAGGGTCAGGGATAAAGTTAGGGATAGGGTCAGGGATAGGGTCAGGGATAAGGTTAGGGATAGGGTCAGGGATAAGGTTAGGGACAGGGTCAGGGATAGGGTCAGGGATAAGGTTAGGGACAGGGTCAGGGATAAGGTTAGGGATAGGGTCAGGGATAAGGTTCGGGATAGGGTCAGGGATAAGGTCAGAGATAGGGTCAGGGATAAGGTTAGGGATAGGGTCAGGGATAGGGTCAGGGATAAGGTTAGGGATAGGGTCAGGGATAAGGTTAGGGACAGGGTCAGGGATAGGGTCAGGGATAAGGTTAGGGACAGGGTCAGGGATAAGGTTAGGGATAGGGTCAGGGATAAGGTTCGGGATAGGGTCAGGAATAAGGTTAGGGATAGGGTCAGGGATAGGGTCAGGGATAATGTTAGGGATAGGGTCAGGGATAAGGTTAGGGATAGGGTCAGGGATAAGGTTAGGGACAGGGTCAGGGATAGGGTCAGGGATAAGGTTAGGGATAGGGTCAGGGACAGGGTCAGGGATAAGGTTAGGGACAGGGTCAGGGATAAGGTTAGGGATAGGGTCAGGGATAAGGTTAGGGATAGGGTCAGGAATAAGTTTAGAGTTAGGGTCAGGGATAGGGTCAGGGATAATGTTAGGGATAGGGTCAGGGATAAGGTTTGGGATAGGGTCAGGGATAGGGTCAGGGATAAGGCTAGGGATAGGGTCAGGGATAGGGTCAGTGATAAGGTTAGGGATAGGGATAGGGTCAGGGATAAGTTTAGGGATAGGGTCAATAGACAATAGACAAGAGGTGCAGGAGTTGGCCATTCTGCCCTTCGAGCCAGCACCACCATTCGTTATGATCATGGCTGATCATCCTCAATCAGTATCCTGTTCCTGCCTTATCTCCACAACCCTTGATTCCACTCTCCTTAAGAGCTCTATCCAACTCTTTCTTGGAAGTATCCAGAGACTTGGCCTCCACAGCCTTCTGGGGCAGAGCATTCCACACACCCACCACTCTCTGGGTGAAGAAGGTTCTCCTCAATTCTGTTCTAAGGGGCCTACCCCTTATTTTTAAACTGTTTCCTCTGGTTCAGGACTCACCCATCAGCGGAAACATGTTTCCTGCCTCCAGAATGTCCAACCTTTTAATAATCTTATACGTCTCAATCAGATCCCCTCTCAGCCTTCTAAACTTAAGTGTATACAAGCCCAGTTGCTCTAATTTTTCAGCGTAAGATAGTCCCACCATTCCTTGAACTGACCTCGTGAACCTACGCTGCACTCCCCCAATAGCCAGAATGTCTTTCCTCAAATTTGGAGACCAGAACTGCACACAGTACTCCAGGTGCGGTCTCACTAGGGCCCTGTACAACTGCAGGAGGACCTCTTTGCTCTATACTCAATATAGAATAGGTCAGTAGGTCAGGGATAAAGTTAGGGATAGGGTTCGGGATAGGGTCAGGGATAAGGTTATGGATAGAGTCAGGGATAAGGTTATGGATAGGGTCAGGGATGAGGTTAGGGATAGGGTCAGGGATAGGGTGAGGGATAGGGTCTGGGATAAGGTTAGGGATAGGGTCAGGGATGGGTCAGGGATAAGGTTAGGGATAGGATCAGGGATAAGGTTAGGGTTAGGGTCAGGGATGGGTCAGGGATAAGGTTAGGGATAGGGTCAGGGATAAAGTTAGGGATAGGGTTCGGGATAAGGTTAGGGATAGGGTCAGGGATAAGGTTAGGGACAGGGTCAGGGATAGGATCAGGGATAAGGTCAGGGATAGGGTCAGGTATAAGATTAGGGATAGGGTCAAGGATAAGATTAGGGATAGGTTCAGGGATAAGATTAGGGATAGGGTTTGGGATAAAGTTAGGGATAGGGTTTGGGATAAGGTTATGGATAGGGTCAGGGATAGGGTCAGGGATAAGGTTAGGGACAGGGTCAGGGATAAAGTTAGGGATAGGGTTCGGGATAAGGTTAGGGATAGGGTTCGGGATAAGGTTAGGGATAGGGTCAGGGATAAGGTTAGGGACAGGGTCAGGGATAGGGTCAGGGATAAGGATCAGGGATAAGGTCAGGGCAAGGGTCAGGGATAAGATTAAGGATAGGGTCAGGGATAAGATTAGGGATTGGGTCAGGAATAAGGTCAGGGATAGGTTCAGGGATAAGATTGGGGATAGGGTCTGGGATAAAGTTAGGGATAGGGTTCGGGTTAGGGATGGGGCCAGGGATAAGATTAGGGACAGGATTGAGGATAGCCTGTGGTTGTGCTGTGTCAACAGAATAACAAACTGCTTGTTTCAGACGTACCACGTTTTCCTCTGCAGCACCACTCTTATTTAGCTGTCTGATGAGTGCCTGTAATTGGTTTTGTCGGGGTGTGCATGGCCCAAGAATCCCTGTTTCTGTTTTACCTGTGCTTTCCTAATCAACTTGTGCAGAGATGTTATTACACAGCTCTGAACCTAGGCCACCCAGTCCAGGGGTACGGACACTACTAATGCACCAAGAGAGGACCCGCAATGAACTAATGGTAAGCTGCTGTGGAGGTCCCCAATGAAATGAGACGATAAGGAAATAAAGTTATTGCAGGAGTTAAATTCCTAAGAAGTCATACCCAGACTCAAATCACTAACTCTGTCCCTCCCTCCACAGATGATGCCACGTTTTTCCAGCACTTTCTGCTTATATTTCAGACTTGACGCATCATTTTGCTTTGATTTCATACCCACAATCTCTACAACTGTGGATACAGGCCTTCCGGCCCATTGAGTCCACGCCTACCCTCTGAAGAACATACCAGCCAGACCCACCCACCCGACCTCTCCGCCCCACCCCCTCTCCGGCCTATCACCCTCACCTCCTTCCACCTATCGTATTCCCAGCACCCCTTCCCCAAATCCCCTCCCCCTTGCCTTTCATCTCAGCCAGCCTGGCAGACCAGCCTCATTCCTGAAGAAGGGCTTATGCCCGAAACGTCGATTCTCCTGCTCCTCGGATGCTCCGGGGCCTGCTGTGTTTTTCCAGCATCACATTTTTCAACACCATCACTATCTCAAAGGCAGGAAATGATGGACCAGCCAGCGATGCTCACACCCAGTGGCTGCGGAAAACAAACTGGTTTGGATTTGGAAAGCTGTCTTATTGGATGTTGGATACAGAGACAACAGAAGGGAATTGAATGAATAAGGAGGAATTGCTAAGGGATGGGGGAAAGGGCAGGATTTGGGACTAACTATATTGCTCTTCAAAAGAGCTGGGGAAGACTTAATGGGCTGAATGACCACCTTCTATGCTAGGTGTATACTCTCATCTCCTGTGATCACCTTTGTACACCTCTCAAGTCCCTGTCTTGACAAATTGATGAGGTCAAAGTAGACTCAGTAGATCAGATTTTGTAGGTGAATGATGTTCCCATTTTGATAATAGATGTTCCTAAAAGGCTTGATGTAAAGGGAATAACTGTCATCGGAGTTTCCATTTTATTCAGAATTTTAAAAGTGCAATATCTGCCTTAATGAAGTAATGCCCCCTGCCACTGTGATTATCTCAGGCTGGAATATTCGTTTTGCAGGAAAGTTCTTTCGATATTCTGACATTACTGTAATTGCTGTTTGATTGATGAGTCCCTTCAAATCCAGTGAAAGGTTATTGAAAATACAAAATTGAAATGCTGCTTCTTGGAAAAATAAGCTGCAGCTTTGATGAATAACCCAGTGAAGGTAAGACAAAGGGAAGAGTGTGGAAGAAGCTGCAACCCAACCAAGAAATCTGCAAAGAGGCTTAGACGGGGAGGACATGTTGTTTCAAAACCAAACTGGAAAACGCATAGAATCAGAGGGAAATAGACCCTTTGGTCCAACCAGTCCCTGCCAACAAGTTCCCAAACTAAACCAGTCCCACCTATCTGCTCCTGACCCATAGCCCCCCCCCAGACATTTCCTAATCATGAACTTATCCAAATATCTTTTAAACATTACTAGGATGTTGCCAGGGTTGGAGGATTTGAGCTATAGGGAGAGGCTGAACAGGCCGGGGCTGTTTTCCCTGGAGCGTCGAAGGCTGAGGTGTGACCTTATAGAGGTTTACAAAATTATGAGGGGCATGGATAGGGTAAATAGACAAAATCTTTTTTCCTGGGGTGGGGGAGTCCACAACAAGAGGGCATAGGTTTAGGGTGAGAGGGGAAAGATTTGAAAGAGACCTATGGGGAAGTGGTGGAGGCATTTGGATGGGTAGGTAAAACAAGGACTGCAGATGCTGGAAACCAGATTCTGGATTAGTGGTGCTGGAAGAGCACAGCAGTTCAGGCAGCATCCAACGAGCAGCGAAATCAACGTTTTGGGCAAAAGCCCTGAATAGGAAGGGTTTGGAGGGATATGGGCTGGGTGCTGGCAGGTGGGACTAGATTGGGTTGGGATATCTGGTCGGCATGGACGGGTTGGACCAAAGGGTCTGTTTCCATGCTGTACATCTCTATGACTCTATGACCTGCATCCACCACTTCCTCTGGCAGTTCATTTCACACACGAACCACCCTCTGTGTAAAAATGTTACCTGTAATGTCCTTTATAAATCTTTCTCCTCTCACCGTAAAAATATGTCCCCTAATTTTTAACCCCTCCACCCTAGGGACAAGACCCTTATCCATGCCCCTCATGATTTTATAAACCTCAATAAGCTTAATCTCAACCTCCAGTGGAAAAAGACCCAGTCTTTCCAGTCAATTTTTGTATCTCAAACCTTACATTCTTGGCAACATCTTGGTAAATCTTCTGTGAAACTTCTCCAGTTTAATAGTATCCTTCCTATAACAAGGGCTGAACGACTCTAGGTTATTGATCTTACGGTACATTGCCATTCAGTGGGATACAGACTTTCCATGTTGTAAACTGCACATTGACCTGACACTACGTGATTTTTACTGAGGAACTGAAATATGAAATTACTGTGCGTGACAAGGACAAATCTCAAATGTAGTTGAGAACTCTGAGTCATAAAGGCCTAAGATTTATTTTCTTGGAGGACCTGAAGGATTTCCCAGAAAATAAACTTACTTCACAACTGAAGTAACTCCAGAGGCCGGTATCTGTCACCAATTTACCTTCATATATACAGTACTGACTACCATACTGCCTTATACAGAGTCAGATAGCACAGGATCACTGTCTCTAACAATCAAACATTTAATGTCAGCCAGGGCTCCCCAATTTACCCCGCTTGACCGCCCCAATCAGGGAACTCATATTCTACGAGTTGTACCTCAGTGTAACCACTAAAAATGACTTTATTTGGTCAACTCTCCGACAGACCAATGTTATTCTACCTCTCATGCCCAAATTAATTCGTCCCAAAAGATTTTAAGTGCTTTCAATGTGAATTTCCATGTCATTGTAGAGATTTCATTGCAGTTTTGTCTGTTCAGTCTAACATCTGACAGTAACCCCCCAAACCCCCTAGCTCAGGTTGTGAACATCAAACATTGAGAGGATGTAGGAGGGGGATATCAGTTACCTGAATGGTTAGTGTGTGGTTCAGATGATCACTGACAGTGTAGGGTTTGAACCCCTTTTCATTTAGGCAGGCATGTGATCTGCTTCTTGCCCTTGAAGAAAGATTATACCCCAAACGTTGACTTCTCCACCTCCTGATGCTGCCTGGCTTGTTGTGTTCTTCCCACCTGCTGCTTGTCTTCCTCCACACACAGTTACAGACCACACACAGTCACACACCCACAGTCACACACACATAGTCACGCACACACCACACACAGTCACACACACACACACACACACACACGCAGTTACAGACCACACACAGTCACACACCCACAGTCACACACACGTAGTCATGCACACACCACACATAGTCACCCACACACCACACACAGTCACATACACACCACACACACACACAGTCACAGACCACACACAGTCACATACACATAGTCACACACACACCACACACAGTCACACACCACACACACACGCACACACAGTCATGCTCACACACACAGTCACACACACGTAGTCACGCACACACCACACACAGTCACGCACACACCACACACAGTCACAGACCACACACAGTCACATACACATAGTCACACACACACACCACACACAGTCACACACACTCCACACACAGTCACACACCACACACACACACACAGTCACACACACACCACACACAGTCACACACACACAGACACACACAGTCACGCACACACCACACACAGTCACACACCACACACAGTCACACACAGTGACACACACACACACACACACACACACACACACACACACACACACACACACACACACACTCGAAATAAAAGGCTAGTCCATAAAGGTCAAAGATAAAAAACATACATTGGCTCAGTCTCTGAATTATTTAAAAGAGTGGACAGTTGAATATTGACATTACAGATGGTGTTGATCTTGGTAGTATAACAACCAGTTTCAGGATTCTTAGTTTTGCAGTTGGTTAAGATTCTGTTGCTCTGATTCCTTTCAACAGTTACTGCATTGCAGAGTTCCTGGTGAGAGAGAGAGAGAGAGAGTCTCTTTGTTATCCTGTTTGCTTTTGTTCTGGCATGATAGCTAGCTGTTTTCTAGTACCGAGTAACAGAGTCACTTTGCCTGCAACATGGGGGTGACTAGGGGATATTCTTTGACTGTGACCTTCACAGCACACTAACGCTCGAATCAAGACAAGTACACATGGATACTTGAGCCGAATTCACACTCAGGAGTCCCACCAACACACTTCAGTAGAGTTGAAACAGGCTTGTCCCTGTAAATTGTTCAAGGGGGACAATACCAAATATGTCTACAGTTTGGGATTAATGCATTTGCTGTTGAGTGGAGTGTGTCCTTCTCCAGTAAGTTTACTTTTACAGTATATTTGACTGCATCAACCCTCTTTAAAAACACATTTCAGAATTACAAGTTAAAAACGACCATAGCACTTTGTAGTTCTATCTCATGGGCATAATGCACTTTGGTCACAAT
The DNA here is from genome assembly GCF_020745735.1 of Hemiscyllium ocellatum. Classification (NCBI taxonomy): domain Eukaryota; kingdom Metazoa; phylum Chordata; class Chondrichthyes; order Orectolobiformes; family Hemiscylliidae; genus Hemiscyllium; species Hemiscyllium ocellatum. Next base: position 4,503,266 of record NC_083423.1, read on the forward strand.
CTTATAGGGAGGAAGAAAGCAAATGCGTCCGGTCACCTTCTCAGATGTGGAGATTTTACACGATCAAACCGCTGCCTGGAGCATTCCCATTGCTGGAGTACCAAGCAATGTTGTAAAACTCTGAAATTCACCCAGTTATCTCCTGGCACAGCCTGGAACTCAGTTGCCAGGTTCCTATTGACATTGCAAATAATGCCCCTGTTGTCCGTACGGTTTCTCTCAGATGTTGCTCTGTGAGGTGAATTCAGATGCCACTCTGTTAATCCTATTTCTGAATCGTTTACATAACAATAATTGCACTCATTAGTGTGGGCGGGCTGCGATGAACATTTCTCCCAATTGCTGTAATCAGCACATGGGCACATGGTTTGTTAATGCTGCATAATAGAATATGACATAAGGGAGTGCTTCTCACTCACAATATTGTAAAACATAATTAGTTCAGGGCAGGGGACCTTGTTATTCATGGACTTACAGCTTTTGTAAAATTCCAAATGTCACAATTGATTTTGGTGTTGTATTGTTATGGTGCTTCGAGAGGTAACAGCTTCTAGACAATACATCACTCAGTCAGTCTACACCCTGCTCTCAATCCAGTAGAACAAGTGATAGCCACAATTTGTGTAATGCAGATCTCTGATCCCAGGTATTGGATAATAAGTAAGCAGTTTCATGCAGTCTTTTGTCAACTTGAACTTAAGTTTTAAATTTTAAAATTCCCTTTGCAAAGAAGAGTCAAATCAAGCATTTTCAAGTTCAGGATGTGCCCGATTAATGCAGTTTCACTTAATGTGGAGATTTTCAGGAATGTAACTACTGCTTTACTTGAAAACTAACTGTATGGTCACCAAGCCCATGATGGGTTCGTATAAGTTAGTGTATACAGATGTAGAAATAAAGTGCTTCAGGAGCTGTAAAGCTGAAATCAAAACAGAAGTGCTGGAAATAGTAGTGTCAGGGGAGAAGGAAAAATAGTCAACAAATGGAATATAATGATCCTCAGACAGCACCTTCTAAACCCACAGCCACTTCCATCTCGAAGGACAAGGGCAGCAGGTACATGGAAACACCACCCCCTGCAAGTTCCCCTCCAAGCCACTCACCATCCTGACTTGGAAATATATCACCGTTCCTTCAGTGTCGCTGGGTCAAAATCCTGGGAATACCCTCCCTAAGGACATTGTGGGTAAACCCACAGCACATGTACTGCAGTGGTTCAGTAAGGCAGCTCACCCACACCATCTCAAGGGGCAATTGGGGACAAGGCAATAAATGCTGGGCACAGCCTGAGGTGTCCACATCCAGTGAGTGAATAATAATAAATCTTTTTTTGTGCGTCAGTCCAGACTGGAATGTCTGCCTTCCTTTTATTTCCATTTTGTCTGATTTTACTGTCTAGTTCTCTTTCTTTGCTTTCAGATGGCAGGTGTTCAACTCTCTGGCGTTCACACCTCATCTGAACACCAGCTTTGATACTATACTGGTCTCATTACCAATCCCTTTGCTCTTTCATCACTAATAATGTCTCGGTCTTCCATCTATTTCCCTTCTGCTCATTGTCCAACACCCAACCTCTGACTTTCTCTTATTTAAAACCTGAACCATTAACTGGGTTTCCCTCTCCACAGATGCTACCAACTGTTTCTTCAGCATTTTCTGGTTTTATTCCAGGACACTCCCACTTTTGTGTATATAAGATCATAAGATATAGGAGCAGAATTAGGCCATTTGGTGTATCGTGTCTGCTCCATCATTTGATTGTGGCTGATATATTTTTAAACCCTTCTCCCCATAACCCTAGATCTCATAACTCATTAAGAACCTATCCAACTCTGCCATTAACACACTTAATGACTGGTCTCCACAGCCCCCTGTGCCAGTGAATTCCACAGATTCCCCAACCTCTGGATGAAAAAATTCCTCCTCATCTCAGTTCTCAACTGTCATCTCTTCATTCTGAGGCTGTGCCCTCAGATCCTAGACTCTCCTGTTAGTGGAAACATCTCCATGTCTACTCTATTCAGGCCTCATTGTGTTCTCCCCCATCCTTTTAAATTCCATTGAATACAGACCCAGAGTTCTCAACAACTTCTAATGTGACAAGCCCTTCTTTCCCAGGATCATTCTTATAAACCTCAACTGGATCCCCTCCAAGTGTAGCACATCCTTCCTCAGATGAAGGGCTCAAAACTGCTCACAATATTCCCAATGTGGTCTGACCAGAGCCTTATGCAGACTTAGCAATACATTCCTGCTCTTGTATTCCAGTCTTGATTCCTGAAGAAGGGCTCATGCCTGAAATGTCGATTCTCCTGTTCCTTGGATGCTGCCTGACCTGCTGCGCTTTTCTAGCAACACATTTTCAGCTCTGATCTCCAGCATCTGCAGTCCTCACTTTCTCCTCATATTCCAGTCCTCTTGTAATGAATGCCAACATTGCATTTGCCTTCCTCACTGCCAACTAAACAGGCAGTCATGTGAAAAGATGCTTTTTGATTCAAATAGATTCCCCTTTGTTCAGTTCAGTTCCTCGTGTTGACCCCTGACCTCACTCAGATCAGAGTGATACCTGTTCTCTAATGTTTCTGTGAAGTTTCTAGGGACCTTTAACTACTTTAATGGCGCTGTATGAATATAAATTGTTGCACTGCCTTCGGACTTCCATTAATTATGTGAATCCATCCTAGAGGAAATATAATTGATAACCCCTGCTCCAGTTCCATGCTATTTCTGGGAGTCAATGGATCACTGTGGATGTTTTTAACTGGAAATTTACATCTCTTCTGTGTCTGCTCTATCAGAAACTATATTTTTGAATTAAAATAGAACAGATTTTCCCCTCTCCTGTCTCCAGTCACTTCTGTTGGGGTCTGTTTTACAAATGTAACAGCGATTAGTCGACATTTCACCAGGTTTCAGTGACAGATGATAAGCGCTGTGCTGACTTAAAGAGAATGCTGACCTGCTAATTGTTCCTTACTCACAAACCACTGGAATCAAATCGATGGGAATGTCACATTGATACAATCATTAAAAGTGCAATGTATTAATTTATATTCACAAGTATTTTTTAAAAGACTGCTTATCTGCATTTCTTTGCATACATTGAAAAAGACATTTGTGGCCACTTTTTGTTGAAAGTATGTCACATCCGTTGCAGACTGTGCCATATCCAGATGCTTATCGTAATTGGAAAGTGACCTTTATTTAAAACAGTCGGATCAAAGCTACAGAACCATTTAGCAGAATAGTTTTATTCACCATTTGTATTCACAGTGCTGCACTGCACATTATTTCAGCGAGTTTTGACTTGTGGGAAATAATGACAGGTCAAGATGTGTGGAATATTGGATCCTTGATTACAATGTGAGCAGAGCACGAGGGAATTTAGACACCTTGACGGCACCCGAAATCAGATTGCAGTCTTTAATCTAACTAAATTAGTGGAGGTGGGAAAACCACTTGAACTGATTGACTTGAGTTTCCAAAAGGTTTTTCTTAAAAGGTTAGCTTGAAACATGGAGATGACTAAGCAAATACTTTAATATCCTCAGATTGACTATCTTCGAGCCTGAGAGTGGAGGTTGTGCGTTTCACAGTTTGTGCTTGCTTAACATTGATAGCTCTACCTTTTTGTTTTAATTGCTGGTGGTCTTGGTTGTTTAAAAATCCCAGAGTCTCAGCAGAGATTAAACCGTCTCGGAAAAATCGAAAACTATATACTCATTTGTGGCAAAACTTGGAGCTGAAGATAGAAAATTCTAGAAACACTCAGTAGGTTTGACCGCCTCTGTGGAGAGAGAAACAGAGTCAATGCTTCAAGTCAATGACCTTTAACTGGGATTGAAAAAGTTAAAGCCAAAAAGTTAGAGTTAGGTTTTGAGTAAATGACAGGGATGGGACAAGATGGAACGTGGGAGAGTGTTTGTAATCGGATGGCAGGCGAGAGAGAAACCTGCTACACCTCTCACTTTCCAACGAAAGGGCATTGATCTAGAATGACAGAACCCCTACAGTATGGGGACATGCCGTTCAGTCCACTCCGACCCTCTGAAGACTAACCCACCCAGACCCATTCCCCCACATTTATCTTTGACTAATGCACCTCATCTACACAAATCGGAACTCTGTGGACAATTAGCATGGCCACTTCACCTAATCTGCACATCTTTGGATCGTTGGAAGAAACCGGAGCACCCGGGGAGAATGTGCAAACTCCATATTGACAGTCACCCGAGGCTGGAATCGAACCCAGGTTCCTGGCACTGTGAGGCGACAGTGCTAACCACTGAGCCACCGTGCTGCCTGTTTCTGGTGTTTCTCTCTAACCTGCTGAGTACTTCTAACACTTGTTGTTTTTATCTCAGATTACTAGCGTCTGCATTATTTTCCTCTTGTACTAATTCATTCCCATTACTCCCCGGCGCCATCAAAGTTCTGAACATTTTTATAGAAACCCAGGAGCATCTCCAGTATAACTACATTGTACTAGCTACTCACTCATCCCATTCTGTTCAATACCCCGTACTTAATCCCAGTTGGTTTACCTCAAATGCTTTCTAGCTTGATCAAATTTATTCTAAAAACAGTAAAGAATGTAGATTGAAATAGCTGAGGAAAGACACTTCCATTCTAAGAGGCCACATATTTTTCATATTTGCGTACTGCAAACTGAATGGAAGTCGGACTGCTGTAACTTGAATATGATGATTCTTTTCTAACTTGAAATAGAAATCAGGTACATATCTTATTGATTGGTACAATACAGTGTTGCTTTTTGGAGCAGCATGGGGAACATTTGACACTGAGAATGTTTTGACTAAAGGAAGTTCTGCCCAACAACAGCTCTCTGATTGGTTGAGATGCCAAGGGTTAAACAGGTGTAAGTTCAAGAGCAGTGGACAGTGGAAACATCTAGAACCTGCAGACAGAAAGCCTCCATCTCTCTCCCTCTCTCTCACTCATTCAAAGTGGGGAAAAGACAGAACTGCATGAAAACTAACAAAAACTTTTCTTACAAGAAAAGCCCTAAGTCCTCCTAACCAACCAACAAATCAAAGATTCACCATTGTCCTGAAGGCTGTAGTATGTAATCAGTGTTGGAATCAGTAGAACACTGAAATAATAATTTTTCGTTGCTGTGGTTCTGTTCGCCGAGCTGGGAGTTTTTGTTGCAAACGTTTCGTCCCCTTTCTAGGTGACATCTTCAGTGCTTGGGAGCCTCCTGTGAAGCGCTTCTGTGCTGATTCCTCCGGCATTTATACTGGTTTGAATCTGCCGCTTCCGGTTGTCAGTTGCTGTCCGCTGCAGTGGCCGGTATATAGGGTCTAGGTCGATGTGTCTGTTGATAGAATTTGTGGATGAGTGCCATGCCTCTAGGAATTCCCTGGCTGTTCTCTGTTTGGCCTGCCCTATAATAGTGGTGTTGTCCCAGTCGAATTCGTGTTGTTTGTCATCTGAGTGTATGGCTACTAGGGATAGCTGGTCGTGTCGTTTCGTGGCTAGTTGGTGTTCATGGATGCAGGTTGTTAGCTGTCTTCCTGTTTGTCCTATGTAGTGTTTTGTGCAGTCCTTGCATGGGATTTTGTACACTACGTTGGTTTTGCTCATGTTGGGTATCGGGTCCTTTGTCCAGGTGAGTTGTTGTCTGAGAGTGGCTGTTGGTTTGTGTGCTGTTATGAGTCCTAATGGTCGCAGCAGTCTGGCTGTCAGTTCAGAAATACTCCTGATGTATGGGAGTGTGGCCAGTCCTTTGGGATGTGGCATGTCCTCATTCCATTGTCTTTCCCTAAGGCATCTGTTGATGAAATTGTGCGGGTATCCGTTCTTGGTGAATACCTTGTATAGGTGTTCTTCTTCCTCTTTTTGTAGTTCAGGTGTGCTGCAGTGTGTTGTGGCCCTTTTGAATAATGTCCTGATGCAACTTCGTTTGTGTGTGTTGGAGTGGTTGCTTTCATAGTTCAGGACTTGGACTGTGTGTGTGGCTTTCCTGTATACCTTCGTGGTGAATTCTCCGTTCGGTGTTCTTTGTACCATCACATTTAGGAATGGGAGTGGTTGTCCTTTTCTTCCTCTCTCGTGAATCGGATTCCTGTGAGTGTGGCGTTGATGAACCGGTGTGTGTTCTCTATTACTGTGTTTTTAATGATTACAAAGGTGTCGTCCACGTATCTGACCCAGAGTTTGGGTTGTAATTGCGTTAAAACTGTTTTTTCTAACCTTTGCATTACTGCTTCTGCTATCAGTCCGGAGATCGGTGAGCCCCTGGGTGTTCCGTTAATTTGTTCATATATCTGGTTGTTGAATGTGAAGTGTGTTGTGAGGCACAGGTCCAGTAGTTTAAGTATGCTGCCTTTGTTAGTAGGTTCAGCGTCCTGTTGTCTGTTGTGTATGTCCAGCAGGTTGGATATTGTTTCTCTGGCTAGGGTTTTGTCAATAGAAGTGAACAGTGCCGTTACATCGAATGAGACCATGGTTTCTTCCTCATCTATGTGTATATTTCTGATGATGTCCAAGAATTCCTGTGTTAACTGTATAGAGTGTCTGGATCCGCTGATCAGGTGTTTCAGTTTCTGATGTAGCTATGTGATGGTGTTCCTGGTAGTGATACTATGGGTCTGAGTGGGATGTTTGGTTTGTGTACTTTAGGTAGTCCATGGAACCTGGGGGTGTTGTTGCTTTCCGGTTTCATTCTTTGTAGGTCAGTCCTGGTTATCTGTCCGTTTTTTTTTTGTAGAATCCTCAGTGTGTTGTTTATCCTATTGGTGAGCTGTGGAGTGGGGTCAAACTCTCTCTTTTGGTAGGTGTTGGTGTCTGCAAGTAGTTGTTCAGCTTTTTGAATGTAATCTGATTTGTCCAGTATCACCGTCATTCTGCCTTTGTCTGCTGGTAGTATGATTATGGTCTTACTTAAACTACTGGACCTGTGCCTCACAACACACTTCACATTCAACAACCAGATATATGAACAAATCAACGGAACACCCATGGGCTCACCGATCTCCGGACTCATAGCAGAAGCAGTAATGCAAAGGTTAGAAAAAACAGTTTTAATGCAATTACAACCCAAACTCTGGGTCAGATATGTGGACGACACCTTTGTCATCATTAAAAACACAGTAATAGAGAACACGCACAGGATCATCAACGCCACACTCACAGGAATCCGATTCACGAGAGAGGAAGAAAAGGACAACCAGCTCCCATTCCTAGACGTGGAGAATTCACCACGAAGGTATACAGAAAAGCCACACACACAGACCAAGTCCTGAACTATGAAAGCAACCTCCCCAACACACACAAACGAAGTTGCATCAGGACATTATTCAAAAGGGCCACAACACACTGCAGCACACCTGAACTACAAAAAGAGGAAGAAGAACACCTATACAAGGTATTCAACAAAAACGGATACCCGCGCAATTTCATCAACAGATGCCTTAGGGAAAGACAACGAAATGAGGACATGCCACATCCCAAAGGACTGGCCACACTCCCATACATCAGGAGTATTTCTGAACTGACAGCCAGACTGCTGCGACCACTAGGACTCATAACAGCACACAAACCAACAGCCACTCTCAGACAACAACTCACCTGGACAAAGGACCCGATACTCAGCATGAGCAAAACCAACGTAGTGTACAAAATCCCATGCAAGGACTGCACAAAACACTACATAGGACAAACAGGAAGACAGCTAACAACCCGCATCCATGAACACCAACTAGCCACGAAACGACACGACCAGCTATCCCTAATAGCCATACACTCAGATGACAAACAACACGAATTCGATTGGGACAACACCACTATTATAGGGCAGGCCAAACAGAGAACAGCCAGGGAATTCCTAGAGGCATGGCACTCATCCACAAATTCTATCAACAGACACATCGACCCAGACCCTATATACCGGCCACTGCAGCGGACAGCAACTGACAACCGGAAGCGGCAGATTCAAACCACTATAAATGCCGGAGGAATCAGCACAGAAGCGCTTCACAGGAGGCTCCCAAGCACTGAAGATGTCACCTAGAAAGGGGACGAAACATTTGCAACAAAAACTCCCAGCTCGGCCAACAGAACCACAACAACGAGCACCCGAGCTACAAATCTTCTCACAAACTTTGAATAATAATTTTTCACCTTATGCTGTGGTCTTCTGATCTTTGCAGTTTTGTTTCCTCACTTTTTCCCCCACCCCTAGTCTGTGTGTTAGACTATGTGACTTTTGTCTGTTTCAGTGGTGATTGTTTGTGTGTGCTTGGACTTTTGAGAGGACATGATTTACATTCATAATTTAGAAATCCTGTCTTTATCCTGTCCTTGTTAAAGTGGTGTTGTAATAAACCGAGTCAGTTGATGAAGAACTGGAAAAGCACAGCATCCGAGGAGCAGGAAAGACAATGTTTCAGTCATAAGCCCTTCATCAGGACTGGGCGAAACGTTGACTTTCCCACTCCTGGGATGCTATCTAACCTGCCTGTAATCAGCTGCCGGGCAAGAGAGAAACATGTTTATAACTTGCTACACCTTTCACCTTCCCCAATTCCAACAAAAGGGCATTGACCTCGAATCATAGAATCCCTACAGTGTGGGTATATGCCATTCAGCCTGGATGAGCATGGATTGAGGGTTGGTTAATCAACAGGAAGCAAAGAGAGTGGTTAAATAGTGCTTTTCTAGTTGGCACTCAGTGACTGGTGGTGTGCCTCAGGGAACAGTGTTGGGATCACAGTTATTCACAGTTTGTATAGATGATTTGGAGTTAGCGACCATGTAGTGTGTCAACGTTTGTGGATGATAGGAAGATGAGTGACAGAGCAAAGCGTGCAGAGGATTGTGAAACTTTGGAATGAATGTGGGCAAAGCTCTGGCAGATCGGGTACAATGTTAAAAAATGTGAAGTCATCCATTTTGTTGGGAATAACAGTAAAAAGGACTATTACTGCACAGTAAGAAATTGCAACATGCGGGTTTGCAGAGGGACCCGGGTGTCCCTGTGCATGAATCGTAGAGGGTTGGTCTGCAGGTACAACAGGTAATTAGGGAGGCAAATGGAATTTTGTCCTTCATTGCTAAAGGGTTAAAGAGTTTAAAAGCAAGGAGGTTGTGTTGTAGTTGTACAGAATGCTGGTGAGGCCACACTTGGAGTACTGCACAGAAGGAGGCCATTCAGCCTGCTGACCCTGTGCCAGCTCTCTGCAAGGAAAGGCTAGACCGGCTGGGCCTGTATCCTCTGGAGTTTAGAATGGCCTGAAGTGACTTCATTGAAACAGATGGGATCCTGCGGAGACTTGACCGGGGTCGGGTGGGTGTGTGGGGGAGATGTGAAAAGGATGTTTCCTCTTGTGGGAGAATCTAGAACTAAGGGTCATTGTTTAAACATGGGGTGGGGGGAGCGTGTGGGGGGGTGGGCAATTTAAAACAGAGATGAGGAAACTTTTATTTCTCTCAGAGGGTTGTGAGTCTTTGGAATTTCCTTCCTCAAAAGACCATGGGTGCAGAATGTTTAAATATTTTGAAGATAGATAGATTCTTGATGACCAAGGAGAAGAAAGATTGTAGGCTGGTCGGGCCGAATGGTCTACTGTTGATCCTTGTTTATCAGTTCACCTTGAATGAGGTTCTGCCCAGCGGAACTTGCCGGAAAATCAGAGTCCGGCAGCTTGTGCTCTCAGCAAGTTTGAGGAGAGAGCATTGGATGAGCGACCCCAAGCTGCCCCTCTACCAGGGCGAGGGGAACCCAGGAATATGGAGGTGAGCAGTTCAGGGTAGGGGGGAGGGCGATGTTCATAGGTTTGGTGTGGGGAGTGTGTGCCAGGGGTTTGAAAGCAAGTGCAGTCTGGTGCCTCGAAGTGGACGCTCCCTGCATGGATTGAGGGAGGCGCCCACCATAGCTGGCAAGCTGCCCGTGCAGGGTGGGCTGTCGGGTGGCTACAGCTGGACCAGCCCCAGTGGTGGGGGCTGAGGCCCTGAATGGGCCATTACTCAGTGGCACAGTGGTTAGCACCACAGCCTCTCAGCGCCAGAGACCCGGGTTCAGTTATACCCTTGGGCATCTGCCTGTGTGCAGTTTGTACGTTCTCTCCACATGTCTGTGTGGGTTTCTTTTTACAGCCCAAAGATGCGCAGGTCAAGGTGGATTGACCATACTAAATTGCCCATCGTGTCCAGGGGCGTGCAGCTACCTGGGTTAATCATGGTAAAAACCCTGTGTGGGGTTACAGGGATGATTGGGGATGTGTGGGTCTGGTTGGGATACCCTTCAGAGGGGCAGTATAGAGACATCTAGCACAGAAGGAGACCCTTCGATCCAACCAGTCCATGCTGAACATAATCCCAAACTAAACTAGTCCCACCTGCCTGCTCCTGGCCCATATCCCTCCAAACCTTTCCTATTCATGTACTTCTCCAAATGTCTTTTAAATGGTGTAACTGTACCCACATCCATCACTTCCTCAGGAAGTTCAATCCACACACGAACCACTCTATGTGTAAAAAAAATTGCCCCATGCCTTTTTGAAATCTCCCTCCTCTCACCTTAAAAAAGTGCCCTCCATCTTGAGATTCCCCCACCCTAGGGAAAACACAAACACAATTATCTCTATCTATACCACTCATTATTTTGTAAACTTCTATCTGTTCGCCTCTCAACACTCCAGTGAAAAATCCCAGCCTATCCAGGCTTAGAACTTTCTCTATACTCAAATTTTCCATATCTGGTGAGGGAGTGACCCGTACCTGCTTATAACAAAATGGCCCATGTTTGATTATTCTGGTACATCTCTTTTGAATCCTCTCCTACTCAATGGGCCTCTAACTGCAGTGCAGGGATTCTATGATGCTGAGGGACCACCGTGCAGCCTCAGTTGAGCAGGAAGGTTGACCCTGAGCTGTAAACCCTGAAGATGTGAGAAAGGGGCAGCGTTTGGGAACCTTCCTTCTTGTCTCCAAGACTGCCACCTCTGGAGGATTCAGGCCGAAGGCTGGGAAAGTGACAATGTAAAAGGGCAGGGAGTGGAGAACAGTCGCATCCATCGAAATGTGGAGGCCACCCTGACCATTCTACCATGGTTGCTGATTATTTAGCAGTCAGTTACAAAGGAATAAGGGTTTTTGTGGGGTATTTCAGTGTCCTGAGGCTCATTCTGGGGAAGGTGGGACCTCTACAAACAGGACAGTCTTCACTTGAATCAGAGGGGTATTAATATCCTGGGTGGGAAATTTGCCAGTGATATTCGGGTGTGTTTAAACTAGCTCAGCAGGGGTGTGGGGACCTGTGTTGGAGTTCTAGTACACAGGTGGATGGGAGGAGGGAGGACATGGTCACAGGAATGTGCTGGCAGACAGCAAGCTGGTTGGAACTGTGTCTGCTTTACCGCCAGAAGTATTCAAAATAAGGTAGGTGAGCTTGCAGCATGGATAGGTACCTGGGACTTCGATGTTGTGGCCATTTCGGAGACATGGATAGAGCAGTGTCAGGAATGGATGTTGCAGGTTCCAGGGTTTAGATCTTTCATTAAGATCAGGGAAGATGGTAAAAAGGGGGGAGGTGTGGCCTTGTTAGTCAAGGACAGTATAACGGTGGCTGAAAGAATTTTTGACGAGGACTCATCTACTGAGGTGGTATGGGCTGAGGTCAGAAACAGGAGAGGAGAGGACACACTGCTGGGACCTCCGCAAAGTTCCAGGGATGTGGAGGAGAGGATTGGCAAAACGATTATGGTCAGGTGTGAAAGATACGGGGTGGTCATTATGGGGGACTTTAACTTCCCCAACCTTGACTGGAAATACTGTAACTCTAGTACGTCGGATGGATCAGTTTTTGCCCAGTGTGTGCAGGAGGGTTCCCTGACACAGTATGTCGAAGGGCCGACAAGAGGGGAGGCCACACTGGATCAGGTGCTTGGTAATGAACCAGGCCAGGTGTTTGATTTAGTGGTAGGTGAGCAGTTAGGAGAGAGTGACATAATTCAGTTTAGCGATGGAAATGAATAGGTACATGCCACATAGCAAGACTTCCAGATGGGGGAAAGGCAATTATAATGCAATTAGACAAAACTAAGGATGCATAGAATGGGATGGCAAAATGTGGAGGATGGGAACAATCGAAATGTGGAGCTGGCTTAAGGAACAGATATTGGGCGGCACGGTGGCACAGTGGTTAGCACTGCTGCCTCACAGTGTCAGAGACGTGGGTTCAATTCCTGACTCAGGCGACTGACTGTGTGGAGTTTGCACGTTCTCCCTGTGTCTGCGTGGGTTTCCTCCGGGTGCTCCGGTTTCCTCCCACAGTCCAAAGATGTGCAGGTTAGGTGAATTGGCCATGTTAAATTGCCCGTAGTGTTAGGTAAAGGGGTAAATGTAGGGGAATGGGTGGGTTGCACTTCGGCGGGTTGGTGTTGACATGTTTGGTTGAAGGGCCTGTTTCCACACTGTAAGTAATTTAAGTAATCATAGGTATGTCCCTGTCAGGCAGGGAGGAAGTGATAAGGTAAGGGAGCAGTGGTTTACTACAGAAATTGTATCTCTTGCTAAGCGGGAGGCTTATGTGAGGTTGAGACGAGATGGTTCATTCGAGGCGATGGAGTGTTATAGATTAGCTAGGAACAATTTAAAAAGAGAGTTAAGGAGAGCAAAGAAGGGGACATGAGCAGACTTGAGCAGGTAGAATAAAGGAGAACTCTAAAGCTTTCTATCGGTATGTGAAGAACAAAAGGATGACTCGAGCAGGAATAGGGCCAGTCAAAGACAGAAGTGGGAAGTTGTGTGTGGACCCTCTGGAGATCGGAGAGGTGTTAATGAATATTTCTCATCTGTTTTCACTCATAAAAAGGAGATTGTTGTAGAGGAGAAGACTGAGATACGGGCTATTAGACTAGAAAGGATCGAAGTTAGTAAGGAAGAGGTGTTATCAATTCTAGAAGGAATGAAAGTAGATGAGTCTAATTCACTTTGGTAAGAATAACAGGAAGGCAGAATACTGGGTCAGTGGAAAGATTCTTAATGGTGTGGTTGTGCAGACGGATCTTGGAGACCATGTACATAGATTTCTGAAAATTGCTACCCAGGCTGATAATGCTGTTAAGAAGGCATACAATGTGTTAGGTTTCATTCGTAGAGGGATTGAGTTCCAGAGCCGTGATGTCATGCTGCAAATGTACAAAACGCTAGTGCGGCCACACTTGGAATCTTGTGTACAGTTCCGGGAACCTCATTACAGGAACGATGTGAAGCATTGGAAAAGGTGCAAAGGAGATTTACCAGGATGTTGCCTGGTCTGGAGGGAAGGTCTAATGAGGAAAGGCCGAGAGACTTGGGTCTGTTCTCATTAGAAGAAGGTTAAGAGGGGATTTAATCGAGACATACAAGATGGTCAGAGGATTAGATAGGGTAGACAGTGAGAGTCCTTTTTCTAGGATGATGACGTCAGCGTGTACAAGGGGGCATAAGTATAAATTGAGGGGTGATAGATTTAAGACAGATGTCAGAGGCAGGTTCTTTACTCAGAGAGTGGTAAAGGTATGGAATGCCCTGCCTGCCAATGTAGTTAACGCAGTCACTTTCAGGGCATTTAAACAGTACTTGGATAAGCACATGGATGATGATGGGGTAGTGTTGGGGGATGGGCTTACATTAGTTTAAAGGTTGGCGCAACATCAAGGGCCGAAGGGCCTGTTCTGCACTGTATTGTTCTATGTTCTATGTGTGACCATCTGTTGTCCCAGTATGTCGTGGGACTGATGTGTAAGCTGGAAGTCAGGCTGAACAGGTGCAATGATTTGGATGAAAATATCTCAGACCAGGTTTGGTTCCTTCGATGACCCATTTACAATGGTGTATGTTGAAATGGAGCCAGCACTTATCATTCGAGTCTTGTGTGGAAATGATTACTGTAATCATACGCAGCACTCAAAAATAGTCTTTCTTCAAAAACCAAACCACCAGGAGATGAGGAAACTGGAGAAGGCCACAGTTTCAAAAGTAGCGAAATTAATAAAAATGTCTTTTGGAAGGAGTTAATAAATGTTTCATTTTTATTCACCCCATGTGTGCACAGGTTCGCCACATGCCTTATCACCACTGTCATGGTGTTGTGTAGAATGTTAAATAGGTCTGTGGGAAGCAAGCTGTCACCATGGTAATGCATTTAACCATTTACACTGCATGATCGTGCATTATAGAGAAATGGTGATGTCCTGCTCTCTGGAAATGACATCTCTGCTCTTGTTACGTGGCTAAATTTATTAATCACCCCAGTCCCACATCACGAGGAGTGAAGACGATGGCCGGTCGTGGTGGCTGTGTCAGTTCCTTATTCTCTGGAGTTTGAACAAGAGCCTTAGGCACAGGGCTGAAGCGGTTGATGCTGCCACTGAATCGTATCTGGGGATGCTGCGGTTGCCTGTGACGACGGTTGCTAGGACACCATTGCACAAATATGGAGAGATTCAAGTTGCTGAGTATGTGTGACCCGTTCCTGGCGCTCTGTTACTGGGCTGCTTTCATTTGTAATACTCAGTCAGGAGGCATTATTTAAAGCGAAGATGCTTTTAACATAAATTTTGCCAAACCTTAAAGTTGATATCAGCTGTGTTATTGCTAAAAATTGATCCAACCATAAATTGTGCCCAGACTATAAAAGCCAATATTTGTAAGAGATATCAAATCTATCCACCTCCATAAACCTTTGTCTCATTGTCAACTATCCTTTCAAAGATTACCCATCAGCGAACTGTTTCTGAATGGTTCATTTGCTATTGTAACATTTCCGTGTTTAATAGCTTGGCATTTTCCATATTGGATTCACCTCAAATACGCAGTAAAATAATTTAACATGTTCGGATTTAATACAGTTCGCATTAAATTTAATTTACTTTAATTTAGAATCCAGTAGATTGCACTTAGAGAAGATGTTTACACCTGCAGGTGAGACCAGAACTGAGCACCATTGACATAAAACAATCACTTATAAATCTAATAGGAATTCAAGGGAAACATCTTTACCCAGAGAGCGGTGAGAATGTGAAACTCACTTCCAGAGCAACCAAAGCTTTTTAAAATTATTTCATAATGTGTGAAGGTCGCTGGCTGGGCCCAGCATTTACTGCCTGTCCCCAGTTGCCCCCTTGAGAAGGTGGGGGTGAGCTGCCTTCTTGAACCGGTGCAGTCCATGTGCTGTAGTTAGACCCACAGTGCCGTTAGGGAGAGAGTTTCAGGATTTTGACCCAGTTACAGTGAACAGTGGTGTATTTCCAAGTCAGGATGACGCGTGGCTTGGAAGGTATATTTGCAGGGAATATGAAATAACTCAGCAGAGGCTGGTATCCCATCACCAAATCACCCTTTATTTACACTTGGAGAGACCTTGACACTGATCCAGCTCCCTCAGAGCCAGCTCTTAGAGTGAACAGGATGTCTGCCCCTTCTGTTTCTATCTGTCAGCCAGGGCTCCCTGATTGGACCAGGTTAACAGCCCAATCAGGGAACTCCTATTCTATGAGATCCACCTGGCTGACCTCAGTACAGTCACTTCAGATGTCCTTTTAGATGGCTGTGGTTGTGCATTTGGAAAATGTTGTTCGATGAGCCTTATGGGTATATATAGGGCTGTTACACAGATGTAGGAGGCAATTGAGCGGTACACTGATGTGTTGAGATGGGGGCTGATGTGGAATGTAATGGTTGGGACTGTTGGCCTGAATGATCTTGCTCTGTCCCCTGCATTCGGTAATCCTGTCAGTAGCCTTGGTATCTGACCAATAATGCTCTATTTCAATTATGCACCTTATGATTGCAATCTCAAATCATTATCTGTGGCTTGAAAATCTCCTAAAAATATGTCCAGGCTTCCAGTCTGTTTACCATACCCACTGGGGCCATTGCAAAATATTGGCAGCACTTTGTTCACAAAAGCTGGTTTGGTCAGAACACATTGCCAAGCTAAGTGTAAATGGCTGGCTTACATAATATTCAAGGTCTGTTTCCTTGTTCCTTGCGATCAGAACTTGGAGTTTGGGGCGTTCTCTCTCATTAACAATTAGCTGTTTGCTGATATTAGCTGATTCCTGATGAAGGGCTCTGGCCCGAAACGTCAAATTTCCTGTTCCTTGGATGCTGCCTGACCTGCTGCGCTTTAACCAGCAACACATTTTCAGCTGTTTGCTGATATTTCCAACCACCCTCTTCCTTCGATAAGTGACCTGCCAGACTTCTGCCCATTGTCAACTTGTCATTGCCAATGTGACCAGGATTCAGAACTCGCTGACAGGGTACTAGTGACAGCCACAGCAGGTCAGTTTAAAATACCCAGGATGTGAAAGGGCCGGCGTTGAACTGGGATGGACAAAGTCAGAATTGACACTTCAACAAGTTACAGTCCAACATGTTAATTTGAAATCACAAGCTTTTAGATATTAGGCTTCCTTCTTTTAAGATTAAAATTATGCCCCTTGTTATTGGCTCTTCGAAATAGGGGACCAGCTGCTTTCTATCCATCCTAAACATGCCCCTCATAATCTTACACACCTCGATCAGGTGTTACCCACCTTAGCCTACTCTGCTGTGAAGAAAACAACCCGAGCTTATCCAGTCTCTCTTCATCGCTTATTAAAAACTGAAAGGACTGTGGGTGCTGTAACTCAGAAACAATTGCTGGGAAAGCTCAGCAGGTCTGGTAGCATCTGTGGAGAGAAATCAGAGTTAACGTTTTGGGTCAGCAATAGCCTGGTGAATCTCCTTTGCACCCCCTCCAGTGCAGTCACATCCTTCCTATAGTGTAGGGACCTGAACAGCACACAGGTCTCCAGGTATGGCCTGACCAATGTCCTGTGCAGCTCCTTTAGAATTCAAAGCACAGATGGATTGGCCGTGATTTTATTGAATAGATGAGCAGATTGATGGGCCGAATGGTCTATTTCTGCTCCTGACTCATGTGTAAATATGTTCTGTAGCTCACACAGTAAAGAAGTTTCCATCTAGGGAGGTGTTGTTATCCAATATGTTCCATTGATTTTTGCCAATGTGCCTGGGAATAAATGCTGACAGTGTACAGCAGTGTCGAGATCTATTGTTACGTCTCTGTGCATGTTAACAGCAGCTTAATTAAGGACAGATAATAAATACTATCCTTGTTAGTATCCTTCAAACTCAGGGATTAAGTAAAACAATAGCAGATCGTGCAAATCTACTGCATTTCCACATTTCTCTGAATTACAATTGCTGATGGGAATTGATAGAATTCCAATGGGGTGTAGAACACGGAGCATGGGCTAAAGCTTTTCACGAGTCAGATTATTAAACAAAACTTTCTATTAAAATGTGCCACTTTGAAACAGGCACAATCTTATGTTTGTTAATATCAATTTATTTTTAAATGCAAGTAAGGTTTACCTTACCAACATGCAAACATTTTGGTAAGGTATAACAGAGCAGGACTTATACAGTTAATGGGAGGGTCCTGGTGAGTGTTGAGGAACAAAGAGATCATGGGGTGCAGGTTCATAGCTCCTTGAAAGTGGAGTCGCAGGTAGATAGGATAGTGAAGAAGGCATTTGGCAGGCTTGCCTTCATTGGTCAGTGCATTGGGTATAGGAGTTGGAATATCATGTTGTGGCTGAACAGGACACTGGTCAGGCCACGTTTGGAATATTGCATTCAGTTCTGGTCTCCTGCTATAGGAAAGGTCTTAAACTTGAAAGGGTTCAGAAAAGATTTACAAGGATGTTGCCAGAGTTGGAAGATTTGACTTATAGGAAGAGGCTGAGGCTGAACAGTCTGGGGCTGTTTTCCCTGGAGCATCAGAGGCTGAGGGGTGACCTTATAGAGGTCTATAGAACCATGAGGGGGATGGATAGGGTTAATAGGTTTAAGGTGAGAGGAGAAAGATTTAAAACTGAGGGGCAACTATTTCATACAGAGGGTGGTACATGTATGGAATGAGCTGCCAGAGGAAGTGGTGGAAGCTGGTACAATTACGACATTTAAAAGGAATCAGGATGGGTATATAAATAGGAAGGGTTTAGAGGGATAGGAGTCAAATCTCGGAAGTGGGATATCTGGTTGGCATGGATGAGTTGGTTGGAAGGGCCTGTTTCCATGCTTTATCACTCTACAACTATATAACTCTATAACATCAGACTGTTTTAGCAATTGCAGCAGTTTGAAAATGGAGCTGTCCAACTCTTAAAAAAAAACCCTCACAGGGCATTTTGTTCTGATTAGTGACATCTGAAAGTTGAGGAAGATTACTGGGGAGTGAAGTAGGATTCAGTGTCTGGGTTGCTGTTTCTGTTCCTTGCTTTTTGAAAATCCGTTGTCCAAGTGATAATTCGATTATAGTGGGACTTCAATGGAATCCTTCGTGATAACTTGTTGATATATCCTGCATCGTTACACATAGTCAGCAGTGAGATAAATGTGTTCATCACTGATCTCAGTGGAATACACTTCATGAAGGTTCAGTGATTTCTGTGCTCTGGATTTCCGCTCTTCTGATATTTGATCTGCCTTAAACTGGGGCTGAATTAGTTAAGGGGACAACTGAGTTAGTGGGTGAACTGAGGATAGATTTTCCTTTGTGATTACATTTTAATTGTAGTATAGTTTTTGCTTTTAGCCGTATTTTAATGTTATTGGCATTGAAACATGTAATATTGAATCTGAACTAACACAAGATTTTATCTCTTGGGAAGCTGTACTTTTTAAGGGACTTTGTTAAGTCTCAAAGTTAAAAATCACACAATACCTGGTTATAGTCCAACAGGTTTATTTGGAGGCGCTAGCTTTCAGAACGCTGCTCCTTCATCAGGTGATTGTCTCCAAATCATTATTAAGTCTCAACTGTGGTTTATCTTCTACCACTGAGAATTAGATAGACCCTTACTCTCAGCGTTGGAAGGAGGATTGATTGCACCATGAAGGGTTAGCTTAACCCATTAGTGTTTGTTGTTTTAAGAGTAGAAAGGAGAATGGGTGGTAGCAATGACCCCAACCCTCCCAGAGCCCATTACGACATGATGATCAGTCATGTTGCTGGAAACCACAAGGTTATCACAATGGAGATTACCCACTTATCCCAGGGGGATAAGCAGTTCTACCACTTAAAACATGTTAAAACATGCTAAAACATGTTAAGAAGGTTTAGACAGTTAGTGAGCAGCAGAAATGTGTAAACCGTTAAACATGAAGGTTTAAGGTAGAAGGAGGAAAGTTGAAAGGAGATGTGAAAGGCAGATATTTTACACAGAGGTTGGTAAGTGCCTGAAATGAACTGGCAGAGGAGGTGGTGGAGGTGTACACAATTGCAACGTTGAAGAGGTGTCTTGACAGTTACGTGATAGGCAGGGAATAAGAGGGATACAGACCTCACAGAGGCAAGGGGGTTTTAGTTTAGAAAGGCTTGGGGGCCAAAGGACGTGTTCCTGTGCTGCATTGTTGTTGGTTCTTTTGTTACAGTCAGCACTTGTTAACCATTATCCCCTTGCAGGAGCAGTAACAAGGCAAAGTCAGTGCTGCAGAAATAAACCTTTACCTCAGGGCTAGTAAGAGAGTAAGGATTAGGAAGAGAATAAAGACTAGCCATCCTGAGAGGAGATAGAGTCCTTAGAGAAGGAAGCATTATGGGTGTGCTTCAGAATTTCGGCAGTTAGAGTGGGGTGAAGAAAGCAGTTTTAAAAATGGCCTGGAAGGGAAGGAGTGAAAGGGAGCGTGTGCCCTTCAGAACAAGTCTCACTGCCATAGTGAGTGGGAGCTACAAGGGACAACTGCTGCTCTCAGAGCAAGGACCAGGAAATTATTTGTACCAACACCACAATATCAGATAAATCACAGAGTTCATTTAAGGTAACAAAAAGAGAAATTTAATATATTTCAAGGAAGACTCTGACAGAAGAAGAATGTTGGAAGAATTTAAAGATTTTTTTAAAGATTAGAACATAGAACAGTACAGCACAGGAACAGGCCCTTCTGCCCATGATGTTGTGTTAAACATGATGCAAATCAAATGAATCCCTTCTGCCTGCCCATGGACCATATCCCTGTATTCCTTCTTTATTCATTTGATAATCTATAAACTCCTTTAATGCCATATTGTATCTGACTCCACCACCAGCCCGGCAGTGTGTTCCAGACACCTGCCCACTTGCTGTGTAAAATACTTGCCCCTCATATCTCCTTTGAACTTTCCTCCTGTTACCTTCAATGTATATTTACCTTAAATATTTCATACTACAGAATGTAAAAGCTTGCAGAAGAAAATAATTTTGTTATATTAAAGAAATATTTTGAATTTAAGACCACTGAATTAAAGCAGCCCTGATTTAATGCAAAACTGCAGGCTTGAACAGAACGGATTACAAATGGCATTGTGAGGCTAGAGATTTAAAACAATTTTATAGGATGGAAATAAATAAATATTCTGTAGACTCAAAGGGTCAGGGTTAGAGTGTCAGAAAGGTCTCCCTCTTGAAATGTATTGGAGATGGATCACAGTGATAGAGTTTAGCAGGCCTGTGTTTCACAGCTGAGTGTTTGCTGAGTTGTTAGACGTAGCTGTATGCTCAGAGTCTGAACTGCAGCTTCAACCCACACCCATCTGACTCAGAGATAAGAGAGTTGCTAAATTTAACTAAACTAGGAGTTGATATGTGGCTGGCTCACTAAAACAACACTGAGAAGCTCTGCAGTGTTAAGGAAGAGTTTCCAATAATTGCTACAAAGCAAGAGGTTAACCAGGAGATTGGGTTTGATTATTAATTATTTGATTCAACAGACCAAAACATTAATAAACTGTACCATAAAGAAAAATGGCCTGGTTTTTGTTTTGTGTTGGATCTATTTTGACAATTACATTTTATAAATTCACTTCTGATATTTTGAACATCAATTTCTTCATTAATCTGGAACAGTGGAATTCCTACCTCCATGGAAAACACAAATCCAGTCATCATGATCAGTGAGTGGAACATGTTCTTTGATGAACTTTCTTACCTTGGAGGGAGTCCTGGTTGAATTGCAGGTGGGGGTGGGGGTGGGTGGGGGAGAGTGGAGAGTACAAATGTAATAGGGGAGTAAGACTGATCATATAAAATGACATGGAGGGTTTGGTATCCGGAAATGGGAGTGCTCTCCTTGTAAACAAAGCAATTTTACCAACATGGGGAAATGATAACATTAGCTCTGAACAAGTGAGACCCACACCTGAGATCTGATAACATTGCTGCTGCTTTATAAATGACAGTATCTCTGTCTTAGCTCACTCATTTCTTCACCAAATCAAGTCTTTGTTTTGATTCTAACTATAGTTGGAGATTAACACAAAAGCACTGGGTAATTTTCAGACACCTGAAGCTTACTGGGCAGCTTACAAATAAAGTGATTTGTATTTCACACAAATGTATTGAGTAACTGGGTCTCTGTTCTTGTGTGAAATCATTCACTACTTTGAAATGTTATTATGATCTTGAGCGAGACCAGTAACTTCAAACAAAATCCAAAATCTCAGTTACTTAATGAAAAAATTAAGCCAGAACTTTCCATGTGTAAAATAAAATATTTTTTGCCATACAATTGTCAAAGCAAACACAAAATACTATCTTAGATAATCATTCATAAGCTAAAGCCCAGAATCAGTATTAAACATGAATTAACAGGCATTGATTGTCGATTCTAATGTATAGATTTTATACATTGGCTGAGCAGTTCATTCAGAGTTGAGAGTGTGATGCTGAAAAAGCACAGCAGGTCAAGCAGCATCCAAGGAGCAGGAGAATCCATGTTTTGGGCATAAACCCTTCATCAGGAATGGGGCTGTGGGCCGTGGGGCTGAGAGATAATTGGGGGGGGGGGGGGTCGGAGGATGGGAAGGTACCTGGGAATGTGATAGGTGGGTGGAGGTGGGAGTGAAGGTGATAGGTTGGAGAGGAGGGTGGAGCGTGGGAAGGAAGATGGACAGGTCAAGAGGGCGGTGCCGAGTGCAGGCTTGGGACTGGGATAAGGTGGGAGGAGGGGAAATGAGGAAACTGGTAAAATTCACATTAATTTTGTGTGATTGCAGGATCCCAAGGTGGAAGATGAGGCGGTCTCCCCCCAGATGTCGGGTAGTTAGGGTTTGGCAGTGGAGGAGGCCCAGAACCTGCATGTCCTGGATGGAGTGGGAGGGGGGAGTTAAAGTGTTCAGCCACAGGGAGGTGGGATTGGTTGGTGTCGGTATCCCAGAGATGTTCTCTGAAATGATCCGCAAGTTGGCGTCCTGTCTCCCAAAATGGGGGAGAGCACCTCGGGTGCAACGGATATAGTAGATGAGGTGTGTGGAAGTGCAGGTAAATCTCTGCCGGATGTGGAAGGATCCTTTGGGGCCTTGGTTGGAGGTGAGGGGGAAATGTGGGCACAGGTGGATGTGGAAGGATCCCCAAAGCAGGACCAATTCTCCTGCTGCTCGGATGCTGCCTGACCTGCTGTGCTTTTCCAGCACTACACTCTTGACTCTGATCTCCAGCATCTGCAGTACCCCCTTTCTCCTCAGCAGTTCAAACTCAGTCACAAAAACCTTCAAAATTGTGCCTTTGTTCGGAGAGTTTAATTTTATCTGCTGCCAGGATGTAGTCTGACCTTCAGCTGACAGTAGCATGCACCCAACCTGAGTTTACACACAGTTTTCACCAAAAATAGCAGGTGTCTGTAGAATCTCCTGAACTCTACTTACAATAGCCTAGATGTACCAGTGTTAGAATGACAAGAACAACTTCAGCAAGTATATATGTGCCTATTCTCAGCTTCTGAACTCAGCCTCGGTCTTCTTCAGTCTGCCTGTACCGCACCACTGGACTCATCTTCTCCTGAGTTTCAACAGGACTCGATCCTTTCATATAGTTTCAGCTCGAAGTTTTGGTTTCCAGTCTCAGTTTCAGTCTTAGTTTCCACAGCAGTTTTTCTCTTGGATTCTTTTTTAAAATTAGAGCCTGTCTTAAAAATTCACTGGCTTTGAAACCACAGATTCCTTCACAGTGCATTACATTTGCAAGTGTTTAAAACCTTTCTGCATAATCCCTTGGCAGACTTAAACTGCTTAATTCTGTAAAACCGCCTCTTTTGATTTTGGTTTAATTGGGAAACACATAACTTGCTGTCTGGAGAATTTAAAATGTATTCAGGCTATTGACTGTCGTTCTCAGACTGGGGAAGAGTTTTAAAATAACTAAATGGAAGTGCTGAAATATTCATGCGTCTCTTCAAAAAGAGCCATGATAATATTAATTACAGAATAATTGGAGGATATTTTCCAGACGAGTTTTCTGGATGCAGAGGAACATTATCCCAGAGACTCCTCAGGTTGGAGCTTGTCAGCTTGATGGACAGAGGTAATTGGAACCAGAGAAACGATATGTCTTTTTGGCTCCTTCTGTCAGTTTAAAGACTAGACAAAACAGGCTGCCTCAAACTGTCCTCATCTACCAAGAAAGCTTAGAACTGTAGATGCTGGAAATCAGAGTCAAAAACTAGTTGCTGGAAAAACTCAACAGGTCTGGCAGCATTCTGTGGAGAGAAAACAGAGTGACCTTCGTGCCAAAGCATTAACTCTGCTTTCTCTCCACAGAATGCTGCCCGACCTGCTGAGTTTTTCCCAACAATTTCTGATTTTGAACTGTTCACATTTCATAGAATCCCTACAGTGTGGAAATAGGCCCTTTGGACCAACAAGTCCATACCAAACCTCCAAAGAGTAACCCACCAGATCCATTCCACTACCCTATATTTACCCCTAACTAATGCACCTATTCTACACATCCCTGAACACTATGGGCAATTTAGCACAGCCAGTTCACCTGAGCTGCACACCCATGGATTCTGGGAGGAAACCCACACAGACACGGGGAGAATGTGCAAACTCCACACAGGCAGTCACTCAAGGCTGGAATTGAACCCAGGTCCCTGGTGCTGTGAGACAGCAGTGCTAACCACTGAGCCACTCTGCCACCCCAATTTTGTATACTGCTGGCCTCATTAAGAATTAATTTCCTCTGAATGTGTATTGTTTTGAAAAAAATTCATATGTAGCATTGCTTAGGAAATGGGATGCAACAAGGCCATGTTTTAAGCAGAATATTTGTGTGCTTATGACTTTTTCAAACATGATGTACACATGCTTTATT
This sequence comes from Hemiscyllium ocellatum, assembly GCF_020745735.1. NCBI lineage: Eukaryota > Metazoa > Chordata > Chondrichthyes > Orectolobiformes > Hemiscylliidae > Hemiscyllium > Hemiscyllium ocellatum. The sequence continues at coordinate 4,527,421 of NC_083423.1, forward strand.
TATCAAACATGCATTATCCTGCACCTCCACATTCCCAGTGACTGATGAGTGCAGAACAAAAGATAACATTGCCATAGTCTAACCAGACCATGGAATGGTGACTTATCCTGTGGCTCTCTGTACTTCAGGACAGGGGAGAGATTGAGAAGGTGAGGCCTTTATGGTAACCTCAGCCAGTGTGGGAATTAAACCCCAATACTGTTAGTGTTGCTCTATCTGCTGTCTGAGCTAAACCAATCCTTGTACACAGACTAAAGATGCTGCATAAGCCAATTAGGACCAAGATATGGAAAAATTCTTCACCCAGAGAGTGAGAATTCCTGCCAGTAAAAGCAGTTGAGATCCAAACATTGAATAATTTCAAGAAGGAATTAGGTATAATTCTTACGGCTAAAGGGATCGAAGGCTATGGGGGAGGAAGTGGGAACAGGGAACTGAGTTGGGTGATTAGTCGTGAACATATTGACTGTTGGAGCAGGCTCGAAGGGCTGAATGGCCTTCTTTTGCTTGTTTCTGTGTTTCTACAGCATTGACTGAATTCATACCCAGACTCACAGAGGGGTGACAAGGGATTAGCAAAGAACCTAATATAAAAAAGCTCAGTATTACTCAACCACATTGTGCTAAAGTATGAACACTTTTCACACTGTTGTATTTCAATAAAAGCTATTTTTTTCCAAGAATATTTGCCTCTTGGGGAATCTGTACTGAGGCCAGTCAAGCACAGAAGTTACTTAAGTCTTCTGGTTGACTGCTGTTTTCCTGACTACTAGGTCCTACTGTTCAGTATTACCCTGTAATGGTCTCTGTTGGAGAATTTGTTATTGCTTTCCCTTCATTAACTCCTCAACCTGTCTGATATCCTGAGGACCATCAAGCAAGGGTATCATAATGGATCTGTTAAGATCTCCCTCTGTGGAGAGCTTTGAATGATGCAGTGTATGTGTGTGGTGAAAGAAACAAGACTGTTTTTCTCCCCTGACCTCGTGGTCTGGAGTAAATTGTGGAGTGCGGTTATGTACAGTTCCTTATGAACTGGCATTCTCGATAAACCGTCAAAAATTATCTACCTCAATTACCAGAAGCTACTGTATAATTGCAGTGTCCGTGATGTCCAAGTGGTCAGTGAGGGTATGAGTGAGAAGGCTTCTGCCGATAAATTTTATTTAAGGGGAAGTTGCATAATTATTTAAGTGATTGATGCTATCAATAAAATCTAACAGTGACATGTCTACCCCTGCATCACGTTTCTATGAAATACTGTATGTGGTTTTACACTGATTATGAGGACCTCTTGATCAGCTGGAATATTGATAATCTGGTGCCTGGTCCCATAGGAACTGCATAATGAAACGTTTGTTGGGAGTAATTTTGCAGCAGTTTCTGGGACTGTCCAGCTGGGGAGGCAAGCAGTGAATTTGAACTTGTCAAGGTTTGGGGATATTGCCTGGGGAATGCGGACAGGGTGTTGCTGGATGTCCATGGCTGGGAGATGAAACTGTGAAGGAAAACAATCACCCCGAGCACCATTCACCTTCATCCTAAACACCTCAGTGCGTTTCATTCATACTGCTCCCCTCACCTGGCCAAGTGTGTCTGCAGTTTAAACACCTCACCAGCAGCTGGTTATTCCATATTTACAGGAACTCATCAGGGAACAGAAGGTAGCAACCAGATCTGCTGGCTGATCTAGACGACCCCAAATGATTTGGTTGCATGAGCAACACGGTGGCTCAGTGGTTAGCACTGCTGCCTCACAGCACCAGGGACTCGAGTTTGATTCCACCCACCAGTGACTCTCTGTGTTGAGTTTCCACACTCTCGCTATGTCTGCGTGGGTTTCCTCTGGGTGCTGTGATTTCCTGCCACAGTCCAAAGGTGGTTAGCTGGATTGGTCATGCTAAATTGTCTGTAGTGTCCAGTGATGTGCAGATTAGGTGGATTAAGCATGGTAAACTCCTGAATCTGCTGGCCTCTGGTATATTGGAGCATAATAGCAAAGGGGTAGTCCATTCAGCCCCTCAAGCCTGTTCTGCCATTCAGTGAAACTATGGCTAATCTGTGGCCTAAGAGGAGAAAGTAAAGACTGCAGATGCTGGAGATCAGAGCAGAAAATGTGTTGCTGGAAAAGCACAGCAGGTCAGGCAGCATCCAAGGAGCAGGAGAATCGATGTTTCGGGCATAAGCCCTTCTTCAGGAATGTTTTCATCTGTGGCCTAACCCCATATGCCTGTGGTTGGCCCACATCCCTTAATAACTTTGCTTAATTAAAAAAATGTATTTAAAATTAGCACTAGATCCAGCATCAGTTGTGGAAGAGAGTTCCAAACCTCTCCCACCCTGTGTGTGTCGAAGTGCTTCCTAACATCTCTCCTGAATGTTCTCAGACTGTGACCCTAGTTCTAGAATCATCAACCTGTGGAAATGGTTTGTCTTTATCTACCCTGCCTTTTTCTGTTAATATCTTGAAGAATTTGATCAATTCACCCCTTAACCTTCTAAATTCTAGAGAAAACTGGCCTGATTTGTATAATCTCTCCCCATATCTTAGCTCCTGAAATTCAGGTTATCATTCTTGTAAACCTATACTGTACTCATTCCAGGGCCAATCTATCCTTCCTAAGGTGTGGTGCCCAGATCTGCTCCCAGTACTCTGAGTGGGGTCCAACCAGGGTTCTGTATAACTGCTACATAACTTCTACGTACTTGTACTCCAGTCCTTGAGCCCTTGGGGCAGCATAGTGGCTCAGTGGTTAGCACTGCTGCCTCACAGCACCAGGGAACCGGGTTCAATTCCTGCCTCGTGCAACTGTCTGTTTGGAGTTTGCACATTCTGGCTGTGGGTTTCCGACGGGTGCTCCAGTTTCCTCCCACAGTCCAAAGATGTGCAGGTTAGGTGAATTGCCTGTAGTGTTAGGTACATTAGTCAGGGGTGAATGTAGGGGAATGGGCCTGGGTGGTTGGCTCTTCACAGGTTCAGTGTGGACTTGTTGGGCCAAAGGGCCTATTTCCACACTGTAGGGAATCATCTAAATCTAAAGGCCAGCATTTCCATTCGCTTTCTTGATTATTTTCTGCACTGTATGTGGCATTTTAACGATCTGTACACCTGAATCCCCAAATCTGCTTCGACATCTACTGTATTTAACTTCATTCTATCTAGAAAGTACGCTGATCTGTTGTTGTGGAGACACAAGCCCATCTAAAAGGAAACTGGATGAATGTATCACGAAGAAAGCAACAGAGCATAACCTGGATTTAGATAAAGGAAGATAGGAGGAGACTCAGGTGGGACATCACCACCAGCATGGACTAGTTTGATCAAGACCTCAAGGTGTTGGCACTGTCCTTTCCCTGGAGAGGAGAAGGCTGAGTGGGGATCTCCTAGAGGGCTTCAAAATCACCAATGGGGCTGTATAGAACAGACTGGCAGAAACTTTTACTGCTAGTAAAAGGGGCAAGACTACGAGGGCAGAGACTTAAAATGATGTGCAGGTGGAGCAAGGGCGATGTGGGTAGTTAGGATGTGGAATGCACTGCCTGGAAATGTGGTGGAGGCAGGATCAATTGAGGCATTTGTTAGGGGCATTGGATACTTGGCTAGAAATGGTGAGCAAGAATATGGGGAAGAGGCAAGAGAATGGCACTGGGGGAATAGAATCGGTGCAAGCACAATGGGCAGAATGGCCTCCTTCTGCACTGCGATGGTTCCGTGAATCCAATTGGCCTGTTTCTGTGCCATGCATCCTACATCATTCGTTATAGTTGGTGCTGCATTGAAGAGGTCATGGTTGTTGAGATGACAGTCCAGCTGAGAAGGTCCATATATCTGTGATCGTGTCTTTGCAAAATTTTGATTTCTGAACTTTGTGGTTGTTGAGATTTTTGAAGTATGCCCATTTGTTTCCTGAACACTTTGTGCAGAAATCAATTATTTATGCTGTGTATTTTTTCAACTGTATATATTGTTCTCTGAGCAACAAGTCTCCCGTTTGTTAATCAGAGATTGTAATGACTTGGAAAGACAAAATGTGGACAGAACTCAGTGAAAATTTGGAGCAGTTAGCTGGTTATATTTGCAGTGGAACCATGCCTGGTCTGAATGAAATTAATCCTTTGATTGAAAATAAAGTTCTGAGGAAATGTTGACTCTGATTTCTCTCCACAGATGCTGCCAGAGCTGCTGAGCTTTTCCAGCAATTTCTGTCTTGTTTCTAATTTACAGCATATAAAATGTTGTTATAAAATGTTGCTTTGTTACTGGCAGGTAAAAATTCTTATAAAAATTCTTATTTCTCATAAGGGTACCTCGAGTTTCACAAGCCGAAAGCGACACAGCCCGACTGTGCAACCCATAAAAGAATTGTCAGCAAACGTTTTACTTTCCAACACCTACAGGACCAGGATTGTGCTGGTTGATCTGAAATTCTGGATAACCAGGAGGTCACCTGACTGCAATAAACCCTGACCAAGTAAAGCTTTGAAACACCGACATCCCTCAAAAAAATCAATGTAAAAACATCAACACACTTCATAAAATCAATGTAAAAACCACAAAAAGTAACAGAAATAAGATGCAGGGGTATACACACCACTGTTATACTTTAATTACAGCATGAATACTTTGCCATCGAGATATTTAAGGTATTATAGTTTTTGCTGGTTTTATCAAGAGTGCCCGTTGATAAGGTGCTGGAGAAAACAAACTTTGTTGCATTTATATAGTAACCTTCTTGATTTTGGGCCGTTCCAAACTGCTTTACAGCTGGTTAATTGCTTCTTGAATTGCAGACGTGTTTAATTTGGGAAACGTGGTCGCGGATTTTTTTTTATTTAAAAATATACTTTATTCATAAAATACTTCGATGGTCTGTACATTTGGACATGCCATACATATGTAAACATTTCATTTCTTTGCAAACCGAAACAGAGTAATCATTCCTATTTACAGGTCCGTACGATTATATTTTGAGCTGAGGCGTCAGAGCCCAAATGACTGCAGGGCCCCCTGGTCTTCTTTAGGCAGGCAGATGTTACACGGTGGTCTTTCCTCACCGCGCCTTGGCGGCAGCTGACCCAAGCTTCAGCGCGTCCCTCAACACGTAGTCCTAGATCTTGGGATGTGCCAGTCTGCAACACTCAGTCGGGGTCAGCTCCTTCAGCTGGAAGATCAACAGGTTTCGGACCACCCAGAGAGCGTCCTTCACCGAGTTGATGATCCTCCAGGCACAGTTGATGTTCGTCTCGGTGTGCGTCCCGGGGAACAGACTGTAGAGCACGGAGTCCCGCGTCACGGCGCTGCTTGGGACAAACCTCGACAAACACCACTGCATTCCTTCTGTGTAGGCACATCCCAGAAGGAGGTGTGTGACAGTCCCCCCCCCCCCCCGCAGCCGCTTCGAGGGCAGCGTGCGATGCGGCTGAGAGTCCGGGCGTGCATAAAGGATCTCACAGGCAGAGCCCTTCTCACCACCAGCCAAGCCATGTCTTGGTGCTTGCTGGAAAGTTCTGGCGATGAGGCATTCTGCCAAATGGCTTTGACAGTCTGCTCAGGGAACTGTTCGATAGGATCCCCCCTGTCCTTTTCCCGAAGGGTCTCAAGGACACTACATGCTGCCCACTTCCTGATGGACTTGTGGTAGCGGATCAATACTCAGTAAGCTCCCATGGACAGCAACATGGCAATGACCAGATCATTATGATGTCCTTGTGATGTTGATTTAGGAATAGAAATTCCTCCCACCTCCCCTCCCCTACGCCGCTCCCACCCATCCCCCACCCAGCTCTTCTTAAAGATATCACATTACACTCTTTTATTTCAAGCTGAGAGGGTGTGTTGACAGGTCAGTGTAAGACCACATCTGAAAGGTAGAGTCTATGACAGTGTCGCACTCCCCCAGCATCATAGATACAGTGTGGTCTACAGCATAGAAAAAGACCCTTCGACCTAACGAATCTGTTTGGGTCAAAAACTACCTCCTGTCTGTTCTAGTCCCATTTCCTAGCACTTTCCCCATAACTTTGTGTGCCTTCACTGTGATGGGGGTTCCTGCCTCTCCCACCCTCACAGGCAGGCAGTTCCAGATTCTCACCAGCCTCTGGGTGAAACAAAATGTCCTTGCATCCCCTCCAAACCTCCTGCCCCTGACCTTAAATATATACCCTCTGGTCATGTATCAAGGGGAAAAGTTCCTTCCAGTCTATCCTATCAATGCCCCTCATCATTTATCCATCTCAATTATGCTCACTCAGTCTCCTCTGCACTCAGGAGAGCAATCCCAGTCTGTCCAATCTCTCTTCAACACTGAAACTCTCCAGCCCAGGCAACATCCTGGATAAATCTCCCCTTCACACTCCCCAGTGCGATCACATCCCTCCTAGAATTCCAGAACTGCAGACAATACTCTAACTGTGGCCTTACCAACGCTTTATTTACCTCCCTGCTATTAAAGTCTGCATCGATTACCCAAGGATGGAGTTGAACTTAACAACAGACAAGCTGTGATCAAACTTGCAGCAACATCTTTACCCTTTACCATCACCTTCTGGGATATGCTTAAACATTCACTAAGTCTCTCTGAGACTCAGAGGCCAGACCGTACCCAGTGGACATACCTGGCACCCTGTGCCCTGTTGGTTAGCTTTTAGCAATGGTTTTTACTGTAACTTGCCTTAAAGTGCTGTTGGTGGTTAGTCTTGCAAATGACGCCTGAACGCATTTTTAAGCTGAGCTCACGAGACAGGGAAATGTGGTGCTTGGAAGTCTGAATATAAACTCGGCAAAACAGCCTTTGTGCAAAATCTATGATAATTTATAATAAGCGCTTTTAAACTGCAGTCTTTTGAGATTTTTTCTTTCTCTGAGCTGTCTCCTTGCAATTGTAAAGTAATTCAAACACTAAACATAGACGGCGAACAGTTTTGTATGTGCACAGGGACATGAGTAAGCATCTTGAGTGGTGAACCTTGAATGTCGGAATGATTAACATTTGATATGGTACAGCAGGGTGTCATATTTCATCCTGTGGCTATACACATGCAGCGTGTGACCATTTAACAAGGAAAGATCTCTGTCCCTCTGGTCATAATCTTTGATCTTTTGAAATAATCATAGCTGTGTCTGGAGCTGGCAGTTTGGATATTCTGATAAGTACCAGACCAGGGCCTTACAGAAAATGCGTGTTGAATTGATGAAGCACACCACAAGAATACTTCAAGTCATAGAGATGCACAGCACGGAAACAGACCCCCTTCAGTCCGACTCATTCATGCTGATCAGATATCCAAAATTAATCTACAGCAATTTGCCAAACCCTTCCTATTCATGTCCCCATCCAGATGCCTTTTAAATGTTGCAACTGTACCAGCCTCCACCACTTCCTCCGGCACCTCTGGCAGTGGGCTGCACGGTGGCACAGTGGTTAGCACTGCTGCCTCACAGCGCCAGAGACTCGGGTTCAATTCCCGTCTCTGGCGACTGACTGTGTGGAGTTTGCACGTTCTCCCCGTGTCTGAATATGAGCACTTGAAAATGTAATGACGACATTGATGCACACACTCAATGATTTTGGATACCAACAGAGCTGGGGCCGACTGAAGGTTAATCCTATGAAAATACATACAAAAGGTTTGGCACCATAAAAATACATAGAAAGTTTCCATTCTACATTTCCTGGAAGCTTGTTGCTCCAGGAATGTTTTCCTATCCATCCATGGAATTTGACCAACATTTCTTGCTCATTCCTGGTTTTTCTCAAGCATATAGTGGTGAGCTGCCTTGGAGAACAATGCCTTGATTCTCAAAAACGATGGCAAGGTGGCTTGGGGTGGCACGGTGGCACTGTGTTTGCAATGTTGTCTCACAGCGCTAGGGGCCAGGGTTCAATTCCAGCCTCAGGCGACTATCTGTGTGGAGTTTACACATTCTCCCTGTGTCTGCGTGGATTTCCTCCAGGTGCTCCGGTTTCCTCCCACAGTCCAAAGATGTGCGGGTCAGGTGAATTGGCCATGCTAAATTGCCCGTAGTGTTAGGTAAGGGGTAAATGTAGGGGTATGGGTGGGTTGCGCTTCGGCGGGTCAGTGTGGACTTGTTGGGCTGAAGGGCCTGTTTCCACACTGTAAGTAATCTAATCTACTCATTCCACATATGCACCACCCTCTGTGTGAAAATGTTGCCCCTTAGGTCCCTTTTATATCTTTCCCCTTTCACCCTAAACCTATGCCCTCTAGTTTTGGACTCTCCCACCCCAGGGAAAAGACTGTGTCTCTTCACCCTGTCCATACATGATTTTGTAAACTTCTTTAAAGTCACCCCTCAGCTTCCGACGCTCCAGGGAAAATGGCACCAGCCTGTTCAGCCTTTCCCTGTAGTTCAAACTCTCCAACCCTGGCAACATCCTTGTAAATCTTGCTGAACCCTTTCAAGTTTCACAACATCCTTCCTCTAGCAGGGAGACCAAAATTGCATGCAATATTTCAAACATGGCCTATCCAATGTCCTGTACAGCCATGACATGACCTCCCAACTCCTATTCTCAATGCACTGACCAATAAGATTAGATTAGATTAGACTTTGTAGATTAAAATATTGAAATGTAGATTAAGATTAGATTAGACTTACAGTGTGGAAACAGGCCCTTCGGCCCAACAAGTCCACACCGACCCGCCGAAGCGCAACCCACCCATACCCCTACATTTACCCCTTACCTACCACTACGGGCAATTTAGCATGGCCAATTCACCTGACCCGCACATCTTTGTGACTGTGGGAGGAAACCGGAGCACCCGGAGGAAACCCACGCAGACACGGGGAGAACGTGCAAACTCCACACAGTCAGTCGCCTGAGTCGGGAATTGAACCCGGGTCTACAGGCGCTGTGAGGCAGCAGTGCTAACCACTGTGCCACCGTGCCGCCCACAAAGGCAAGTGTACCAAATGTCTTGTTCACTTCCCTATCTGTGACTCCGTCTTCAAGGAGCTATGAACCTACACTCCTGACTTGTGCCTTGGTAATGGTGGACAGGCTTTGGGGAGTCCAGAGGGGAGTTACTCACTGCAGTATGTTTATGACTGATTGGTTGATTGTGAGCTATTGAATACCAAGGAGATATAGTGAGATTGTTTCATATTGTGAGATGCCAATTGCCTGGCACTTGTGTGATGGTCAATACTTGGCATTTCTCAACCCAAACTTGAATATTGTGCAGGTCTCCTTAGATACTCCTTAGGTCTCTTTTACATCTTTCCCCTCTCCCCATAAACTTATGCCCTCTAATTCTGGGCTCCCCAACCCCAGGGAAAAGACTTGGTCTATTTATCCTATCCATATCCCTCATGATTTTATAAACCTCTATAAGATCACCCCTCAGCCTCCGATGCTCCAGGGAAAACAGCCCCAGCCTGTTCAGCCTCTCCCTGTAGCTCAGATCCTCCAACCTTGGCAACATCCTTGTAAATCTTTTCTGAACTTTTTCAAGTTTCACAACATTTTTCTGATAGGAAGGAGACCAGAATTGCACGCAATATTCCAACAGTGGCCTAACCAATGTCCTGCACAGCCACAACATGACCTCCCAACTCCTGTACTCAATACTCTGACCAATAAAGGAAAGCATACCAAATGCCTTCTTCACTATCCAATCTACTTGCAACTTCACTTTCAAGGAGCTATGAACCTGCACTCCAAGGTCTCTTTGTTCAGCAACACTCCCCAGGATCTTACCATTAAGTGTATATATCCTGCCCTGATTTGCCTTTCCAAAATACAGCACTTCACATTTGCCTAAATTAAACTCCATCTGCCACTCCTTGGCCCATTGGCCCATCTGCTCAAGGTCCCGTTGAACCCTGAAATAACCTCCTTCACTATCCACAATACCACCAATTTTAGTGACTTCTGCAAAATTATTAAGCATGCCTCCTATGTTCACATCCAAATCAGTTATATAAATGATGAAAAGCAGTGGACCCAGTACCGATCCTTGTGGCACACCGCTGGTCACAGGCCTCCAGTCTGAAAAGCAACCCTCCCCCACCACCCTCTGTTTACCTTCTTGTGCTAACTATATGCAAGAACCCCAATGTGTTCTCCAATATGTCAGACCCAATAGGCTTTTGTGACACACTGTCCCTGACAAGAGTCATTGGACCCGAAATGATAACTCTGATATCTCTCCATTGTTGCTGTCTGAACGGCTGGGATTTTCCAGCAATTCCTGTTTTGTTTGATATTTCCAGCATTCTCAGTTATTCTGTTTTTTAGAACATTACAGTGCAGTACAGGCTCTTCTGCCATTGATGTAGTGCTAACCTGTGAAATTAATCTGATGCCCATCTAACCTACACCATTCCATTATTATCCATATGTATGTCCAATGCCCATTTAAATGCCCTTAATGTCGGTGAGTCTACTACTGTTGCAGGCAGGCCGTTCCACACCCCTACTACTCTCTGAGTAAAGAAAGTACCTCTGGTATCTGTGCTAAATCTATAACCTCTCAATTTAAAGCTACGTCCCCTCATGCTAACCTTCACCATTCAAGGAAAAAGGCTCTCACTGTCCACCCTATCTAATCTTCTGATTATCTTATACATCTCGATTAAGTCACCTCTCAACCTTCTTCTCTCTAACGAAAACAGCCTCAGTTCCCTCGGCCTTTACTCGTATGTCCTTCCTTCCATAACAGGAGACATCCTGGTAAATCTCCTCTGAACCCTTTCCAAAGCTTCCACATCCTTCCTATAATGCGGTGACCAGAGCTGTACACAATACTCAAAATGTGGCTGCACCAGAGTCTTGTACAGCTGAAGCATGACCTTTTGGCTCCGAAACTCAATCCCTCTCCCAATAAATGCCAACACACCATATGCCTTCTTAACAACCCGATCAACCTGGATTAAAGAATCGGGTGTTTGAAAGTGCATTTAAAACGTGGCCTTCCTCAGCCATTGGCAGTCTCCCTCCTCATTTCCAGCTCTTTGTTCAGTTACTCTGATGCTGACTCCCATTAACTCTCGAGTCCTCAGTGCCTGGACTTTATAGCAAAGTGTTTGTATGAATGAATATCTGGGTAATTCTGTGCAAGAGTGCCTGAGCTAGGGCCAGCTTTGATCCCGAAGATTTGGCATTACCTTTCAGTTTGCAAACCTGAAGCAATATTAAACAAAAGGAGTGACCACAAAAAGCTGGGCTTGTGGGACGAAGCATCTTTCAAAGAGCTAGGAGAGGCTCAGTAGGCTGAATGGCCTCCTTCTGTGATGGGGTGTTCAATGATTCTGTGTTCCTCATCTCTAAGAGTGTTGAACATGATATTGTCTTCATTCCTGTTCTTAGTTGCAGTTCACTTGTTGGCAGTAATCCCACTGTTTAGGAACTAAGTGTCTTGTGCAAGTTTCATTTGTGCTTTTCACTAACATTCCATCTCAGTGTGTCGGATTTCCTGAAGGGCACAGAGGTCTTGGCTGCCACCTGGAGACCTGGTGGCTGTGCCCAAAATGCCCACCTGCAGGAAAACATGTCACATTCAACTGGGCTGCAGCAGATTGGGGAAGACACACACACACACACACACACACACACACACACACACACACACACACACACACACCTTCCTGATGGAAAATGGAAAGCATTCACTATGCCAGTTGTGCATTGTACATTATTCATCTGCACTTGCTGCTTATAAACTGTCACTAATTATTATTTCATTAGCTTGAAAGCCAAACCATTGCCTTCACTTCCCCTGAGATCAGTTAATTCAACATGGGATAGGACTGGATCTTTGTGGTTTGTATGACTCATTAGGTACAGTTCTCCAAGCACTGGGAACCCTGACATCCTTCATTGAGCTTCCTTGACATAATTTCTATTGGTACAGGATAGATCCATTGTCTAAGCCTGGATGATAACAGTCAGCTCTGTCACTGTCTCTCTGATCTGTTGGCTCCAGGATAGTGAATGTGCCTCATCTTCGCTATCATCTCCTCATGTTCCTTTGAATCAGAGAAATTTGCAAGTCGGTCTATACCTAGCAAGGACACAACTCATTCACATTGTTAGTCCCCCTTACAGATGGATGCTCTGACCCATTGGCTAACTGGAGGGCAGTTCACTAATTGAGAGCTGCTGTGTTTTGAACTCTCGACGATCTGTTGTACTCTCCATAATTCCGTCTAATCACACACTATTCTGGGACTCATAACATCAAAACAATTTGACATCAGTAGTCATTACACTATACACATTTTAAGAGTTACCCATCCTTAATATGACTTTATTTGAATCCCTACCATGTGGAAACAGGCTCTTCAGCCGAACAAGGAGAAAGTGAGGACTACAGATGCCGGAGATCAGAGTCGAAAGTGTTGTGCTAGAAAAGCACAGCAGGTCAGGCAGCATCCGAGGAGCAGGAGAATTGATGTTTCAGGATGAAGGACTTATGCCAGAAACCTTGATTATCCTGCTCCTCGGATGCTGCCTGATCTGCTGTGCTTTTCCAGCACCACACTCTCGACCTCTTTTGGCCCAACAAGTCCACACTAACCCTCCAAAGAGTATCCCACTCACACCTATTCCCCTACCCTTTTACTCTACATTTACCCCTAACTAATGCACCTAACCTACACATCCCTGAACACTCTGGGCAATTTTGCATGGCCACTTCATCTAATCTGCACATCTTTGGACTGTGGGAGGAAACCGGAGCACCTGGAGGAAACCCACGCAGACATGGGGAGAACGTGCAAACTCCACACAGATAGTCGCCTGAGGCTGGAATTGAACCCCGGCCCCTAGCGCTGTGAGACAACATTGCAAACACAGTGCCACCGTGCCACCCCAAGCCACCTTGCCATCGTTTTTGTGAATCAAGGACTCCATTGTTCTCCAAGGCAGCTCACCACTATATGCTTGAGAAAAACCAGGAATGAGCAAGAAATGTTGGTCAAATTCCATGGATGGATAGGAAAACATTCCTGGAGCAATAAGCTTCCAGGAAACGTAGAATGGAAACTTTGTATGTATTTTTATGGTGCCAAACCTTTTGTATGTATCTTCATAGGTCTATCCTTCAGTGGGCCCCAGCTCTGTTGGTATTCAAAATCATTGAGTGTGTGCATCAATGTCGTCATTACATTTTCAAGTGCTCATATTCATCTAACACAATGAAAATAAATGTCATTGCTTTGGATCCCAGTTGTAACTGTGCAACTAATTCAAAATTAAACCAAACTATTGGCCATGGGGATTGAAAGCTTTGCTCCCTCTGGTGACTCAGTGGATTGAATAATTCTTGCTGCTACTTCTCTTCCCTATAATTTCAGTCTCGTTACTTGCAAAGAGAGTAGCCATTTGGGACAGAGATGCGGAACGAGTTCTTCACCCAGAGAGTGGGGAGTTTGTGGAATTCTCGGCCACAGAACGGGATTCAGGCCAAAATTCAACCTCTCAAGATATAATTCATAGGGCTAAAGGAGTCAAAGACTATGGAGGAGAAAGTGTTTAACGGGGACAGAGTTGGCTGATCATCCATATAGGGTGACAGAGCATGCTCGAAGGGCTGAATGGCCTCCTGCTCCAATTTTCTATATCTTTATGCTTAAAGAATTGATAAACCTGCTATTCAGCACCAATAAAAGTGAAAGAAAGCTCAGAACTGACTAACGTTGTGATAGAAATTCTGATCGTACAGTGGACACATTATCCAAGGTAGAAATGTCTGCGAACAATATAGTTCTCTTCAAGCTGCTAGAAGGGGGAATAATCTCTCGATGATTTCAGGAGCCATTTCTAAAGGATTAAGTGAGGGATTGAGTTCAGTGTTTCATTGTTGTCCAGGTCACCTCAACTAATTCCTGAAATCAGCTTTGGGTTCTGTGTTTATTTTTGTGTTTGGAAAAGTCATGATAGGAAAATCTTTGAAAGGTTTTAGGTACATTTGTGGTTGCAGAAACTTGGAATGATTACACTTTTCAACTTGTCAACGAATCTATTCCTCAGCTAACAGCATGTACTTGGCCGATACATTGCGAGCTCTGTAGCAGCAAGTGATGCAGCTCCCTGGATATTAATGCATCCATCTGCATGTGTGGCTGGTTTCTGATTTATTTCAGACCGATGTAACAGTACAGGAGAGGTATTCCTACAAATATCGTCCACTTTTATTATTTACAGTCCCGTTATTCCAACCGAATTCCTGATAATTAAATATCAAAATGACTGTAAACAGTTCCTTTGATGTATCCAGTATAGTTTTTGTCCAAAATGTTGCATTTATTATGAAGGTCTGTGTTACAGTCAGTGTCATTTTACATTTGATTTACTGATCTATCTCCATGAATTTCATTTGCATGCTTGCTGAATGTTCGCATCTTGCCTGATATAAACTTATCCATCCGTCAACGTTGTTACAATTTAGCAGCAATAATGAACCAGAACGATTCACATTACTAGGCAAAGAGTGGGAGATGTTTGGAATTGTCTTCTACAAATGGCATTGGAGGCTGGATTAGGTGTTAATTTTAAAGGTACATACTTTTTGTTAAAGCAAACGTGTTGAGGATTGTGGGCCAGAGGCAGGTATTTTAGGTTAGCCACAGAACAGCCGTAATCGCATTGAATAGAGAGAAAAAAAACTGCAGATGCTGGAATCCAAGGGAAACAGGTAGGAGGCTGGGGGAACACAGCAAGGCAGGCAGCATCAGGAGGGAGGGGGAACACAGCAAGGCAGGCAGCATCAGGAGGGAGGGGGAACACAGCAAGGCAGGCAGCATCAGGAGGGAGGGGGACACAGCAAGGCAGGCAGCATCAGGAGGGAGGGGGACACAGCAAGGCAGGCAGCATCAGGAGGGAGGGGGAACACAGCAAGGCAGGCAGCATCAGGAGGGAGAGGGACACAGCAAGGCAGGCAGCATCAGGAGGGAGAGGGACACAGCAAGGCAGGCAGCATCAGGAGGGAGGGGGACACAGCAAGGCAGGCAGCATCAGGAGGGAGAGGGACACAGCAAGGCAGGCAGCATCAGGAGGCTGGGGGAACACAGCAAGGCAGGCAGCATCAGGAGGGAGGGGGCACACAGCAAGGCAGGCAGCATCAGGAGGGAGGGGGACACAGCAAGGCAGGCAGCATCAGGAGGGAGGGGGACACAGCAAGGCAGGCAGCATCAGGAGGGAGGGGGACACAGCAAGGCAGGCAGCATCAGGAGGGAGGGGAACACAGCAAGGCAGGCAGCATCAGGAGGGAGGGGAACATAGCAAGGCAGGCAGCATCAGGAGGGAGAGGGACACAGCAAGGCAGGCAGCATCAGGAGGGAGAGGGAACACAGCAAGGCAGGCAGCATCAGGAGGGAGAGGGACACAGCAAGGCAGGCAGCATCAGGAGGGAGAGGGAACACAGCAAGGCAGGCAGCATCAGGAGGGAGGGGGGACACAGCAAGGCAGGCAGCATCAGGAGGGAGAGGGACACAGCAAGGCAGGCAGCATCAGGAGGGAGAGGGACACAGCAAGGCAGGCAGCATCAGGAGGGAGGGGGACACAGCAAGGCAGGCAGCATCAGGAGGCTGGGGGAACACAGCAAGGCAGGCAGCATCAGGAGGGAGGGGGGACACAGCAAGGCAGGCAGCATCAGGAGGGAGGGGGACACAGCAAGGCAGGCAGCATCAGGAGGCTGGGGGAACACAGCAAGGCAGGCAGCATCAGGAGGGAGGGGGACACAGCAAGGCAGGCAGCATCAGGAGGGAGAGGGACACAGCAAGGCAGGCAGCATCAGGAGGGAGGGGGACACAGCAAGGCAGGCAGCATCAGGAGGGAGGGGGACACAGCAAGGCAGGCAGTATCAGGAGGGAGAGGGACACAGCAAGGCAGGCAGTATCAGGAGGGAGAGGGACACAGCAAGGCAGGCAGCATCAGGAGGGAGAGGGACACAGCAAGGCAGGCAGCATCAGGAGGGAAGGGGACACAGCAAGGCAGGCAGCACCAGGAGGGAGACGGACACAGCAAGGCAGGCAGCATCAGGAGGGAGAGGGACACAGCAAGGCAGGCAGCATCAGGAGGGAGGGGGACACAGCAAGGCAGGCAGCATCAGGAGGGAGGGGGACACAGCAAGGCAGGCAGCATCAGGAGGGAGGGGGACACAGCAAGGCAGGCAGCATCAGGAGGGAGGGGGACACAGCAAGGCAGGCAGCATCAGGAGGGAGGGGAACACAGCAAGTCAGGCAGCATCAGGAGGGAGGGGGACACAGCAAGGCAGGCAGTATCAGGAGGGAGGGGGACACAGCAAGGCAGGCAGTATCAGGAGGGAGAGGAACACAGCAAGGCAGGCAGCATCAGGAGGGAGAGGGACACAGCAAGGCAGGCAGTATCAGGAGGGAGAGGGACACAGCAAGGCAGGCAGCATCAGGAGGGAGAGGGACACAGCAAGGCAGGCAGTATCAGGAGGGAGAGGGAACACAGCAAGGCAGGCAGTATCAGGAGGGAGAGGGACACAGCAAGGCAGGCAGCATCAGGAGGGAGAGGGACACAGCAAGGCAGGCAGCATCAGGAGGGAAGGGGACACAGCAAGGCAGGCAGCACCAGGAGGGAGAGGGACACAGCAAGGCAGGCAGCATCAGGAGGGAGGGGGACACAGCAAGGCAGGCAGCATCAGGAGGGAGGGGGACACAGCAAGGCAGGCAGCATCAGGAGGGAGGGGGACACAGCAAGGCAGGCAGTATCAGGAGGGAGGGGGACACAGCAAGGCAGGCAGCATCAGGAGGGAGAGGGACACAGCAAGGCAGGCAGTATCAGGAGGGAGAGGAACACAGCAAGGCAGGCAGCATCAGGAGGGAGAGGGACACAGCAAGGCAGGCAGCATCAGGAGGGAGAGGGACACAGCAAGGCAGGCAGCATCAGGAGGGAGAGGGACACAGCAAGGCAGGCAGCATCAGGAGGGAGGGGGACACAGCAAGGCAGGCAGCATCAGGAGGGAGGGGGAATACAGCAAGGCAGGCAGCATCAGGAGGGAGAGGGACACAGCAAGGCAGGCAGCATCAGGAGGGAGAGGGACACAGCAAGGCAGGCAGCATCAGGAGGGAGGGGGAACACAGCAAGGCAGGCAGCATCAGGAGGGAGAGGGACACAGCAAGGCAGGCAGCACCAGGAGGGAGGGGGAATACAGCAAGGCAGGCAGCATCAGGAGGGAGAGGGACACAGCAAGGCAGGCAGCATCAGGAGGGAGAGGGACACAGCAAGGCAGGCAGCATCAGGAGGGAGGGGGAACACAGCAAGGCAGGCAGCATCAGGAGGGAGAGAGACACAGCAAGGCAGGCAGCATCAGGAGGGAGGGGGAACACAGCAAGGCAGGCAGCATCAGGAGGGAGGGGGAACACAGCAAGGCAGGCAGCATCAGGAGGGAAAGGGACATAGCAAGGCAGGCAGCATCAGGAGGGAGGGGGACACAGCAAGGCAGGCAGCATCAGGAGGGAGGGGGAACACAGCAAGGCAGGCAGCATCAGGAGGGAGGGGGACACAGCAAGGCAGGGAGGATCAGGAGGGAGAGGGACACAGCAAGGCAGGCAGCATCAGGAGGGAGGGGGAACACAGCAAGGCAGGGAGGATCAGGAGGGAGAGGGACACAGCAAGGCAGGCAGCATCAGGAGGGAGGGGGACACAGCAAGGCAGGCAGCATCAGGAGGGAGAGGGACACAGCAAGGAAGGCAGCATCAGGAGGGAGAGGGACACAGCAAGGAAGGCAGCATCAGGAGGGAGGGGGACACAGCAAGGCAGGCAGTATCAGGAGGGAGGGGGACACAGCAAGGCAGGCAGCATCAGGAGGGAGGGGGACACAGCAAGGCAGGCAGTATCAGGAGGGAGAGGGACACAGCAAGGCAGGCAGTATCAGGAGGGAGGGGGACACAGCAAGGCAGGCAGCGTCAGGGAGGGAGGGGGACACAGGAAGGCAGGCAGTATCAGGAGGGAGAGGGACACAGCAAGGCAGGCAGCATCAGGAGGGAGGGGGACACAGCAAGGCAGGCAGCATCAGGAGGGAGAGGGACACAGCAAGGCAGGCAGCATCAGGAGGGAGGGGGACACAGCAAGGCAGGCAGCATCAGGAGGGAGAGGGACACAGCAAGGCAGGCAGCATCAGGAGGGAGGGGGACACAGCAAGGCAGGCAGCATCAGGAGGGAGGGGGACACAGCAAGGCAGGCAGTATCAGGAGGGAGGGGGACACAGCAAGGCAGGCAGCATCAGGAGGGAGGGGGACACAGCAAGGCAGGCAGCATCAGGAGGCTGGGGGACACAGCAAGGCAGGCAGCAACAGGAGGGAGAGGGACACAGCAAGGCAGGCAGCATCAGGAGGGAGAGGGACACAGCAAGGCAGGCAACATCAGGAGGGAGGGGGGACACAGCAAGGCAGGCAGCATCAGGAGGGAGAGGGACACAGCAAGGCAGGCAGCATCAGGAGGGAGGGGGGACACAGCAAGGCAGGCAGCATCAGGAGGGAGAGGGACACAGCAAGGCAGGCAGCATCAGGAGGGAGGGGGGACACAGCAAGGCAGGCAGCATCAGGAGGGAGGGGGACACAGCAAGGCAGGCAGTATCAGGAGGGAGGGGGACACAGCAAGGCAGGCAGCATCAGGAGGGAGGGGGACACAGCAAGGCAGGCAGCATCAGGAGGGAGGGGGGACACAGCAAGGCAGGCAGCATCAGGAGGGAGGGGGGACACAGCAAGGCAGGCAGCATCAGGAGGGAGAGGGAACACAGCAAGGCAGGCAGCATCAGGAGGGAGGGGGACACAGCAAGGCAGGCAGCATCAGGAGGGAGGGGGACACAGCAAGGCAGGCAGTATCAGGAGGGAGGGGGACACAGCAAGGCAGGCAGTATCAGGAGGGAGGGGGACACAGCAAGGCAGGCAGTATCAGGAGGGAGGGGGACACAGCAAGGCAGGCAGCATCAGGAGGGAGGGGGACACAGCAAGGCAGGCAGTATCAGGAGGGAGAGGGACACAGCAAGGCAGGCAGCATCAGGAGGGAGGGGGACACAGCAAGGCAGGCAGTATCAGGAGGGAGAGGGACACAGCAAGGCAGGCAGCATCAGGAGACGGAGAAGTCGATGGTCCTGAAGAAAGGTTACACCTGAAATGTTGAGTCTCCTCCTGGCTTGCTGTGTTCTTCCATAATCCCATTGTATGGCAGAACAGGCTCGAAGGGCAGATTGGCCTGTTCCTGTTCCTATGTTCCTACACACCTGTCAGTTTGGGGTTTGCTAAAGTATTTGGTTTACACACTTCTTTATGTCAGTGTGTTTTCATATAGTAGAGGTGGCATGGTGGCTCAGTGGTTAGCACTGCTGCCTCATAGCGCCAGGGATCCAGGTTCAATTCCAGCCTCAGGCGACTGTCTGTGGGGACTTTGTACGTTCTTCCCCTGTCTGCGTGGGTTTCCTCTGGTTTCCTCCCACAGTCCAAAGATGTGCAGGTATGGTGGACTAACCATGCTAAATTGCCCATAGTGTTAATTGCATCAGTCAGAGAGAATGGGTCTGGGTGGGTTATTCTTCGGAGGGTCGGTGTGGACTTGTTGGGCCGAAGGATCTGTTTCCACACTGTAGGGAATCAAATCTAATTGTTGTTGATTGAAGTATGAATTTATGACTCCCAAGTCAGTGGAAAAGAATAAGGAACATTTCAGCTTCAGTTAGGTGATTCACACTCTGTAGTTTTGGCGGGTGGGGGGAGGTGCTGTATCGCTGTGTGTGCCTCAATATGTGTCTGTGTGGTATGTGTGTGTGTGTGTATGTGAGAAAATGTATATGAGAAGCTGTGTGTGTCTGCATTTGTCTCTGTTAATGTCTCTCTCTCTCTCTCTGTATGTGTGCATATGTGTGTGGCTCTGTATACAGGTATGTGTGTGTGTGTCTGTGTGTTTGAGAGCGAGAGAGAGAGCAGATGCTGCACTGACTAACAGGAACGTTAAACCAAAGTCCTGTTTACATTGGCACTACTTGAAGGCTGATAGGAGAGTCCGACTTGATGGGGAACTGCATGTGGTGCAGAGATTGACGGATACTCCGTGCAGGCAATGAATATTTCCTTTGTTGATGATTTTTTGAGATCATAGCCCCACATCACCTATGGACACAATGAGCTTTAATTCAAATGTGTTTGTTTTTAAAAGGACATTGTTCAAAAAGATGACTGCAGATGGAGGTTCAGTGACTGTGGGGAATGGTGGGGGTGGAAGAGAGAGAGTCCTGGAATGTCTCACTTCATGAGGTAGCAAAGGGGCTTCAAAAGGATGGAGTTAAAGGGAGAAATGGACTACAAACTAGATTGTAATTGCCTGAGGGTTATCACAGTCTGCGAACATGATGGGAGAAAAGACAGCAGTTTGCTGAGAGAAATGGCTTGTGTCTTTCCTGTGCAGTAATACACAAGAACAGGGATTAAAAGCCACAATCCAACCCTGGTTTGTGTGCGCGAGTCGAAGAGATTTGTTGGTGAGCTGGAGTATTTGTGTTTGAGTCTGAGAGTGCTATGAACACCGTGGTTGAAGAACAATCACTGGCCACTGTCTATTGCCGGGAAAGGCTGACATCATCGTGACTACTAGAAGCAGCTCGTCAGCAATCCTGTCTAAGGGAAACAGGATGAAAGGATTTCAATAAAACTGCAAAGGCAAGAATCCCAAAATCCACTGTTCAATTATCAATGTTCCACTGTTTACTCCTCATGAATGATCCAACGGGACTGATCTTATTTTTTGAAGGGTTCACATCACATTTCTAATCCATGTACAATATTACTGCTTCCAATCTTTAGTACCTAATAACCCACTCTCTCATTAACTCAGGAAAGGGAAAGTTAGCTCCCTTTAAGGCATACATTTATTTGGTCTGTGGTAAAGGCATCCACAAGGATATAAATATTTAAAGCCAGGGGACCAGCATTTAAGGAGAGAGGGGAAAAGTTCAAAGGAAATGTGAGGAGCTGGTTTTTTTGCAGAGAGTGATATGAGTCTGGAGCACGCTGACGGGGTGGTGATGGAGGCAATTACAATCGGGGCATTTAAGGGACTATAGATAAGCACATGACTATGCAAGGAATGGAGGGGTATGATCCAAGGGCAGGCAGAAGGGATTGGTTTAATTTGACGTCATATTCAGGACACCACTATCCTGAAGGGCCTGTTTCTGTGCTGTACTGTTCTGTGTTCTCAGGGGGTGGGGGACCTTTGTTAATTAAACTTGTTGCAACTAATTGATGTCAGAGTTGGGGAATGTCAGGCAATGGATAAGGGAAGGGAGCCAGTTCATTCTTTCTTACCCAGGGGTTTAGTGATCAGGGTGTCCCGAGTGATTCAGGGTGTCCAACTGTAATTGTAATAAATTTGGAATTCCTAACCTCAGTGTCTGCTCACAGCACTTTGTATCAGTCTCTGGTGGAGAGTTTGATTGACAGCTCTTCCTAAGATCTTTTCAAGGAAGGTGTCAGTCAGAGTCAGGAGATAGCTGGGCTCCGTGTGATTGACAGGTTGCTGGGCAGGAGATTGACTTATTGGATTGTACTGACTGTTTCCATGCAGCCTGGGGCCACATAGTCAGCAAGAACAGTTAGTGAGTGTGAAAGTAAGGAGGGAGAGCTGTAAATCTCTTCATTTCGAATGTTATCGCTTTCTGAGCAGGGAAGCAGGTTTGAGGAAGTTTGCAGAAATGGCATTACATTTTGTAATCCATTCTGAGAGATAAAGCCAGTGCCTTCATTCACACTGTATGAAGCACTACTGAATATTCATTGATGCTGCAGCTGACATACGGAGTAAAGGATTTCTGTAAAATGAGGGGGGGGTGGAGAGGTCCTATTATTTTGTTCAAACTGAAAAGGTGCATTCTGACAGTCCAACACCGAGAGAAGTGACTCACATTTGCAGCCAATATGCCAACTTCTCATGCACAGGTTTGGACAAGACTACTCCTCTTCGCAGGACCTCCAACCAACACTATACACCAGATAGATTGACAATATTTTCTTTCTCTGGACCCATGGCGAGGAGTCACTGAAACAACTACACAAGGATATCAATGCGTTTCATCCCGCCATCAAACTCACCACGGACTACTCTTTTGTATCGGTCTCGTTCTTGGACACATGCACCTCCATCAAGGATGGGCACTTCAGCACCTCACTCTACCACAAACCCACTGATAACCTCATAATGCCGCACTTCTCTCGCTTCCACCCTAAGCAAGTTAAAACAGCCATCCCTTACGGACAAGCCCTACACGTACACAGGATCTGTTCAGATGAGGAGCAACGTGGTGGACACTTGAAAGTACTCAAAGATGCCTCATAAGAATGGAGTACAATGCTCAACTCATCGACTGCCAATTATGACGTGCCACAGCAAGAAACCATAATGACCTCTTCAGGAGACCGGCACGACCTACAACTAACAGGGGACCCTTCGTTGTTCAGTACTTCCTGGGAGCTGAGAAACGTATGCCATGTTCTTCGCAGCCTGCAGCACATTATCAATCAGGATGAGCACCTATCAAAGACCCTTCCCACGCCTCCACTTCTTGCCTTTAAACAACCACTAAACTTGAAACAGATTATTGTTCGCAGCAAACTGTCTGGCTTTCACAACAACACGATACAACCCTGTCCTAGCAGGCACTGCAAGACGTATCAGAATGTCATCATGGATACCACCATTACACATCCGGTCGCAATCCACCATGTATGTGGTAGGTGCTCATGTGACTTGGCCAGCGTTGTCTATCTCATACACTGCAGTCCAGGATGCCCTGAGCATGGTGCATTGGCGAGACCAAGCAAAGGCTGTGGCAATGGATGAATGGACACCGTACAACAATCAACAGCCAGGAGTGTTCCTTCCCAGTTGGGGAACACTTCAGTCTGGGACATTTGGTCTTGAACCTTTGGGTGACCATCCTCCAAAGCGGACTTTGGGGTAGGCAACAACACAGAGTGGCTGAGCAGAGGCTGATAGCCAAGTTCTGTACCCATGGCGATGGCCTCAACAAGGGCCTTGGGTTCATGTCACACAATAGGTGACCCCATTGCACTGTACACTCACGCGTGCACATGCAGGTCCCCCCTCATACGCTCACGCACGCACCGTCTCGCAGACTTATATGCCATTACTTACATACACACGCCACACACATAAACACACACATTCTCTACTTCTCTCTCTCACACTCTCTCTATTTCACACACACAAAGACATATACACCACACACTGTATATCCACACACATACCATATATATACACGTACAGTATATGCACTCACCATATACACATTTGCACATAGTGTATATGCACACGTAAACATATATTTAAACACACCATATATGCACACAAACTGTACATCTACAAACATACCCTATATATACACACACTATATGAACACACATGCACACAGTCACTCTCAGTGCAGACCACGTGGTGGTAGTGCGGGAGCCCAGAGTGGGTTCAGGTGAGGCCCTTAGTTGCGTTTCTGGGGAGGTCATGGGACCTGGAATCAGAATCAGCAGCTGCTACATCAGTGGAGGTGACATCGCCGAGGTAGGCCTAGCAGCAGAAGATGGCGCCTGAGGATTGGCGACTTTGGCATTGATTGGGTCTGGTGTGGATGGTGGTGAAGTGGTGGAAGAGGGATAGTGGCACAGGCGTGGTAGATGATGATGAGCTAGCTCAGCTCTCATGGTCTCTCTTTGAACTAAATCTTTCTTTCTTATTCTTAAACTATTCAAAATGGCGCTGGTCACACCAACAGTGGAAAAGCTTTTCACTGTATTTCATTGTTTTTCTCACTTTAAAACACACCTGACAATAAAAGCATTCATTCAATATACCAACCCCACACACATCGTATCTACACAACCAACACACGCCCCATATCACACCCTACACATACACTACACCTACATCCACATATACATTGTATGCACACCCCTCTAACTACATATGATCAACATAAATACACACACATGTGCACGCACATTTGATAAGGTCCTTCATGGTAGCTGGTGCACAAGATCAAATTGTGTGGAATCCATGGTAGATTGGTAAGGTGGATACAAGATCAGCTTGGTAATAGAGGACAAAGAGTGTCTGTGGAGGGATGGTTTTCCGACTGACAAGTCTGTGACCAGCGGTATTCCACAAAGTTCACTACTGGAGCCTCAGTTTCTTGTAGTATATACACATGATATGGATGAAAATGGTAGTGGTCTGATTGATAAGGAGCTGTAGGTAGTGAGGACAGTTTCCAAAGGATAGAGCAGGATGTAGATCAGCTGGGAACTTAAACAGAGAAACAGCAGATGGAGTTTAATCAGTACAAGTGTAAGGTAATACACTTTGGGAGATCAAAGGCAGAGTAAAGTATAGAGTAAATGGTAGTACCCTTAGGAATACCTTGGCGTGCAAGTCCATAGTTCCCTGAAAGTGACAACGCAAGTGGATAAGGTAGTAAAGAAGGTGTACGGCACACTTGCCTTCATCAGTTGGGGCACAGGATATAGGAGTTGGCAAGTCTTATTGCAGCTGTATCAAGTTAGGCCACATTTGGAGTATTATGTACAGTTCTAGCTTTCCACGCTATAGGAAAGACGGTTTGGAGAGGGTGTAGAAGATAATTACCAGGATGTTGCCTGGATTGGAGTGTATTAGCTAGAAGGAGAAGTTGGACAAAGTCAGAGGCTTTTTTGCAGGTTGGAGATGCCAAATGCTAGGGGGGGATAGGTTTAAGGCACTAGGGGAAAAGTCGAAAAGAGATGTGTGAGGCAAATTATTTGTACAGAGAGCAGTGGGTACCTGGAACAGTCTACCAGGGGAGGTGTAGAAGCAAACACATGAGCAATGTTTAAAAGGCATTTAGATAGACACCATGACAGGCAGAGAGTAAAGGGATATGGACATACGCAGGCAGGTGGGATTGGTTTAGAATTGCATCAAGATTAGCACAGACATAATGGGCCGAAGAGACTGATCCTGTGCTGTACTGTTCTGTGTTCTATGTATACACCACACACAGACATCATATGCATACACCCCACAAAGACACCATTTACACCATTGAATACACAGTGTGTACACTGTCAAACATGTACACACACCACACACACTCCTAACTCCACAACACACACTGCTAAACATACACAACACAACACACTGTCAAACACACACACACGCCATATACACACCACACACACAAACACATCTCAACATGCCCCTGACCACACCCCTCTCTGTGTGCACACGGACCCAGTTTGGGAGACGTCAGTGTGTTGATGTGAAGCCGCTCCTTTGTGTGAATGTAGCTTCGTAAAGCTATAATTCACCATTTTTAATTATAATGCTTCTCATTATGACACTACTGTAATTACAGCTTGACTATTCTTTTATTCTGTATCTCCTTTGATCTTAAAGGGAACATGACTTTGTTGTCAGGAAATACAATCCGATAACAGAACCAGACTATGAGAACAAGACATTGGCTTAAAACCTCACAATTGTCCTTGCATCCATGTACATCAACATTGAAACTGCATATTTATGAAGCTTTCCTTTGTGGGGTATTCCTTGTGAAATTGTCAGGTGAGAGAATGTGCACAGTCGTTGACTTTCACAGTATCACCGTACCTGATGAAATAAGAATTCAAATGAGGAGAAAGGTTTCCCTGAACTCAGTCCATGTCCATTATTTTTTCATGTTGTACGGTTAAAGTGACTCCTCTAGCATTTAGAAACCACTCAATCAATTGCTTAATTATTGTGGGGTTTTTATTGTTTTAAACCTTAGCAAAAATAACCAAATTACTCAAGTGGTCAGTGAACAAGGTTGGACAATGCTGGACAAGATGTAAACACTGAAGCAAGGACAAATCTTCAAGTACACCCGACCAGCCTACCCCACCCACCTCCCTATTCACTGTGAGGATGGCCCCCAGTCCATCAGTGTGAAAGTCCTCTCAGCAATGTTCCAAATCACCTTCAGGTAGATCGGCAGAGTGAATGATCCATCTCAACCACCCCCCCACAAAGGTCCCTGCAACTCATCAATCCTCAGTCTGTTCCATTACTGTAAATGTTATCAAGGAACAGCATTGGGGGCAGGCCATGCTGTCAGCTCTGACAACATTCTGGCGATAAGCACTGAAGAGTTGTGCTCCAGAATTTGCCATTCCCCTAGCCAAGCTGTACCAGTACAGCTACGACACTGGCACCTATCCAACAATGTAGGAAATCACTCAGGCACACCATCTACAAACAGCAAGACAAATTCGATCCAACCAATTATTGCCCCCACATTCTATTCATTATTGTCAACACTGCTATTGAGTGGCATTTACTGACCAACAAGCAGTTGGGGAAAAGCTCTCTGCTGGTTGGAATTGTATGTGACACATAGGAAGATGGTCATGGATCTTTGAGGGCATTCATCTCAGCTCCAGGACATCTCTGCAAGACTTCCTCAGGGTAAGGTCCTAAGCCCAACCATCTTCATGTGCTTCATCAATGACCTTCCCTCACCCATCAGGTCCGAAGTAGGTATGTTTGCCAATGATTGCACAATGTTCAAAGCCATTTACAACTCCTCAGATACTGAAGCAGTCCGTGTTCAAATGCCACAAGACTGGAACAATGTACAACTTGGGCTGACAAGTGATATGTTATATTTGCATCAGACAAGAACCAGGCATTGACTACGTGCATTGAGGGAGAATCGGGCTATTGCATTTTGATATTCAGTGGCACTGTTTCCTCTTGAAGGGCTTTTGCCCAAAACGCCAATTTCGCTGCTCCTTGGATGCTGCCTGAACTGCTGTGCTCTTCCAGCATCACTGATCCAGAATCTGGTTTCCAGCATCTGCAGTCATTGTTTTTACCTTTTTACATCATTGACTCCCCTACTATCAGTGTCCTGGCTGTTTACCACTGGCCAGAAACTTAACTGGACCAAGAATATCAAGGAACAAAAAGCTTAATGTACTGAGTTGAGATTTTGCAGAGTCCAGGCACCGTATTTCTCGTCATAGCACACATCAAAGTGAGTTAATTATTTAAGAGCCTGTTTAACCGGGCAAACTGAGAATTCCTACTCAGGTAATTGTAGTTTTTGGAGCTCACAGTCGAGAGTGTGGTGCTGGAAAAGCACAGCAGGAATAGGAGAATCGACATTTCAGGCAAGAACCACCGTGGCACAGTGGTTAGCACTGCTGCCTCACAGCGCCTGTAGACCCGGGTTCAATTCCCGACTCAGGCGACTGACTGTGTGGAGTTTGCACGTTCTCCCCGTGTCTGCGTGGGTTTCCTCCGGGTGCTCCGGTTTCCTCCCACAGTCCAAAGATGTGCGGCTCAGGTGAATTGGCCATGCTAAATTGCCCGTAGTGTTAGGTAAGGGGTAAATGTAGGGGTCTGGGTGGGTTGCGCTTCGGCGGGTCGGTGTGGACTTGTTGGGCCGGAGGGCCTGTTTCCACACTGTAAGTCTAATCTAATCTAATCAAAACCCTTCATCAGGAAGGAAACTGCTCCTCGGATGTTGCCTGACCTGCTGTGCTTTTCCAGCACCACTCTCTGACTCTGATCTCTAGCATCTGCAGTCCTCACCTTCTCCTAGATTTTGAAGTCAAGCTCAGCCGAAGGAGAAAGTGAGGACTGCAGATGCTGGAGTATCAGAGCTGAAAATGTGTTGCTGGAAAAGAGCAGCAGGACAGGCAGCATCCGAGGAGCAGGAGAATTGACGTTTCGGGCATGAGCCCTTCTTCAGGAATGACTGAAGAAGGGCTCATGCCCGAAACGTCGATTCTCCTGCTCCTTGGATGCTGCCTGACCTGCTGCGCTTTTCCAGCAATCATTCATAAAGCCATAATCATCATCCACCGGAACATTCAAAAAGATCTTTACTGCAAGTGCACAAACCGATGCAGTTATTTTCTGACATAAAATGGATGCCCTTTTAGTGCTTGAGCTCTGAGGACCAGCTGAAGCTGATTATCTTTGAAGAGTGAGGCAGGGGGTCTGGCTGATTTTCTGGTTCCCCCATTTGTAATTCACACCAGCTCCCTTCCATTGTCAATAAAAATTGAACTGACCAGGAATGGGGTGGGTCTTCTCCAACAGAAACAGAAATTGCTGGAGAAACTCAGCAGGTTTGGCAGCACCTGTGGAGAGAGAAAACAGACTTAACATTTTGAGTTCAATGATCTTTCTTCAGAATGGTTCCGAAGAAGGGGACTGGACTCAAAACATGAACTGTGCGTTCTGTCCACGCACTTGCTGAGTTTCTCCAGTGCTGTCAGTTGCAATGATTTCCAGCACACCTTGTTCTTCGTTTTATTTTCGTGGGTCTTCTAAACTGGATAGAGGTGGCAGAGTATCGCACCCACCGATAGTACTGCCATTTACACAGTGCGAGGGGTCTGAGGAGGAGGTAACCGACAGTCTGTCAGTTGGATGAAGTCCCCACCTTGAGGGCCAGTTCTCATGCACATCAGACCCACTGTCCTTTCCCAGTCTTTGAAGACTCTCAGCTTTGTCAAAAAGATGGAAGCAATCACTTTGGACTCTCTTCATCCACATAAACATTGCCTGGACACCGCTGTATAAATCCTGAACTGTACAAACCTGCCACAACAGGAGTGGTCTCTACAATGTCGACCAGAGTACAGCCGCATAGATTTGATCAGACAGATTCAAATCAGCTGTCACTGGCTTTTGGAATCTGTCCTGAAGTGTTTCATCATGTAAAATATATTAGGGTCTAACAATGTACAGCACATGACGAAAGGGGGTGTATTTAATATTTTATAAATATGACTAATGTATTTTGAGTGTTGCGCATTTTCTAATCCTGTAGGCTACTGGTTTGCTGTAATGAGGTTCAGAGGCTGCCACACATTGCAATTGAACTTTGACAACTGCCACTTCAGTTTTGAAGAGACGTTGAAAATGTCTAATGAGCCAGTCGGCAATCAACTGCAGAGATAATGTTATTAATGAACTGAATATTCAGTCTGACCAGCAATTAGAATATGTGACTTCCCTGCGATCAGCTGTTCACAATGACCCTAGTTTCTGTCCTCCCTGATGTTGAAGTGGGGTTTTCTTAATTGGCACCTCTTTTGAGAAGGAATGCTGGAAAAATTAGAATTAGAATTCCCATTAGGTATTCCCCATATCGGCTCTTTTTAATCACCTGGTGAATACCAAAGGTTTATAAACAGTAAGTGGGGGAGGGTTACTGGGCTCGAAGACTATCTGAGACTGACAGTGAGCCAGTGGGATTAAC
Source organism: Hemiscyllium ocellatum (assembly GCF_020745735.1). NCBI lineage: Eukaryota > Metazoa > Chordata > Chondrichthyes > Orectolobiformes > Hemiscylliidae > Hemiscyllium > Hemiscyllium ocellatum. The sequence continues at coordinate 4,556,713 of NC_083423.1, forward strand.
ATCAGAGAAGATGGTAATGAACCTAATGTAGTTGAATTGTCTTATCATTTCCACACTAATATATTGCAGTTCCCTCTGCCTGGCTCCAAAAACCATTTGCAATTTAAACTTGGAACATAATATTGCAGCACTCTCAGGCAGGCGTTGCAGTAACAAGAGTTGTTGGTGTTTGAAGCTCAGCTGCATTATACATGATTTGGAGATGCTGGTGTTGGACTGGGGTGTACAAAGTTAAAAACACACAACACCAGGTTATAGTCCAACAGGTTTAATTAGAAGCACACTGGCTTTCGGAGTGACGCTCCTTCATCAGGAGATTGACAATCACCTGATGAAGGAGCGTCACTCCGAAAGCTAGTGTGCTTCCAATTAAACCTGTTGGACTATAACCTGGTGTTGTGTGATTTTTAACTTAATATTATACATATCGCAAAAAAACATGTAAGGATATTTCTTTCGCTCATGGGTCATGGGTGTCGCTGGCTGGGCCCAGCATTTGTTGCCCGAGCCTAGTTGCCCCTTGAGAAGGTGGGGGTGAGCTGCCTTCTTGAACCGCTGCAGTCCATGTGTTGTAGGTAGACCCACAATGCCCTTAGGGAGGGTATTCCCAGGATTTTGACTCAGCGATAGTGAAAGAACGGTGATATATTTCCAAGTCAGGATGGTGAGTGGGTTGGAGGGGAACTTTTAAAGGGTGGTGTTTCCATGTATCTGCTGCCCTTGTCCTTCTCGATGGAAGTTGTCATGGGTTTGGAAGATATTGTCTAAGGGGGCTTTGATGAATTTCTGCAGGGCATCTTCTGGACAGTACAGGCTGTTGTTACAGAGTGTCGCTGGTAGACGGAGTGGATATTTGTGGATGTGGTGCCAATCAAGTGGACTGCTTTGTTCTGGATGGAGTCTAAATTCTTGAGTGTTGCTGGAGCTGCCCCCATCCAGGGCAAGTGGGGAGTATTCCATCACACTCCTGACTTGTGCCTTGTAGATGGTGGACAGGCTTTGGGGAGACAGGAGGGGAGTTATTTAAGTCATTATTCCCAGCCTCTGACCTGCCATTTTAGCCGCATTGTTTATATGGCTGGGTCAGTTCAGCTTCAATTTAGTGGTAACCCCCAGGATGTTGATAGTGGGTGATACAGTAATGATGATATCATTGAATGTCAAGGGTTAATGGCAAAATTCTCTTTCGTTGGAGCTGTTACTGCCAGTGGTGCAAATATTACCTGTCCCTTGTCAGCCAGAGCTGGACATCGTAAAAAACAAAACAAAGAACTGCTGATCCTGGAAATCGAAACGAAAACAGAAAATGCTGGAGAAACACAGCAGGTCTGGGAGCATTTGTGGACCAAAAACAGAATTCATGTTTCAGGTCCCATGACCCTTCTTCAGAATGGATCACTGGACCGTAATGTTGACTCTGTTTCTCTCTCCACAGGTGCTGCCAGACCTGCTGAGTTTCTCCAGCAATTTCTGTTTTTATTCTGGATATTATCCAGGTCTAGCTGCACTTGAACGTTTACTGCTTCAGTACCTTAGGAGTTGCCAATGGTGCTGAATATTGTGTAATCATTGGCAAACATCCCCACTTCTGACCTTATGATGGAGTGAAGCAGCTGAAGATGGTTGGGCCTAGGATACTACCCTGAGGGACTCCTGCAGAGACGTCCTGTACATGAGATGACTGATCTCCAACAACCACAACCAGCAGCGAGTTTGCCCCCTGATACCCATTGATTCCAGTTTTTGCCAGGGCTCCTTGATGCCACACTCGGTCAAATGCAGCCTTGATGTCAAGTGCTGTCACTCTCCTGTATCCTCTGGAATTCAGCTCTTTCGTCCAAGTTTGAACCAAAGCTTTAATGAGCTCAGGAGCTGGGAGGCCCTGATGGAACCCAAACAGGGCATCACTCAGCAGGTTATTGCTGAGCAGATGCTGCTTGATAGCCCTGTTGATGACCCCTTCCATCACTTCACTGATGATCGGGAGGAGACTGATGGGGCAGTAATTGTCAGATTGGATTTGTCCTGCTTTTTGTGTACAGGATTATTGTTAGGATTATTGTCACATGTGCTCTAGGATAGGGGTGAAAAGTGTATAAGGTTGCCATTTCTGGCTCCATTTCACGTGCAAAGATACCTAGGTACAAAACCTTGTGCATAAATTCAAAAAGATAAAGAAATAAAGGTGAGAATTCAGCATTGCAGTCTTTCTAAAGCAGCGAGTCTGTGCTGGGCTTTGTCCAGGCCAGGTGTCCCTCAAGTTCACGTTGTCTCAACTCTCCACTGCCATCCGAAATGAAGGTAAGGAGAGAGAAAAAGAGAAGGAGACGTTAAAAAGCTAATAAAAGATGAGAAATACGAAAAGAAACAGACAGAGCAGGCGATCTCTGGTTTAGGAACTAACTCTGCCGCCATCTTGAATCCAGGACATACCTGGGCAATTGTCCACATTGTTGGGTAGATGCCAGTGATGTCACTGTACTGGGACGACTTGGCTAGGGGAGCGGCAAGTTCTGGAGCACTGGTCTCAGTACTATTGCTGGAATGTTGTCACGGCCCATAGCCTTTGCACTATCCAGTGTCTCCAACTGTTTCTTGATGTCATGTGAGTGAATTGAATTGGGCTGAAGTTTAGTGTCACAGGAGGAGGCCGAGATGGATTATCCACTTCTGGATGAAGATTGCTATGAATAATTCAGCCTCCTCTTTGGCCCTGATGCCCTGGGCTCTTTCATCGTTGAGGTTGGGGATATTTCTGGAACCTGCCCCTTCAGTGAGTTGGAACATAGAGCAGTACAACACAGGAACAGGCCCTTCAGCCCACAATGCTGTACCGAATGTAACGCCAAACTAAACTCATCCCTTCTGCCTGCCCTTGGTCTATATCCCTCCATTCCTTGCATATCCATGTGCTTATCTAAAAGCCCCTTAAATGCCCCGATTGTATCTGCCTCCACCCCCACCCCTGTGTTCCAGACTCCAACCACTGTCTGTGTAATAAACCTGCCTCTCACATCTTTGAACTTTGCCCCTCTCACCTTAAATGCATGTCTCCTAGTTGTACACATTTCAACTCTGGGAAAAAAGATTCTGACCGTCAACGCTATCCATGTACCTCATAACTTTATTGACTTCTATTTAGTGGTTTAAGAATTTTCATTTTACATTGTGCAGTTCCCTCCATTACTACTGTTCCACTATTCACCAGCACACCATGTGTAAGGACAGTAGATTATACCTTGTTCCTTTGGGTTTAGTTCTGTTTGTTGCTTCCTCTTTATGAACCCCATTTGGACCATTGAGTCCATACTGACTGACCGGAGAATCTCCCACCCTGACACAGCCCCCCAACTCTATAACTGTAATCTCACATTTCCCACGGCTAACCCACCTCTCTTTGGTCTGTGGGAGGAAACCAACGCAAACATGGGGAGAACATGCAAACTTTATGCAGGAGTCGCCCAAGGGTAGAATCGAACTCGGGTCCCTGGCGCTGTGAGGCAGCAGTGCTAACCACTGAGCCACCGTGCTGTCTACTTACATTGTATGAAGTCCTGCTTTGTAACTTCACCAGGTTGACAAGTCAGTTTAGGTCTCTCCTCCTGCAAAGGGTTGACTCCCTGGTGATACTAGTTGAGTGGGGGATATGCTGGACAATCAGGTTACAGATTGTGCTGGAGTACAATTCTGCTGCTGCTGATGGCCCACAGCGCCTCATGGATGCTCCATCTTGAGCTGCTAGGCCTGTTCGAAGTCTGTCCCATTTAGCACAGTGATAGTGCCACACAACACGATGGAGGGGATTCTCAATGTGAAGGCTGTCTCCAGGACTATGTTTCCTGGGCCTCTCAATATCTCGTCCGTCATTACTGCCAGATCTCAGTCTCCCCTTAATTACAACTGTGACTACACTTCGGTAAGACTTTGTTGGATATAATGTGCTTCAGGATATCTAGAGATTGTGTGAGGTATTATAGAAATGCAAGTCTTTGTTTTATTGTCGTAAACTTAGAACTTGATGATGGAGTTATTTCTCCAATACCAGAAACATGAGGATAGTGCAGTAGCCTATTCACCTCTGTTCAAAACATTTTGTACTGGTGACTGACTAAGTCATTGCTAACATTGATTTTGCTGATGGAAAACATTGAGTTGAATTTTTCAGAAAATCTCTGACTGAAGGCATTGCTCTCACCTTGAGGTGGAGTTAGGAGAATACTGAATCCAAGGTGTTTTTCTGATAGTGTGAGACCAGGATGAGTGTAATTAATGAAGGGACATCAGAAACACAGAGATTACTTCAGACTGAAGGCACAGAAGAAGCCAGACTTAAAACGTGATGGGAACGTGATCATTTTAGGATTTTAAAATAAATCGTTCATGGGATGCGAGTATTGCTTGTCGTGCCCTCATCTGTGGCCCATCCCTAGTTGCCCTGGACAAGGAGGTGGCAAAATTGACAAATTGAGACAGTCTTCTGCTCTGTAGCTCAGGACCGTGTGGGACGAGCCATGATCCTATTGAATGGCAGAGTGGTCTTGAGCCGAATGGCCGACTCCTGCTCCTGTTTCTTATGGAAGTGACAATAGAAAAAGCTGGAAAATACACAGAGGATCAGGAAGCATCTGTAGATCCGGGAGAGGCAGAGTTAGAGAATGCTGGAGGAACTCGGCACAACAGCATTAACATTTCGGGTCTGGTCTGACTCTGAGTTCTGTTGTGCCGCAAAGACAATCTGGGCTCGAAGTGCTAACTGATTTTCTCTCTCCACAACTGCTGCCAACAATCTCTGTTTGCATTTCAGATTTTCAACATCCTTTGTTGGTATTGTTTTTGAATATGCCCCATCCCAGGTAACCTTGACTCGACATGTCCTGGTCGTTTTTATCCGCCCATGTTTCTTGGCTCCGTTGTTAGGTGCAGCTGCCTATTTGTTGATCGTGCCAGTCCGTGGGGAATGTTGTGAGCGAGGTGTCTCGGATGAGACGGCAGGGTGCTCTGCCCCATCAAAGGTACTGAGATACTTCACTCCGTTTATTCCCATCACACCCAGCACACTGTGGCCAAGTGAAACTATTGAACTGCCTCTTTCAAACTCTGTTCAAAGGAATGGAACTCATTTCTTTGTTGTTCGAATTTGCCTTGAGCTTTAATATTGCAAAATTTACTGTTCAAGGATTAATGTGAAAGCAAAACAGGACCTGATTCACTCAGGTACCGGACAATTAAACTGAAACCTAAGTAGCTTCTCTTCACAATGCCTATGATTTGACTTCTTTATGTCAGAGGCAACACCTGTGCCGTTAAAACCCTAACAAATAACCTTCGTAGCTCAGAAAGCGACTCGCAGTTAGTACATATTGTTATGCAAAACTAACTCCATTATCAAAGCACAATATCATAAAACGTTGTTATTTTCAGAAGATAAAAGAAAACCTTTGACTTATAAAGGCCTTTGATTTTTTTTGGAATAGTGTATAATTTTTTTTTCTTGAGGAATGCAATTATTTAACTGTAAACAGTGCGTAAAGCCATCTTTGGCCGAGTACAGATATTGAAATTACTGGGAAGCTTCTAGTAAGCCTAGCTATTTCTCTGTAGTTCTGTTGTTTGTGTGTAATGTACAATTGTATATATCGGTGGAAAAGCGTTTTCCTACGGCTAAAGTCATTATGATTTACAGTAACTTGCCTCTGGGTCAGAAGGTCAAGCTAAATTCCGGTGTGTCCTCACCTGAGACCCAAAGGCCTGGTGCTGCACTGCAGGACGTGCTGCACTGTCACACATGCCCTTCCTTGGATGAGAAATCCTGTCTGACAATTCCAGTGATTGTGCGAGTGGGTAGAGAGCTCACACAAATCTTCCAGCAGAAGGATTTTCTGGAGTTTCCCACTCAATCCTTCCCCAAATACTTGCAGCACCCAGTCCTGCAGAAGTTAATCTTCCACTTAAACAGAACCCCGATTGCATCCTCAAAGATTCCTGCTTTTGTGTAATTAACCTGTATGTTCTTTTGTTAGAAGTACCTCTCGTGGTAGTGTTCAGTGACTGATCTCCATGATAATCAAAAATAGAAAATAAAACTGATGCTTGACCACGCCGGATCTACTTTGGGATTTAACTTGTCTGGTTAGCATGAGCTGCAATCTTAACACATTACGTAAGCAATTAGGACTCAGCTATCTCACCACTAAATGTTTTCCCTCACGTTTGGGTACAATGAACTGTGTAAAAAAAAGACTAGATTTCCAGTTTGAATCCGTTTTTGTCCCATTCTTGAATTGATCAAAAACTTCCCAGTAACTTGCAGCCTAGCATCCCATCTGATGTTTCATGTCAGTCTTCAGTGTTGGTGAACTGGGGAGATGATGGTGTTAGCTGAGGGATTAACCCAACTCCATAAGATCTGTGTTTGTATCACACTGCGCCAATGGGTAGAACTTAAGGACAATGAATAAATATGAAATTGAAAGCCTACCTCGGTAATGACTAAACTAGTTGAAAACCCATCTGGTTCACTAATGAGCTTTCAGGAATGAAATCTGTCATCTTTACCTTGTCTGGCCTACACGTGACTCCCTGCACCCCTTACCCTGCATCATATCCAATTCCTGGAACCTACATGTTCCTGGAACATTCTGAGTGGAGATTCTCACCGACCCCTCGAGATCCTGTAACTATGTGGAGGTGCAGTTGCCGTCTTCCTGTAGCCTGAGCACTTTCTGCCTCAGTTAGTGGCAATGGCACGGCCGTTAAGCAGCTCTCTGATTGGGCCAGCAGCCCAGAGGGAGAGTCCACTGACTTGATGGTGACCCTGTAATTGTGTGCCACCATGGAGACCTGGTGAACCGAAATGGGGAGGAATTTCTTCAGGATGAGGGTGGGGAAACCAGTGGAACTCATTGCCGCAGTGGGCTGTGGAGGCCAAGTCATTGCGTATCTTTAGAACCATTGAATCCCTGCAGGCCATTCAGCCCTTCGAATCCACACTGACCCTCCGGACCCACTCTATCCCTGTAACCCTGCACTTCCCCTGGCTAAGCCACCTAGCCCCAATCCACCGAACCTGCATACCGTATGAATGTGGGGGGGGAAACAGAGCACCCGGAGGAAACCCATGCAGGTACGGGGAGAATGTGCAAACTCCAAGCAGACAGTCACCTGAGGCTGGAATTGAACACGGATCCCTGGCACTGTGAGGCAGCGGTGCCAACCACTGAGCCACCGTGCCATACATGTAAGAGAGAGATGGACACCTTCTTGATTGGTAAGGGGATCAGGGTTATGTGGAGTAGGCAGGAGAATGGGTTGAGAAATACATCAGCCATAATTGAATGGTAGAGCAACTCGATGGGCCAAATGGTCCAATTCTGCTCCTATATCCTATGGTGAAATTTCATGCCAGTATTTCAGGAAAGGGAACCTCTGTGTGCCCCTCATTCATTGGGAAAGTTCCAAAGGGCCGGCCGTGTGGATTGCCCTAGAGTTGAAATGATTTGACAGTCCAGAATGCAGCTCTGTCTTTTCTCACTGCGCGTGAGAGCTGTAAGTGATGCCCACTATCGTGAGTCAGACTCATAAGGAGAGTCTGTCTGCTGCTGGGGAGATACACAACCCTTCATAGCAGGAAATCATTGAAGGAGCAATTGCTTACCCAAAAGTCTCAGTGTTCAGCAGGGAATGGAGCAGATTATCGATTAATGTTTTCTGGAACTTGTAATGAAGCGAGTCAGAGTCTGGAATGGGAAGAGTGTGTAATACAGACCTTCTCTCACCTTGGTGCTGAGTGTAGACTTCAGTCTTGAGCAACAAGCTCCGTGATGTGAATGTGATTCACTTTGGCAGCTAACACCAAGCAGTGTAGCAGATCAATAAAGTAATTAACTGTATCGCACTTGGATATAGCAGGCTGGTGAGATATCTTTAGGAACTGACTGCTGAGGAGAAAGAGAAATAAGAAAAGTGTCACTTTATGATCAAACTATTCCACCTGTTCTCATTTTACTAATATCAGTAAAAGACACTCTTCAACACAACATCTTTATCTGATGAAGGTGTCTTTGACATTCCCGGCAGATGTTCAGCTCCATCATTGACATGATAAGTTAGTGATTCTCAGTGTAAGTTTCAAATCAGCAAAAGGATCTAAATCATTACTGTTTGATACTGTAAGTGTGCCAGACTTGCTAATGCTTCATTAGTCAATACGGTCTAATCAGCAGTATGGCATCTGTGCAGTTTTTATAGGCTGTACTGTTGTTTCAAACTCTTATGCCAGGAATAAGAATCTATATTTGGCATATAAAATTAAACTGTCAAGCCATTCAGAAGGCAAGAAAATCAGTTTGTCAATACAGTGTATCATGCGAAGTGTTGGATATGTGAGCTAGGAGTCTTCAGCATTAGGCAAAGTGTAACTGCTCTTCAACATGTGGAAGAAATATCAGGAACCAAAGGAGCAAATAGCAATAGCTGTTCTGTTGGGGTGGGCTTCACTTGGAGCTGGATGACAAATTGTATAATTAGGACTAGAGAGGGTTTTGAACTAGTCAGAGACGGGAAATGTAGGCAGCATTCCAGGGAAATGACTTGAATAATTCTGAACAGAAGAGGATAGGAGAAAATGGACAAATATTTTCAGGAGGCATTTGATTAGGTATCAAACAGTGAGCGACGTAGAATCCCTGCAGCGTGGGAGCAGGCCATTCGGTCTATCGAGTCCACACCAATCCTCCAAAGAGCATCCCAGCCAAACCCTTTAACTCCCATGGATGACCCACCAAGCCTGCACATCCCTGGACACTACGGGCAATTTAGCATGGTCAATCCACCCTAATCTTCACATCTTTGGACTGTGGGAGGAAACCAGAGCACCCAGAGGAAATCCTCGCAGAGACAGAGAGAATGTGCAAAAGAGACAATCGCACCGAGGCTGGAATCAAACCCAGGTCCCTGATGCTGTGATATGGATGAAAATGGAATAATGTGGGTAGGATGGGCTTCAGATTGGTTTCACAGGTTGGTGCAACATCGAGGGCTGAAGGGCCTGTACTGTGCTGTAATATTCTCTGTGAGGCAGGAGTCCATGGTCTTGGAGATAGTGTGTCAGCATTGATAGACGATTGGCTAACCAATAGAAGACATAGAGTTGGGATATTGTCAGGATGGAAATCTGTAACTAGCAGAGTGCCACAGGGATCGGTGCTGGCACCACGATGATTTACAAAATCGATTAATAACTGGCACAAAGAAAGTGAATGTATAATCGCCACGTTTGGCACATGGAAACCAACGATGTTCCTCTCTAAGCTCTGGTGATCTACACATGATATTGGTGTTGGCACTGACTGTGGCATTGACCCTGGTTTCAGATGACACGAGCTACACACAGACCGCGGGTATCCACACAACCAGTAATGAAATGACAGTTAATGCTGAAGGGCAAGTGTTGAGGATGACACAGAGCATACAGAGGGGTAGAGAGAATCTACAGAGGGGCACAGAGAACCTACAGAGAGACACAGAGAGTCAACAGAGGGACACAGAGAGTCTACAGGGGGACACAGAGAGTCTACAGAGGAACACAAAGAGTCTACAGAAGGACACAGAGAGTCTACAGAGGGGCACAGAGAGTCTACAGAGGGACACAGAGAGTCTACAGAGGAGCACAGAGAGTCTACAGAGGGACACAGAGAGTCTACAGGGGGACACAGAGAGTCTACAGGGGGACACAGAGAATCTACAGAGGGACACGGAGAGTCTACAGGGGGGCACAGAGAGTCTACAGGGGGACACAGAGAGTCTACAGGGGGGCACAGAGAGTCTACAGGGGGACACAGAGAATCTACAGAGGGACACAGAGAGTCTACAGAGAGACACAGAGAGTCTACAGGGGGACACAGAGAGTCTACAGAGAGACGCAGAGAGTCTACAGGGGGACACAGAGTCTACAGAGAGACGCAGAGAGTCTACAGAGAGACGCAGAGAGTCTACAGGGGGACACAGAGAGTCTACAGAGAGACGCAGAGAGTCTACAGAGAGACGCAGAGAGTCTACAGGGGGGCACAGAGAGTCTACAGGGGGACACAGAGAGTCTACAGGGGGGCACAGAGAGTCTACAGAGGGACACAGAGAGTCTACAGGGGGGCACAGAGAGTCTACAGCGGGACACAGAGAGTCTACAGAGGGGCACAGAGAGTCTACAGGGGGACACAGAGAATCTACAGGGGGACACAGAGAATCTACAGGGGGACACAGAGAGTCTACAGGGGAACACAGAAGGTCTACAGAGAGACACAGAGAGTCTACAGGGGGGCACAGAGAGTCTACAGGGGAACACAGAAGGTCTACAGAGAGACACAGAGAGTCTACAGGGGGGCACAGAGAGTGTACAGAGGGACACAGAGAGTCTACAGAGAGACACAGAGAGTCTACAGAGGAACACAAAGAGTCTACAGGGGGACGCAGAGAGTCTACAGAGGGACACAGAGAGTCTACAGAGGGGCACAGAGAGTCTACAGGGGGGCACAGAGAGTCTACAGAGGAACACAGAGAGTCTACAGGGGGACGCAGAGAGTCTACAGAGGGACACAGAGAGTCTACAGAGGGGCACAGAGAGTCTACAGGGGGCACAGAGAGTCTACAGAGGGACACAGAGAGTCTACAGAGGAACACAAAGAGTCTACAGGGGGACGCAGAGAGTCTACAGAGGGACACAGAGAGTCTACAGAGGAACACAAAGAGTCTACAGAAGGACACAGAGAGTCTACAGGGGGGCACAGAGAGTCTACAGAAGGACACAGAGAGTCTACAGAGGGACACAGAGAGTCTACAGAGAGACACAGAGAGTCTACAGAGGGACACAGAGAGTCTACAGAGGGACACAGAGAGTCTACAGGGGAACACAGAGTCTACAGAAGGACGCAGAGTCTACAGAGGAACACAGAGAGTCTACAGGGGGACACAGAGAGTCTACAGAGAGACACAGAGAGTCTACAGAGGGACACAGAGAGTCTACAGAAGGACACAGAGAGTCTACAGAGGAACACAGAGTGTCTACAGAGGGACAGAGAGAATCTACAGAGAGACACAGAGAGTCTACAGAGGGACACAGAGAGTCTACAGAGGAACACAAAGAGTCTACAGAGGGACACAGAGTCTACAGAGGGACACAGAGAGTCTACAGAGAGACACAGAGAGTCTACAGAGGGGCACAGAGAATCTACAGAGAGGCACAGAGAGTCTACAGAGAGACACAGAGAGTCTACAGAGGGACACAGAGAGTCTACAGAGGGACACAGAGAGTCTACAGAGAGACACAGAGAGTCTACAGAGGAACAGAGAGTCTACAGAGGAACACAAAGAGTCTACAGAGGGACACAGAGAGTCTACAGAGGAGCACAGAGAGTCTACAGAGGGACACAGAGAGTCTACAGAGGAACACAGAGAGTCTACAGAGAGACACAGAGAGTCTACAGAAGGACACAGAGAGTCTACAGAGGAACACAGAGAGTCTACAGGGGGACACAGAGAGTCTACAGAGAGACACAGAGAGTCTACAGAGGAACACAGAGAGTCTACAGAAGGACACAGAGAGTCTACAGGGGAACACAGAGAGTCTACAGAGGGACAGAGAGAATCTACAGAGAGACACAGAGTCTACAGAGGGACACAGAGAGTCTACAGAGGAACACAAAGAGTCTACAGAGGGACACAGAGTCTACAGAGGGACACAGAGAGTCTACAGAGAGACACAGAGAGTCTACAGAGGGGCACAGAGAGTCTACAGAGGAACACAGAGAGTCTACAGGGGGACACAGAGAATCTATAGTGGGTCTCAGAGAGTCTACAGGGGGACACAGAGAATCTATAGGGGGACTCAGAGAGTCTACAGGGGGCACAGAGAGTCTACAGAGGGACACAGAGAGTCCACAGAGGGACTCAGAGAGTCTACAGGGGGGCACAGAGAGTCTACAGAGGGACACAGAGAGTCCACAGAGGGACACTGAGAATCTACAGGGGGACACAGAGAGTCTACAGGGGGGCACAGAGAGTCTATAGAGAGACACAGAGAGTCTACAGGGGGGCACAGAGAGTGTACAGATGGACACAGAGAGTCTACAGAGGGACACAGAGAGTCTACAGAGAGACACAGGGAGTCTACAGAGAGACACAGAGAGTCTACAGGGGGGCACAGAGAGTCTACAGAGGGACACAGAGTCTACAGAGGGACACAGAGAATCTACAGAGAGACACAGAGAGTCTACAGAGGGACACAGAGAATCTACAGGGCGGCACAGAGAGTCTACAGGGGGATACAGAGAGTCTACAGAGAGACACAGAGAGTCTACAGGGGGGCACAGAGAGTCTACAGGGGGGCACAGAGAGTCTACAGAGGGACACAGAGAATCTACAGGGGGACACAGAGAGTCTACAGGTGGACACAGAAAGTCTACACAGGGACACAGAGAATCTACAGGGGGCACAGATGGGCACAGAGAGTCTACAGAGAGGCGCAGAGAGTCTACAGGGGGGCACAGAGAGTCTACAGAGGGGCACAGAGAGTCTACAGAGGGACACAGAGAGTCTACAGAGGGGCACAGAGAGTCTACAGGGGGACACAGAGAGTCTACAGAGGGACACAGAGAGTCTACAGAGAGACACAGAGAGTCTACAGGGGGACACAGAGAGTCTACAGGGGGGCACAGAGAGTCTACAGAGGAACACAGAGAGACACAGAGAGTCTACAGGGGGGCACAGAGAGTCTACAGAGGGGCACAGAGAGTCTACAGAGAGGCACAGAGAGTCTACAGGGGGGCACAGAGAGTTTACAGAGGGGCACAGAGATTCTACAGAGGTACACAGAGAATCTACAGGAGGACACAGAGAGTCTACAGGTGGACACAGAAAGTCTACACAGGGACACAGAGAATCTACAGGGGGCACAGATGGGCACAGAGAGTCTACAGAGAGGCGCAGAGAGTCTACAGGGGGGCACAGAGAGTCTACAGAGGGGCACAGAGAGTCTACAGAGGGACACAGAGAGTCTACAGAGGGGCACAGAGAGTCTACAGGGGGACACAGAGAGTCTACAGAGGGACACAGAGAGTCTACAGAGAGACACAGAGAGTCTACAGGGGGACACAGAGAGTCTACAGGGGGGCACAGAGAGTCTACAGAGGAACACAGAGAGACACAGAGAGTCTACAGGGGGGCACAGAGAGTCTACAGAGGGGCACAGAGAGTCTACAGAGAGGCACAGAGAGTCTACAGGGGGGCACAGAGAGTTTACAGAGGGGCACAGAGATTCTACAGAGGTACACAGAGAATCTACAGGAGGACACAGAGTGTCTACAGGGGGACTCAGAGAGTCTACAGGGGGCACAGAGAATCTACAGGGGGACACAGAGAGTCTACAGAGGGGCACAGAGAGTCTACAGAGAGACACAGTGATAAGCGAATGGGCAAAACTTGGCAGATGGAATAGCAGGAAAAATGTGAAGTTATGCACTTTGGCAGGAAGAATAGAGGAGCTGAATATTATTTAAATGGAAAAAGGCTCCTGAAAGCAATGGAACAGGGAGATTTTGGAGATTTCCTTATGCATGAATCACAAAAAGCCAGCATCCAAGATCAGTGGCTACGAGCGAATGCAATTGGAATATTTGTCTTTATTTCAGAGGGAATGGAATATAAAAGTAGGGAGGTTTTGTTAAAGCTATGCAAGGCAAGAGTTAACGATAGCTGGAATACTGGGAACAGTTGTCAGCCCCTTGCGTAAAGACATATAAACTGCCATTGGAGGCGCTCAGAGAAAACCCCCTCTGCTTATACCAAGAGGGACTTCATTATGACAAGGGGTTGGGCCTCTACTCATTGGCATCTAGGAGAATGTGGGGTGAGCTCATTGAAACAAGATTCTTAAGGGGCAGGTAGCTGTGGAAACATTGTATCCTCTTGAGGGAGAGTCTAGGACCAAAGGACATCATCTTCAAGTAAAGGGGCTGTATATTTAAGGCAGAGATGTGGAGAAATTTCTTCTCTCAGAGTAGAGTGAATGTGTGGAATAATTTATCACAGAGAGCAGTCCAGGCTGGACCATTATCTCTAAGCTCTTTCTGGTTCCCAGATACAGTTCATTCTTTATGTTAAACAGAAATATTTCTGGTGCTAAGGAATTTAAGCTCCAGTGACTGACAGCCCTCAGAACCTAGCTCCCACTCCGCTCCCTCTGAGCTCACCATCTTTTTTAGTCTCATGGTTTATTGTGTGCTAACTGTACCCTCTGACATCAAACAATCTGTGCTCAGCAAAAGACTCACTTTTATCAGTTTCACCCCATCTCACTGATGTTGGGTGTGACATGATGTTGAACTCTTCTTCCATCGTCTTTGTCTCCGTGTCCAATTCTTTAGTCTGGAGTCCTTCCTCTCAGCCGTCCCCCCCTCCCCCTTGACATAGCCATTCACTCATTCCTAACACTCTCCTTCCCCTAGATTCCTCCCCTCAAACTCTTACCTAACTTTGACCTTTTCATTGAGAACAGCCAATGTGACCTCAGCCTCCTCAACTGAATGATGGCTGTAACACGAGGGATACCGGGAGCGTCCTGTTTGTGGATTGAGGAAGGAGGTAGTAGTGGGTTGAAAGGAGTTGGGGAATGGTAAGTTGAGAAGCTGTGGCTGGGAGATCTCCAGAGGACATGAGGTCCGTAACGGTGCTGACACCAAGGGCTTGATGTTCAGAGGTGGGTGTGTGATCGGGTGGGGGGGGGGGTGTAGTTGGAAGTGTCTGAGGGTTAGCACTTTGTCTGATAGATGCTGATAGCACCACCCTTCTCAGCGGGTCTGATAGCCAAGTCAGGGTTGGATCTGAGAGAGACAGGAGTGCAGCAAATTCAGAGGGACTCAGGATAGTGGGGTGAGGGCAGCAGAGAAATTGAACTTCATTTGGCAACACCTTCCAAACCCTCCACCAGTTCCATCTGGAAGGACAAGGGCAGCAGATACATGGGAACACCAGCCCCTACAAATTCCCCTCCAAGCCACTCCCCATCTTGACTTGGAAATACAACACCATTCCTTCACAGTCAATGGGTCAACCTCCTGGAATTCCCACCCCAAGGGCATTGTGGGTCTACCTACAGCACATGGACTGCAGTGGTTCAAGAAGGCTGCTCACCTTCTTAGGGGGCAACTAGGGATGGGCAATAAATGCTGGCATTACGCAGCAATGCCCATGCTCCGTGAATCAATAAAAAGCTAATTTAAGTCAGCAAGCATTTCAAATGTGAAGTTTATAACCAGCCCTCCCTGCTCTACCATCCAGCCTTCATCAGCTGTGACTCCACATAACCTTAAAGAAGATAATGACTGAGAAATACAAATTCATGAAAAAAGACCTTGATTTCATTTGTCTACGATTTGTGAATGTGGCTGTTGGCAGGTGGTGGTTGTTCCTTGTTGTTTCAGAGAGACAGCAGCAGAGCAACAGATACTGGGACCAATGTGAAATGATACGTCAGCTGTTGTCACTGGAGTCTGCAGTGAAAACCTATTACTCGGCCTGATTTAGAAGCTGGGTTTGTATTCAGGTAGCTATCCCGAAAGGAAAGGTCGGTTTGTGTGGAAATCAACTGGCAGCAATTTGCATTTTGGATGCAGTCTGTCGTAAAAAGCAGGCGACTTTGTTAAAGGTAGAACTCTGAAAGAGATTGATGATCTCGAAGGTTTTTATGAAGGCCTCTGCTCCCTGCTTTGTTCTGCCAGTGTCATGGCAACAGCTTGATGCTCACTTTGTTGAGTCCGTCTATTCCCAACTGCCTGAATGCTTGATTCTCGATATGAGGGATGCCAGCTGATCTCAGCCTCCTAATTAGCAGCGTCTTCTGGAGAAGTCGTTGCCGTTTCTTGGAGAGGATTAATCCTAGACATTACAAGATAGACCTGATTACTGTTCCTCAGGGACACCAGCCGAGGGTGCACAGCTTTTTTGGTTGCTTCAGTTACGCTATCTCTGCTGAATATCATTGTGTGCGCGGCTTTCATCCTCTTGGTTAAGTTGCTAAATCTGAATCTTTATAGATGCTTGAAATAGGTCTTGCACAGTGGGAAGGAAGGGAAATGGTTTCAGTTTGAGGTGGGAAGAGACAACTTTCACTTTTACATTTGATATTTACAGTCAGTGAGGGAATACTGAGGGATAGGAGCATGTCAAGTTGTGTTTTACTGTAAAGCTGAAAATGTGTTGCTGGAAAAGCGCAGCAGGTCAGGCAGCATCCAAGGAGCAGGAGAGTCGACGTTTCGGGCATGAGCCCTTCTTCAGGAATCTTTTACTGTAAAGTCCATGCAATGACATTCACCCAGTTCTTGGACATATTTTCAGTTTGTATCCAATGATACACAAAGCTGGTTTTGAGGGATGTGTTGGTTGATCACAGCATAAAAAGGAACAACCTGTATTTATAGAATGCCTCTTTGACTGCAGGATGTCTACAGGCATTTCACAGCCGATGAACTGCCTTCTGAGAGCTAGCCTCCTGTAATTAAAGGATGTGGCAACTAATTTTCACACAGGCAGCTCTCACAAACACCCTGGATGAGGGCTAACTAGCAGCCTGACTCCCAAAGGGTAACTCACCTCATTTTCTTCAACCTATTGGGATGAGAGTTGTAGCCAAAAGCTCGGATCAATCTCTCATCAAAAGACAGTGCCTCTGACAGTGTAGCACTTCTCGGGCTTTTGCTCAGCTCTGTAAAGGGGAAGCTGAGCCCCCAGAGCATTCAAACCAAGAGAATGGAGGGCTGCTACCAAATGAGCACCTGCTGACGTGGTGAGTGTGAGAGGCACTGCAGCAACTCGCCAAAACTCCTTCCAATGCACTGACCAACCCGGCAACTTCCTAGAAGGACAGGGGCAGCAGATTCATGGGAATGCCACCCCCTCGGAGCCACTCATCTTCCTGACTTGAAAATATATCAGCCATTCCCTCACTGTCCCTAGATCAAAATGCTGGAACTCCCTCCCTAAAGGCATTGTGGGTCTACCTATAGCACATAGTCCAAGGAGGCAGCTTCCCCACCACCTTCTCAAGGGGCATCTGGGGACAATCAGGAAATGCTGGGCTGAACCAGTGACACCCGTGTCCAGTGAAAGAAGTAAAGAAAATTCTTTAGATATTTGTTGATGTTAAAGCTGACAAATGGCATTTAGCCGAATTGTGAAGGAGTGAAAACTCTTGCTGAATGTAAGTAAAGATTGTCTTCGCTCGAGGAGGACACTTGACTACTCTCAGTGCTCTTCACACTCGCCTATTCCTCTCTGAAATTGCTGATTGGCTGGAAGATGAGAGCACGGATCGAACAGGCCTGTGACACCAGCCCTAAGCCATTTCAAATGTTCTGGAGTGGGAGATAGTGAGAAATGTTTCCACTGTCTGGTGAATCTGGAACTCAGGCTGTGTTCTTCAACGAGGTTGTTTGGGACTGAAGGGAAGAGAAATTTTATCGTTGTGAATCTCTCACTCTCTCTTCGTTGCGCTGTTACTCTGTATATTTTAGATATTTTAGAGCTCAATAAAACTTTGGATATTTTGCGAATCATAGGGTCTACAGCTAATGTGGGAGGGTGGAGTTTAGCTGAAGGATCTTCATAATCCAGGAGCAAGCTTGAGAGCCCGACTGGCCTAACCCAACTCTTCAATTTTAAAATTTCTTTCCACCAGGTAATAGTCATGGACAGGTTGGACCGAAGGGTCTGTTTCCATGCTGAGTGATTTGAGAGACTCTTTTCTGTATTCACTGCAATATCCAATTCTGCATTTACCATAGAATTCCTGCAGTGTGAAAGCAGGCCATTCGACCCATTAGGTGCTCATCAACCTTCCAAAGAGCATCCCACCCAGACCCAACTCCCTATCCCTATAACCCTGCATTTCCCATGGCTAACTCACCCAGCCTACACACCATGGGCAATTTAGCAAGGCCCATCTACCTAATCTGCTCATCTTTGGTCTGTGGGAGGAAACCCATGCAGACACATGGAGAATGTGCAGACTCTACACAGACAGTTGCCTGAGGCGGGAATCGAACCTGGGTCTATGGCATTGTGAGGCAGCGGTGCTAACTGCAGAGCCACTGTGCCAGATCACCACAGTGATGTATGTTCCAAATTGTACTGTTTGACAGTGATCAGGAGCAGTAACCTAGGGCTATGTTCATTGCTGCCATTGACTGATGTGAGTGCCCGAAACATCATCCTAGCCAAGGTCAGATCACTCAGTACAAAGTGGATTGTAATCCAAGGTCTGTCAAGTGAGGTTCATTGTAAAATCATAGAGGGCTGCATTTGGGACGAATCAGAAAACGCCGCCATTTCTTTAGAACTGTAAAGTGCATTGAAGTTAATCCATCCTCATCATTACTGTGTGGGAGTAAGGAATCTACAGTATGCCTCAGTGGGTTATTGTGATTCCAGTGTGTATGATAGTGTGGAGTGTATTTTGTGCTTCCCTATGTGAAGGCTGGCTTGTCCCATGTGTGACGATAAGGAAGTAATACAGAGCTGAATTCAGAATGGAACAGACTCACCACAATGCAATGTTTGTTTGCCATGATTGTTTTACAGACACAAGCTACATGAACCTTGTGGGCACCTTTTCATAGAGTCATAGAGATGTACAGCATGGAAACAGACCCTTCGGTCCAACCTGTCCATGCCGACCAGATATCCCAACCCAATCTAGTCCCACCTGCCAGCACCCGTCCCATATCCCTCCAAACCCTTCCTATTCATATACCCATCCAAATGCCTCTTTAATATTGCAATTGTACCATCCTCCACCACATCCTCTGGCAGCTCATTCCATACACGTACCACCCTCTGCGTGAAAAGGTTGCCCCTCAGGCCTCTTTTATATCTTTCCCCTCTCACCTTAAACCTATGCCCTCTAGTTCTGGACTCCCCAGCCCCAGGGAAAAGACTTTGCCTACTTACCCTATCCATGCCCCTCATAATTTTGTAAACCTCTATAAGGTCACCCCTCAGCCTCCAACACTCCAGGGAAAACAGCCCCAGCCTGTTCAGCCTCTCCCTGTAGCTCAGATCCTCCAACCCTGGCAACATCGTTGTAAATCTTTTCTGAACCCTTTCAAGTTTCACAACATCTTTCCGATAGGAAGGAGACCAGAATTGCACACAGTATTCCAACAGTGGCCTAACCAATGTCCTGTACACCTTCGACATGACCTCCCAGCTCCTGTACTCAATACTCTGACCAATAAAGGAAAGCATACCAAATACCTTCTTCACTATCCTATCTACCTGTGACTCCACTTTCAAGGAGCTCTGAACCTGCACTCCAAGGTCTCATTGTTCAGCAACACACCCTAGGACCTTACCATTAAGTGTATAAGTCCTGCTAAGACATGCTTTCACAAAATGTAGCACCTCGCATTAATCTGAATTAAACTCCATCTGCCACTTAGCCCATTGGCCCATCTGGTCCAGATCCTGTTGTAATCTGAGTAACCCTCTTCGCTGTCCACTACACCTCCAATTTTGGTGTCATCTGCAAACTTACTAACTGTACCTTTTATGCTCGCATCCAAATCATTTATGTAAATGACAAAAAGTAGAGGGCCCAGCACCGATCCTTGTGGCACTCCACTGGTCACAGGCCTCCAGTCTGAAAAACAACCCTCCACCACCACCCTCTGTCTTCTACCTTTGAGCCAGTTCTATATCCAAATGGTTAGTTCTCCCTGTATTCCATGAGATCTAACCTTGCTAACCAGTCTCCCATGGGGAACCTTGTCGAACGCCTTAATGAAATCTATATAGATCACATCTACTGCTCTGCCCTCATCAGTCTTCTTTGTTACTTCTTCAAAAAACATAATCAAGTTTGTGAGACATGATTTCCCACACACAAAGCCATATTGACTATCTCTAATCAATCCTTGCCTTTCTAAATACATGTACATCTTCTCCCTCAGAATTCCCTCCAACAACTTGCCCACCACCGAGGTCAGGCTCACTGGTCTATAGTTCCCTGGCTTATCTTTACCGCCCTTTTTAAACAGTGGCACCACGTTAGCCAATCTCCAGTCTTCCGGCACCTCACCTGTGACTATCGATGATACAAATATCTCAGCAAGAGGCCCAGCAATCACTTCTCTAGCTTCATCATCGATGGGGAAGTCCTCAGAAAAAGTACAAATGCTGCATAGGATGGGTTCGAGAGTTGGAATGCAGGGAGGGCGCCTTATTGAAACTGTACAGTTTGGAGCCTGCTCTGACAGCTGTTGCTAGTCAAACACGTTCAACACTCACAGCTGGATGGAAGAGGTCATGTGGCAGAGTGGCTCATGTCTCTGTTGCTCAGCTGGAAGACCCATTCCAGGATGATAAGATCTTCAGAGATAGGAGCTGAATTAGGCCATTCGGCCCATTGAGTCTGCTGCACCATTTGACCATGGCTGATATGTTTCTCAGCCTCATTCTGCCTCCTTCTGCCATTACCCTTGATTCCCTTACTATTCAAGAACCTTGATTGTAAAGACACTCAATGACTTAACCTCCACAGACCTTCCCTTGTTGCCACTGGAACAGCGTGGCCTCCTATGGTCATTTCTGAGGGGAATTAAGAGCCGCCCATGGGTTTGGAGTCAGACATAGGACAGCTAAGGATTGCAGGTTTCCTTCCCGAAAGGACACTCAAGAGCCAGGTGTGTTTTCACGATAATTAGTTGTGGTTTTATGATGAGCGTTAGCAGGAGGGAGTGGCATTGTGGTAAGGTCACTGGGCTAGTGATCCAGAACCCAAAGCCAGAACTCCAGGTTCATAGCTTCAAATCCCACTGTGACAGATGGTGAAATTTAAATTCACCAAAATTCTGGAGTAGATACCTGGTCTGATGAGGACCATGCGTCAATCTTTGTAAAAACCCATTTGTTTCACTAATGCCCTTTGGGGAAGGATACTGCCGTCCCTGTGTGTGGCTCCAACAATGTGGTCGACTCTGAGCTGCAAATAGGGTTGGGCAATAAATGTTGCCAAGCCTGAGAATGAATGGAAAAGAAGAATTAATTTAATTGGATTTCATTTTCACCATCTGTCACAATGGAATTCAAACCCACATCCTTGCTGGACTATTTTCCAGTGATGTTACCAGGAAGTCACCGCTAGTAGTTCATGTCTAAAGGTGTATTCATTGCACAACCAAACAGGACAGCTATTAACCTGTCAATTCTATTAATGAGGAGCATCTATTGATCGCCTCCCCTTGATACAGACATTACTCCTCAAGTTCAGTTCTGACAACCTGTTCCAGGGAGAAAGTGAGGATTGAAGATGCTGGAGTGTGGTGCGAGAAAAGCGCAGCAGGTCAGGCAGCATCTGAGGAGCAGGAGAATCGATGTTTCGGGCATAAGCCCTTCATCAGGAATGATTCTCCTGCTCCTCGGATGCTGGCTGACCTGCTGTGCTTTTCCAGCACCACACTCACAAACCTGTTCCAGGGAAATATAATGGAAACAAGTTACCTAAGTTTGTCTCGGGAATGTGAGGACAGCAGATGCAGGAGATCACAGTTGAGAGAGTGGTGCTGGGAAAGCACAGCCAGTCAGGCAGCATCCGAGGAGCAGGAGAGTCGGTGTTTTGGGCATAAGCACTTCCTCTTGGATTGTCTGCCTCACATGTCACGAGCAATAGGAAAGCATCTGAGATCCTGGGTGGAAATCTGTGTGGTCCCACTTTTTCAAAAAAGAAGATGTTCGTCCAAGAACCTCAGCTGCAAAGCTCAGGTGGAAGTTATTTTGAAAGAATCTCAAACGTGCCCAGCCATGGTTTTAGAATGTCTGTGAGTGTTTTATGAAGACCTGGGTGGGACCCTTCAGATCATGTGATGGAGATAGGTGGGAATGTTACTTTTATATAAAAGAAGGTTATGTATGGACGATGGGGGAAGGGGAAGGTGTGACACATTGGGCATACATTATGAGCTGGTGGTGAGTTGACAGTTCTGAAACTATATAATGTCTCACTCTGTGAACAAATCTAAAACTAAATAAAGACTGACTTCTGGTCTCCTCCCACATCGGTTAGATTGAAATGACAGCAGAGAATGGTTATCTCTAAAGGGGAAGGTTTAAACCTAAAAACATGTTATAAAGGCAGGGGTTTCATTATCACTATTATCCAGATATAGGCAGCAGACTACTTGGAAGCAATTTGCTGGCAGTTTATCGAGTTTGTTAAGAAGTTTAGGTATGATATTTGATTAGATAAAGAAAGTATACACCCCCCAGGCGATTGGGGATGGTTCACTGATACCAGTGGACACAGGAAACATGGATGAGCTGCTGGGGCACTCTTCCCAGAACCTTCCTTCTCACCATCTGGTCCGTCTCCCTTCTGGAGAAGACAACTCCCCATCGAGCTCTGTCATCTACAAGGGAATGGCCTGGTGAGGACTGTCCTCTGCCCCACCCCCCAGTCTGTCCCTCGTTGGTATATAACCCACAGTTTGCCCCTTGTTGGTATATTAACCCCCAGTCTGTCCGTTGTTGGTATATTAACCCCCAGTGTACCCCTTGTTGGTATATTGCCCCCCAGTCAGCCCCATCTTGGTATATTAACCACCCAGTCTGTCCCTTGTTGGTATATCAACCCACAGTTTTTCCCTTGTTGGTATATTAACCCCCAGTCTGCTCCTTGTTGGTATATTAACCAGTTTACCCCTTGTTGATATATTAACCCCCAGTCTGCTCCTTGTTGGTATATTAACCAGTTTACCCCTTGTTGATATATTAACCCCCAGTCTGCTCCTTGTTGGTATATTAACCAGTTTGCCTCTTGTTGGTATATTAAACACCCAATCTGTCCCTTGTTGGTTTATTAACCCCCAGTATGTCCCTTGTTGGTATATTGCCCCCCAGTTTGCCCCTTGTTGGTATATTATCCCCCAGTTTGCCCCTTGTTAGTATGTAACCCCCAGTTTGCCCCTTATTAGTGTTTGCCCCCCACCCCCAGTCTGCCCCCTTGTTGGTATATTAACCCCCAGTCTGTCCCTTATTGGAATATAACCACCCAGTAGGTCCCTTGTTGGTATATAACCCACAGTTTGCCTCTTGTTGGTATATTGCCCCCCAATCTGTCCCTTGTTGGTATATTATCCCCCAGTTTGCCCCGTTTGGTACATAACCTCCAGTTTTCCCCTTGTTGGTATATTAACCCCTGTTTGCCCCTTGTTGGCGTATTAACCCCCAGCCTGTCCCTTGTTGGTATATTGCCCCCCCAGTTTGCCCCTTGTTGGTATATAATGCCCAGTTTACCCGTTGTTGGTATATTAACCCCCAGTTTGCCCCTTGTTAATGTTTTGCCCCCAAATTCAGCCCCTTGTTTGTATATTGCCCCCCCAGCATGCCCTTGTTGGTATATTAACACCCCAGTTTGCCCCTTGTTAGTGTCCTGCCACCCCCCCCACCCCAGTCTGTCCCTTGTTGGTATATAACCCCCAGTTTGCCCCTTGTTGGTATATTAACACCCAGTTTGCCTCTTGTTAGTGGTTTGCCCCCCCCCCCAGTCTGCCCTCTTGTTGGTATATTGCCACCCCAGTCTGCCCCTCGTTGGATTATAATCCCCCAGTTTGCCCCTTGTTGGTATATTAACCCCCAGTTTTCCCCTTGTTAGTGTTCCCCCCCACCCCTAAAGTCTGTCCCTTGTTCGTATATTAACCCCCAGTTTGCCCCTTGTTAATGTTTTGCCCCCAAATTCAGTCCCTTGTTGGTATATTGCCCCCCCAGTCTGTCCCTTGTTAGTATATAACCCCCAGTCTGCTCCTTGTTTGTATATTAACACCCAGTTTGCCCCTTGTTGGTATATTAACACCCTGTTTGCCCCTTGTTAGTGTCTTTCTCCCCCCCCCCAGTCTGCCCCTCGTTGGATTATAATCCCCCAGTTTGTCCCTTGTTGGTATATTAACCCCTAGTTTTCCCCTTGTTAGTGTTCCCCCTCACCTAAAGTCTGTCCCTTGTTGGTATATAACCCTTAGTTTGCCCCTTGTTGGTACATTTACCTCCAGTCTGTCCCTTGATGTTATATTAACCCCCAGTTTGCCCCTTGTTAGTAGATAACCCCTAATCTGTCCCTTGTTGGTATATAATTCCCTAGTCTCTCCCTTGTTGGGATATTAACCCCCAGTCTGCCCCTTGTTGGTTGTTCCCCCCCCCAGTCTGTCCCTTGTTGTTTTATTAACCTCCAGTTTGCCCCTTGTTGGTATATTGCCCCCCAACCTGTCCCTTCTTGGTATACTTTATTTCAAGGCACTTGTCTGAATCACTCTGGGTGTTGACCCTGGGGAGTTACTCCTGATGCCAAGATGACTTTAACACCTTGCCCACCTCTATTCGTAGGTTCATTCCCAATCCTTCTTAAGACCAATACCCATTTTTAAGTAACCTGTTAGGGAACCAGTCCTATTGTCCCAAACACTGGATTGATAATAAGACAATGAGGGGTTGAGAAATCATTGACATCATTTCAATGGAAAGTCATGAACTTGGTGATTTCTGTGATCTTCCTTTTGTTTCATGTGTTCGAGATTTGTTGTAAGTTTGTCAAAGACCCATAACTGCTTAACCTGGTTTAAGAAGGCAGCTTACCCCCCACCTTCTCAGGGGGCAACTAGGGATGGGTAATAACTGCTGGGCCCAGCCAGCATCGCCCATGTCACGCAATGAAATATGAAAGATTGAAGGTTAAAGGTGTTCAGCTTTAAGGGGACCCCAGTTTCTCACAAACCCTGAGGAGGTTTTGTGAACAATGGTTAAAAGCATTGAGTGCTGTTCATTAGATAACAATCAATGTTCACAGGTCGGTGCAACACCGAGGGCCAAAGAGCCTGCACTGCGCTGGAATGTTCAGTGTTCTGATTTTAATTCTCATTGACAAGGTGACAACCCCCAACCCCGGTCTGCCCACCTGCCTGTTCTTTCGATAGGATGTGTATCCTTGAATATTTCATTGCCAGCCCTGATTCCCTTGCAGCCATGTCTCTGCGATACCCACAACCTGCCGATTTCAAACTGACCTACAAGCACATACTGTGTACATTTAAGTCCAACACCCTTGGGTCCTGCAATGACTGCCCCCTTCACAGAGTGATCCCCTCACCTGCTGTGCCAGAATTTAGATTCCTGACCCTTTCCATCTTCTCTTTTTGTGGAAACTTGAATAACCTCTGTTGAGACCTCTCCACCTTTAACTTTTTCCAGAACTTTCCACACAATTGAAACCATCCTTCCTGGTCCAGCTATATTGTCCTGCTTTCTTAACCATTATGTCAATGTCCCTACGTCCTCAAGAGGCTCAGGAAATTCAGCATGTCCAAAAAGACGCTGACCAATTTTTATAGATGCACCATAGAAAGCAACCTAACTCATGGAATACAGGGAGAACTAGCCATTTGGATACAGAACTGACTCAAAGGGAGAAGACAGAGGGTGGTGGTAGAGGGTTGTTTTTCAGACTGAAGGCCTGTGACCAGTGGAGTGCCACAAGGATCGGTGCTGGGTCCTCTACTTTTCATCATTTACATAAATGATTTGGATGTGAACGTAAGAGGTACAGTTAGTAAGTTTGCAGATGACATCAAAATTGGAGGTGTAGCAGACAGCGAAGAGGGTTACCTTAGATTACAACAGGATCTTGACCAGATGGGCTGATGGGCTGAGAAGTGGCAGATGGAATTTAATTTAGATGAATGTGAGGTGTTGCATTTTGCGAAAGCAAATCTTAGCAGGACTTATACACTTAATGGTAAGGTCCTAGGGAGTGTTGCTGAACAAAGGTTCTAGGGAGTGCAGGTTCAGAGCTCTATGAAAGTGGAGTTGCAGGTAGATAGGATAGTGAAGACGGTGTATTATATGCTTTCCTTTATTGGTCAGAGTATTGAGTACAGGAGTTGGGAGGTCATGTTGCGGCAATACAGGACATTGGTTAGACCACTGTTGGAATACTGCGTGCAGTTTTGGTCTCCTTCCTATCGGAAAGATATTGTGAAACTTGAAAGGGTTCAGAAAAGATTTACAAGGATGTTGCCAGGGTTAGAGGATTTGAGCTACAGGGAGAGGCTGAACAGGCTGGGGATGTTTTCCCTGGAGCGTCGGAGGCTGAGGGGTGACCTTTTAGAGGTTTACAAAATTATGAGGGGCATGGATAGGGTAAATAGGCAAAGTCTTTTCCCTGGGGCCGGGGAGTCCAGAACTAGAGGGTATAGGTTTAGGGTGAGAGGGGAAAGATATAAAAGAGACTTAAGGGGCAACTTTTTCACGCAGAGGGTGGTCTGTGTATGGAATGAGCTGCCAAAGGAAGTGGTGGAGGCTGGTACAATTGCAACATTTAAAAGGCATCTGGATGGGTATATGAATAGGAAGGGTTTGGAGGGATATGGGCCGGGTGCTGGCAAGTGGGACTAGATTGTGTTGGGATGGGTTGGACTGAAGGGTCTGTTTCCATGCTGTACAGCTATATGACTTTATGACTTCCCAAAAAATATCGGGGGTGAGAGTGGATTAAAGATTGACATGGCTTTTGGAAACTGAATGTTAGGAAAAAGAGAACTTCGAGATCAAATGGACTGATGCAAGTTATTAATTCTAATTGTCTCCAGAAAAGGAATTCTAAAGGATTGTTAATGATTCCAGAAAAGGGCATTTTGTAGTGAACTATTCTGTAGAGAATATGGGAAAATCACTGTTTCCCTCATTGATTTGTTTCACAATATTGTTTGTGAATATGATTTAAAACAGAAAAAAATAGTTAATTGTATAAACTAAGGTTTGGTGTCCACAGATTGTGGGCTCCAGTGAGTCAGGAGGGGCATTCATTTTGTACATATGAAAACCCGATGGTAGTTTGTCTGGTCAGAAGTCATATATTTGTATTGTCTCATTTCTGAATAAATCTACAACTGAATAAAGATTAACTAATGCCCTGCATCTTCACTAACCGACTGCAGAATGTTCTGGCAGGGAATGAAGGCGAGACTCCCAACTTCAGTGCAGTGTTCTGGATTGATTGTGTGGGGACAAATTTTGATGTTGGCACATCCTGTATTTTATTAACAAGTGTGCTGTCACCTGCCTGGATTCTAAGCTCTGGAATTCTCTTGCTGATCCTGGACATCTCTCTATTTCTCCTTCCTCCCTTAATAACTTCCTTACCCCCTTACCTCTGCTGTCGCTGGGGTAATAGTTATCCTTGAATCCATATCCATTAGATGATCTGGGTCATTAACATTTTGCAGGTCACGGGAGTTTGCTGTGCACAAGTTAGCTGCTGAGTTTCCTACACTGGAATGCTGTGAAATGCTCCAGAATGTCTGGTGGTGGTGGAAGGTGCTATATAAATGCAAGTCTGTCTCCCAAGCTGTCTTTGAGTTTTGGCCACCTGTCTTTGATCTGTCCTTTGGAGGCTCAGTGTCGGGTTTTGTCTGATAAAACGCAGATGACTTCTTGTGTGTCGAGTTGTTTCATTCTGTTCAGTAAATGGAGATCGTCCTGGTGTGACAGGGCTCCTCTTCCAGTGACAATGTGAAGAAGGCGGGTTTTAGCTGCTACAAGTCGAAGGATGTGTTTCTGCCTGGGCAGGAGGTGAAGGGGAAACAGCATCCAGGGGCACTGGCTGAGTGTGTTATCCAAAGAACACAAGTGAGAGCACATGATGTGTGCTTTGTAATAGATCTGAGTGTCTGGGAAACACGTGTGTGAACCCTGTGAGTGACATGAGGTGGGGATAAAACTGCCAGAGCTTGTAAAAACCCTTCCATCATCAATTTAATCAAAGGTGCAAAGTAAGCATCTTTTAGTCTTCACCCCCCTCCCCTCCCCCATGACCCGTTAGCAGCAGCGTGGATGAGAACACTTGCCCCTGGACTGGATACAGTGCCTGGGAGGGGCAGCATTTGTCACTGAAGCTTGGAGTGAACCTGGCTCTAGGCATTTTCCACAGAGGAACAGAGAGAGAGAGAGAGAGAGACTCCGGTAGGAACTAGCTCTGTGTGTGTGTGCACTGCTGCTGGTCCAACTTGGGCAGGTTGTTATGGAGAAGATCACACTGCAGCTCGCGTGGCCTTTTTTAACGTGGGATGCCTGAAAGCATTAGGCAGAGACCCAGGCAGAGGGCAATGTTATGAATCTAACACAGAAATGGAAGGACTTCTCTCTCCGATGCGTACCAAGGTAAGCAAATCTTTCTTATTAATAAAGAAGGGAGCCCTGAGGGGAGAGGAGCAGGCTGTGTTAGCCCTGGGAGTACTGTTTCAGCTTTTGTTTTCCCAGAGACTGTGCACTGTCTCGCTCTCTCTCTCTCTCTCTCTCCATTTCTCTTGTCTGTGGCAGTGTCGTGTTTTTGCAGAGCATTATTGTCTAAAGAGTGTGTGGAGAGAATATTGTCGCACTGTGAGTGGGTATAGGGAGAGAATTTCTAAACGAGCACCAGCCATGTTTAAACTTGCTTTTCTTTTCAGCAGTGAATAGCCTGGTAGCGATGTCTGTCACTGATCAAATGGGAAACTCTCCAGCCAGCCCCATCTCTCCTGGTTACAAGGAACCAAACCACGGGGAGAGCTGGGGGGGAGGGAAACAGGGACATTAAAGGGATTCATCGACAATTTTGCCCACAAATAGCCTTCTGTACTGTCCTTTCAGAAAAGAGGCAGAGCATTCGAGTGCTACAGAGCAGTCTGTTTTATTGGAAAGTATTCTGTTAGCAGGAATAATTGTAAAAAACTGGAAGCTGAGGTAGAGAGGACAGCAGCAATTCTCTTTCTGTTCACATCTTTCTGTCCGGCAGTCAAAAGGTAGCAGACAGTCATTGCTCAGTGTCCTGAAAATTGTTGCTTAAAGATTTAATTTCTGTTAGATTGCTAGCATGCTCTCAGATTTTTTTTTAAAAGTAGTGGTTTTATTCAATCACAATCCCTCGGGAATGAACTGTTGGAGTCTCCCGAGCAGAACACGGAAGGCTCATTGATTTAGGAATGGTGTTTGGAAAAATTGTTACTTGGCAAAGACACTCAGATTAAAGCACACACACAGAGATATGTATGTACAAGTACACATAGAATACACACTTACACAAACACACATACAAACATTATCACACACACACAGACACCTAACACCCACAGACAGATATCCACACACACAGACCCACAAAGACGCACATACAGGCTCACACACACCCACACACCGCACATACACAGACTCACAGAGACACATGTACAGGCCCACACACACCCACACACCGCATATACACAGACCCACAAAGACACACGTACAGGCCCACACACACCCACACACCGCATATACACAGACTCACAGAGATACACGTACAGGCCCACACACACCCGCACACCACATATACACAGACCCACAAAGACATACGTACAGGCCCACACACACCCACACACCGCACATACACAGACTCACAGAGACACACATACACGCCCACACACACCCACATACACACACACACACACCCACACACCGCACATACACAGACTCGCAAAGACGCACGTACAGGCCTACACACACCCACACACCGCACATACACAGACTCACAGAGACACACGTACAGGCCCACACACACCCACACACCGCACATATACAGGCTCACGGAGACATATGTACAGGCCCACACACACACCGCACATACACAGGCTCACAGAGACATACGTACAGGCCCACACACACACCGCACATACACAGACTCACAGAGACATACGTACAGGCCCACACGCACCCACACACCGCACATACACAGACTCACAGAGACACACGTACAGGCCCACACACACCCACACACCACACATACACAGACTCACAGAGACACACGTACAGGCCCACACACACCCACACACCGCACACACACAGACTCACAGAGACATACGTACAGGCCCACACACACACCGCACATACACAGACTCCCAGAGACACACGTACAGGCCCACACACACCCACACACCGCATATACACAGACTCACAGAGATACACATACAGGCCCACACACACCCACACACTGCACATACACAGACTACAGAGACACGTACAGGCCCACACACACCCACACACCGCATATACACAGACCCACAGAGACACACGTACAGGCCCACACACACCCACACACCGCACATACACAGACTCACAGAGACACACGTACAGGCCCATACACACCCACACACCGCACATACACAGACTCGCAGAGACACACGTACAGACCCACACACCGCGCATACACAGACTCGCAGAGACACACGTACAGGCCCACACACACCCACACACACACACCCACACACCGCACATACACAGACTCGCAGAGACACACGTACAGGCCCACACACACCCACACACCGCATATACACAGGCTCACAGAGACATACGTACAGGCCCACCCACACACCGCACATACACAGACTCACAGAGACACACGTACAGGTCCACACACATCCACACACCGCACATACACAGACTCACAGAGACACACGTACAGGCCCACACACACCCACACACCGCCCATACACAGACTCACAGAGACACACGTACAGGTCCACACACACCCACACACCGCACATACACAGACTCACAGAGACACACGTACAGGCCCACCCACACCCACACACCGCACACACACAGACTCACAGAGACACACGTACAGGCCCACACACACCCACACACCGCACATACACAGGCTCATAGAGGTATGCACACATCTGGACAAACTCCGACATGTACCCCACATACATATACACAGAAACCCACACACACTTACACATGTACATACACACTTAATAAACACACACATATACATACATAGGTGCACAGACACTCACATATACATACCCTCACACACATACACTCAGAGATACATACTAAGTGAATCATCTATCTGTGGTGCACATACACAAGTTCCATATGGTGATGCTGGGAGATACTGCGCTGAATTCCATCAGCTGGAGGAACAGCCATGTTTTACCAGGTGTGAATTCTGGTTTGGGTTTTCAGTATTTTAAAAAATATATGCAGATGGATTGGAGGCACACTCTTGTTTGTGTGAAGAATAACCCAGTGAAGAGTTTTGACGGCAGATTTTCGAATAATCAATGTTCCGTGTGGGGTACCTGGTGATTTCGTTCACGAGGATTGTTATTGCACAGTCACTGTGCCAGAGCAGACAGCTACAGCAGTGAATTGTGCAGGTCATAGGACCAGGCTTAAAC
The DNA here is from genome assembly GCF_020745735.1 of Hemiscyllium ocellatum. Lineage (NCBI taxonomy): Eukaryota > Metazoa > Chordata > Chondrichthyes > Orectolobiformes > Hemiscylliidae > Hemiscyllium > Hemiscyllium ocellatum. The sequence continues at coordinate 4,587,993 of NC_083423.1, forward strand.
AGCCTACTGCAGGAAAGTGCTTGGGCACAATGTCAGGAATTAACTGTGGTTAATTCACACACCAAAGTAACAATTATAAAACCATGATCTGTTCTCGGATTGAGCAATGAACTGCACGACTGTCTCATTTTCAGAACCTCTGCACTTTGTGAAATTCTGGCAGTATAACCTCATCGAAATAGTGCTGGTGACCCCAAGCCAGCGTTTAATTGAGCAATGAAACTGCACAGAGATTAAATGCACTATAAAAGAAGCTCCCTTAGCTATGTGCTTAAGACTAAGTTGAAAGGAACTCTTTGCTGATTGGGGGCTCCATTTCTCAAGATAAACGTTGCTAGCAGCTGAGCACTCCTGTAAAACTGGAATGAGTTCTGTGCAGTTTGTAAGGTAATTCCAACAAGGCCGATGTTCCCACAGATTTGATTTGAATTCTATCAAGGAGTGGAATTGCAAACTTCCTTTTAATGATGTCTTTTACTGTAAGAAAATGATAAATTGCTTTGTAAGTGAACAACTCAATAATTTCCTGAGACCTACCTCCTTGTAAAATCTCCTTATCCCACAGCAGTGAGGGCTGGGTCATTTCAGTCCATCGCTTCCTCTCTGTATGAAAGTAGTTGTGTTGGAAAATCTGGATTGAAATTGTTTGAGGGAAACGTCCATTTCTGACACAGCAGCTGTCATACAAAACTAGCATCCTGTTGCTATGACCATCCATAGCCTTTAGGAACACAGGAACAGGAGGCCATTCAGCCCCTCAGTTATATCACTGATCTGTGCCTGGTGTGGGCTTGCGCTTAAAAGAGTGTTTTACCTCCTGCGGCAACGCCTGTGTTATCTTCTGTAATGTCAGAAACTAGGCACGGAATCGTGGCATTGAAGAATCCAACAGACATTGCAGCTAACTATTATCCAAGGGACAGGAAAGTCAAAGTTACAGGCCAAAACCTTTTGTCTTGATGAAGGGTTTCAGCCCAAAACATTGCCTTTCCTGCTCCTCGGATACTGTCTGACTTGCTGTGCTTTTCCAACTTCACATCTACTGACTCTGACCTTTGGCCTCTGCGGTCCCTACTGTATCCAGCTAACTGTTATTGATCCAGATTATATTCCTGAGGCGCTTAAGTGTCTGGGCTAATCTTAACCTATTAGATTAACAGAGGAGCAGGCTTCGAGTCGAACGCCATGCTTCATGTGGTCAAAGGGAAGAAGAAGATGGAGTCAGAGAGCTTTATACCCTCTGGTCACACGTTGTGATGCAGTGACGATATCATGAGCACGTCTCTTAAAGGCAGACTGACCCTGAGGCAATATAGTTGAAAATGTGTTGCTGGTTAAAGCACAGCAGATCAGGCAGCATCCAAGGAATAGGAAATTCGACGTTTCGGGGATAAACCCTTCATCAGGAATCCTGATGAAGGGCTTATGCCCGAAACGTCGAATTTCCTATTCCTTGGATGCTGCCTGACCTGCTGTGCTTTAACCAGCAACACATTTTCAACTGTGATCTCCAGCATCTGCAGACCTCATTTTTTACCTGAGGCAATATACACAACATCTTTCACTACATTCACTCGTCTGAGTTCACTCAATATCCTAATGCTCACTCAGCGGTCTGTTTCAATTTTTGTATTGTAATTCTAGCTTTCCGCTTGCCGGCTGGAAGGAGAGGGGCTTTCTGATGTACCCCTGGAGCACCCTGACTTTAATCTTAACGTCTGCCTGCTTTTTGAGGACTGCCCCCAAACCTTGCCCCACTCCCACACAACCAGAAGACAGTGTTTCTCCCTAATAACCTCATCAGTTCCTTTAATAATCTGAGGCTTTGAAATTCTTAGTGTGTCACATTGGAGCGAAACAACGAAAGAGTTTAACTGGTGCCCCGTGCAGTGCCCTGGATTTGGCAGTGTGTTATCTGAGGGGGGGGTGTTACCCGCTGGTTAGCTGACAATCTGACCTTTATCTTCGAGATTAGTTCCACTGTTTTCTCTCCCTTCATGAAGTTACCTCAAAACACTGATGGTCCAGGCGTCAGGACGCTGCCTGGTACAATGCTACAAGATTAATCAGCTGTGTATACTCACACGCGTTAATTTTGCAGAGTTCTATATTAATAGTTTAACACATCGGATAGTCTTACTGTAAGTGCGGTTACATTGAAACACTCCTGTATTAAACAGCTGTCTTCTGACTCATTCTCAGAGGTCAGCTGGTAATGTATTAAATTCTGCTGTTGTTGTGGTCTAGGCTGGTGAAATGTTGACTCTTATCTTTTGTATTACCGGAGTCCTCCTTGTTTTACTCGGATGTTGGTTATCTGTGGGAACTCAGATCCTCTGCCCCTGAACCCAGCCCTCACCTTCAGGATTGAACTCTGTGCGTAACCAGCTGATACTAGAGACAGTGGAAATCTTTTCTGTACAGTCAGAAATGGGAGCTCTGTGGGTCCAGGCTGAGCAAGACAGCGGGAAGATCCTACCACCCCATTCCGATAAGGAATTCAGCCACATTCCCTGTTTTAACATGGATTCTCCTTCACATCCCAATCTCCTCCAAATTATTATCAGAGCTCAGCTCCCTCCAGATGCAACTCAGTCCTTCCAAAGCTCAGCAATCTCATTCCCAGTCACGCATACCCTCGTTCCTCACTATGTCTACACAAGTTTAGGGGCAGCCCTCATTGTTCCCATCACTCCCTACAATCCCTCAATCCCTACGACCCTCACTCCCTCTGACCCTCACTCCCTGCAGCCCCAATCCCGATGACCCTTCACTCCTTAGGACACCTTAGTCCGTTTGACCCCTCATTCCCTACAGCCCCTCACTCCCTATGACCCCTCACTCCTGTAACCCCTAATCCCTATGACCCCTCGTTCCATAGGGACACCTCGTTCCATACGACGCCTCACTCCCTACGACCCTTCACTCCCTCTCACCCTCACTCCCTATGACCCCTTCCACCCCATGACCCCTCAGTCCATATAACCCCCTTGCTCCTTATGACCCTCACTCTCTACAAACCCTTGATCTCTATGACCACTTGTTCCCTCTGACCCTCACTCCCTATGACCCTCACTCCATCTGACCCTCACTCCCTATGACACTCACGCCCTTTGATCCCTTGCTCCCTACGGCCCTCATGCCCTATGACCCCCATGCCCTATGACTCCTCGCTCCCTATGACCCTTACTCCCTACGACCCACTTGGTCTGTATGACCCTCACTCCCTCCGACCCCTCATGCCCTATGACCTTCTCTGCCTATGACCCCTCGATTCCTATAACCCTCACTCCCTATCACCCTTCGCTCCCTACGACCCCTCACTCCCTATCACCCTTCGCTCCCTCCAACCCCTCACTTCCTACAGTCCCCTGCTCCCTGACCCTCACTCCCTGCTGCCACAGAGGACATGGAACACTCCACTCCAAATCACGGTTGAGATCAGGTGCCCATCTTCAATCTGTACACCCTGGCTCCTTCCTGTCTTGTCCAGTGTGCCCGTAACCTGCCATTCCACATCCCTACACACTCCAGCTGTGGACACTGTACTCCATTCCCCCAGCCCCTTCCTGATCATGGCATTCCCACATTTGGAACATCTCTGTGCTCCTGTTCTGAGGAAGGGTCACTTCACAGATGCTGCCAGACCCTGTTGAGTTTTATCAGCCACGTCTGTTTTTGACCCCATGACCTTGTTCCCCGAGTCTCTGCCTTCCCAGCAGCCTCCACAGTAAGGGTGCTCCCCTCCCGCAGACTGGAGCACTCCCAGTCAGCTCCTGCAGCCGTGACATTGCTTCGAGTTGAATCCTTGTGATGTGGGGATATTGACCCTGACCTAATGCAGTGTGTTTCCCAGAGGTCTGTTAGGAACTACTTTACCCCATGCCTGGGAACTGACTTTGTCCCTTGGCTGACTGTCTGTGTGGAGTTTGCACATTCTCCCCGTGTCTGCTTGGCTTTCCTCCCCCAGAGCTGAAAATGTGTTGCTGGAAAAGCGCAGTAGGTCAGGCAGCATCCAAGGAGCAGTAAGGGCTCATGCCCGAAACATCGACTCTCCTGCTCCTTGCATGGCCAATTCACCTAACCCACACATCTTTGGACTGTGGGAGGAAACCGGAGCACCCGGAGGAAACCCACGCAGACACGGGGAGAACGTGCAAACTCCACACAGTCAGTCACCTGAGGCGGGAATTGAACCCGGGTCTTGGGCGCTGTGAGGCAGCAGTGCTAACCACTGTGTCACCGTCCCGCCCACAAAGATGTGCAGGTCAGCGTGGATTGGCCACGCTAATTTGCCCTTAGCATCCAGGGATGTGCAAGGCTGCTTGGTTAGCCATGGGAAATATGGGGTTACAGGGCTATGGTGGTGGGGGCTGGGTGTGGGTGGGCTGCTCTCTGGAGAAGTGGTATGGACTGTGTGTTTAATCTCAGAGGGTTCTGCCCCAGAAAGCATTGGAGACAGTCATGGAATATTTCTAAGGTAGCAATGGATGGAGGAGGGGGTGTGGGAGGGTGAGGTTAGGGGTTGGAAACACAAACAGACCAACCACGATCTTATTGATAAGAGAGCAGGTTTAAGGGCCACAGCTCCTGATTCTATCCGGACATGTCCTCTTCATTACTGAGAGTTCCTGACCTGACAAAACCAAAAAAATGGACCAAACTTAGTGTAAATAAAACAACATGTTTTTCTGATTAATGAATCCTTCTACATGTTGCATTTAACACCTTCAGGCTAACGGCTTTGTGTTAATACAACCTCTCAGTATTAAAAATGCCACAGAAATGAGTGACAACTGGTGTCAATGTATCTAATAAATTTGGGTTAAACCACAAACTGTTGTAACATGCGATGTTCGTTTAGAATTACAGCAGCAGAACATTAGCTGATGTGTATCCCCAACTTTAAATCAATGTCAGAAGTTTAGTGATGGGAGATGATTTTAAAAAGCTACACAAGAGAACAATGGTTAGTGCGATATTTTAGATGTATGATGCAGTTTGTATTGTTCCCAATCAGGTATCAACCTCCCTGCCTTTCTCCAGATGATGTGAATGGTTTGTTCCTCCTGCTTTCTGAGTTTCACTCAGTCTCCATTCTCGCCCAAGCTTAATGTAAGGATATTAGCTTGATTAGTGGCACAGTGTCTCAGTGGTTAGCACTGCTGCCTCACAGCACCAGGGACCTGGGTTCGATTCCAGCCTTGGGGACTGTCTGTGTGGAGTTTGCACATTCTCCCTGTGTCTGCGTGGGTTCCCTCCGGGTGCTCCGGTTTCCTTTCCCAGTTCAAAGATGTGCAGGTCAGGTAGATTGGCCATGGGAAATTGCCAATAGTATCCAGAGTAGGTTAGCCTTGGGAAATGTGGGGTTACAGGGATAGAATGGTGAGGGCTAGGTATGGTGGGATGCTCTTTGGAGGAGCAGGGGCAGTATGGGCTGAATGGCCTCTGTCCACAATGTGGCAATTCAATGGCTCCAGGAGAGTGTCTTTGTGCATGAGCTTCACTGTGCACTACCAACATGAGCCACCAGATGGTGATCAAGCTCCAAAATGTTACCCAGGTTCTTCCCAACCTGGAATTGCTATACAACAAAGATTTTGTATTTATATGGCGGTTCCCATTACCTCAGGGCACTTTCCAGGCACTGAAGCCAATATCACCAAGGTAATGTAGGAAATGTGAGCAGTTAATTTGTGCAGAGTGGAACTGATTGAGGGGTGGCTGTGGTATTCTTTGCTCTTTCTCAGTACAATGGGATTGCTTGCAGGACCTGAGTTGAATGAAGGCAGCTCCCCTTCAGCAGTGCCTTTAGTATTGAACAGTGAGCGCTGGCTGGAGTGCAGTTTGCTGTCCAAACCCCCTGCCTCAGAGATGAGCGCACTACCAACTGAGCCTTGGCTCGGCCCCCAGGATGCTCCAGCTCCCTTTGCCTTTGATGAGAGCAGTTAGTTCAGTTAGAGACCCAAGGAACATCCCTCTGGTTTGAATTTCTGAGTGACAAGGTGGAGAACTCCAGTGAGCCATCCTTTAATCTTAACATCAACGTCGAAATGTTAATTTTTAGAAGGAAATAAATCTGAGTTGTAGATGACATTGACTGCTGACAGCATAAAATTGATCTTGAAGAACAGAGAGATTGTTATGACAGTACACTGTGTGATAGACTCAGGCTAAACTCTTTATGAGTATTTAATGCTTTTATATTCAAGCACTAGCATAATTGTTTTATGAATATGTATGAGAGACTCAACTCCAAGCAGTGGAGAAAATGATAAATAACCCCTGTGGCTGTATAAAATAAGTTTCTGTAAAGTTATCGATACTGCATTTCCACTGACCGGTTTGGTTCACAGTGAGAATTGTAAAATTATTCTAATTATACTCCTCCTACAGCAATATTTTAAAAATCTACTGATTTTTTTAATGGAGCCAAACCGACTGGAATCGATTCTACACATGATTACAAAAGATTTTTCTTGCATGTGGCTGTTTTCTCTTCTGTTTCTTTTTTGCTCTCACCTCCTGATGGTATTAGTTTGTGTGGACACCTCCTTGGTCTTTGCCTTGTTCAGCAAGAGCTCCACATGAGACAGCTTAGACCGCCACCCGACAAATCACTCCATTGGCTCCTGATATTTTTGGTCAATTCATGGGATATGCCCATCACTGGCCAGGCCAGCGTTTATTGCCCACCCCTAATTACCCAGGGGACAGTTAAGCACCACCCACGTTAATGTGGGTCTGGATTTTCATGCTGGCCAGACCAGGGAAGGACGGCAGATTTCCTTGTGGGGATAAAGCATTAGTGAACTATTTGGGGTTTTAACAACCCTATCAACCTGGGTGGCAACTTTCAGGGATTTATGCACCTGGACACCGACATCTCTCTGTTCATCGACACTACCAAGAATTTTAATATCAGCCCAGTACTCTGCATTCCTGTTACTTCTTCTGAAGTGAACTACCTTACACTTTTCCTCATTAAACTCCATTTGCCACCTCTCAGCCCAGCTCTGCACCTTACCGTCTGTCACCCACAATATCCTTCAGCACTACCCACAACTCTGTCTATCTTAGTACCATCAGCAAATTTACTAACCCATCCTTCTACGCCCACCTCCAGATCATTTATAAAATGACAAACAGCAGTGGCCCCAAAACAGATCCTTGCGGCACACCATTGGTAGCTGAGCTCCAGGATGAACATTCCCCATCAACCACCACCCTCCGTCTTCTTTCAGCTAGCCAATTTTTGATCCAAACGCTAAATCACCTTCAACTCGTTAATATGTGCAATAGCCTACCATGTGGAACCTTATCAAATGCCTTATTGAAATCCATATCCACCACATCAACCGCCTTACTCTCATCCACCTGTTTGGTCACATTCTCAAAGAACTCAATAAGGTTTATGAGGCACGACCCACTCTTCACAAAACCATGATGACTACCCCTAATCAAATGATTCTTTTCCAGATGATGGTAAATATAACCTTATAACCTTTTCCAACACCTTAGCCACAACCAAAGTAAGACTCACTGGCCTATAATTACCAGGATTGTCCTGACTCCCCTTCTTAAACAAGGGAACAACATTTGCCATCCTGCAGTCTTCTGGCACTATTCCTGTCAATAATGATGACATAAAAATCAAAGGTAAAGGTTCTGCAATCTCCTCCCTAGCTTCCCAGATAATCCGAGGATAAATCCCATCTGGCTCTGGAGTGTTATCTATTTTCAGGTCTTCCAAATTGCTAAAACCTCCTTTTTGTCAACCTCAATCCCATCTAATCCTGTAGCCTGTATCTCTGTATTCTCACTAACATTTTCCTTTTCCAATGTGAATACTGACGAAAAGTATTCATTAAGCACTTCCCCTAATTTCTCAGATTCTACACACTACTGTCTTTGATTGGCCCTAATCTTACTCTGGTCATTCTTTTATTCCTGATATGCCTATAGAAGGCCTTAGGGTTTTCCTTGATCCTATCCACCAACAACCTCTCATGTCCCCTCCTGGCTCTTCTTAGCCCTCTCTTTAGATCTTTTCTGGCTAACTTATAGCTCTCAAGCGCCCTAACTGAACCTTCATGCCTCATCCTCACGTAAGCCTTCTTCTTCCTCTTGACAAGAGCTTTAACTTCTTTAATAAACCATGGCTCCCTTTCTCGACAACTACATCCCTGCCTGATAGGTATATACTTATCAAGGACCCGCAGTAGCTGTTCCTTGAATGAGCTCCACGTTTCAAGTGTGTCCATATCCCCCAGTTTCCTTCACCATCCTATGCATCCTAAACCTTGCCTCTTTGCATCATAATTGCCTTTTCCCCCAGTTAAACTTCTTCCCTGCGGTATGTACCTATCCTTGCCCATTGCGTAAACGTAAACGTAACCAAATTTTGGTCACTATCACCACGGTGCTGACCTGTCTCCAAATCTAATACCTGGCCGGGTTCATTTTCCAGTACCAAATCCAATATGGCCTCGCCCCTTGTTGGCCTGTCGTTGTGGATGTTTTGAGCAAATGGTCTGTTCTCAAATGAAGGGCCATGTGGTATATTCTGACACAATGAGATTCCCAAGACACTTCACAGGACCGTTGTGAAACCTGACTCTAGGACATTTGAGGAGATGTGAAGCATGGTCAGAGGGTAGGTTCGGGGAGAGAGGCTGTGGGTAGGGGGAGTCTGGAGCTTGGCATTTAGGTAACTGAGGCCTGGCCACCAGCAGTGGAGATACTTCAACTGGAAATATATGACGGGGGCATGGATATGGTGAAAAGCCAAGATCTTTTCCACGGAGTAGGGCAGGCAAAAATCAGAGGGCACAGGTTTCTGGTGAGAGGGGGAAGATTTAAAAGTGATCTAAAGGGCAATTTTTTCACACAGAGGTAGTGTGTGTATGGAATGAGCTGCTAGAGGAAGTGGTGGAGGCTAGTACAATTATAGCATTTGAAATAAATGTGGACAGATTTATGAATAAGAATGGTTTGGAGGGATATGGCCCAAAAGCAGGGAAATGGGATTAGTTCAGTCCGGGAAACCTTGTCAGCACGGACGTGTTGAGCTGAAGGGCCTGTTTCCATGCTGTACGACTCTGTGAAAACATCAAGGATTCATGGAAAATAGGGAACAATGAGGGTTGAGGGACTGGAGGAGATCAGAGAGATGAGGAGGCTGTGGGTCGTGCTGGATTTCCGCCCCCCACCCCACCTTTCCCCCACCATCCTGAGCTTCAGTTGACTGCCTCGGTGGAGATGGCTCAGATACTCTGTGTTTCTGAAGCCACGCCATTATGAAGTGTGTACCTGCCCTCACTCCCTGCCCTTTGACCTCGTCTTACCTCAGAACGAGACACGGCTGGGTTGCCAACTTCCCTAAATCCCATCAATTTGAGGGAACTGGGTTTTCAAGATAATCATTTTAGTCTTTGAGCCGGAGACTATTTGATCAGAAGCGAATAGCAAACATTAATTGAATGAAGGTATAAGGGCGATTTGACTGAGGACAGCTAGCTGGTATCTCGAGTAATGAAATTGTGGACTCCATTAAAAGGCCTGGCTTTAGATTGCAGCCTTGATTAATGTTTGAATTCTACTAACTGAGTTGAGTGTGGTCTGTGCACCTAATTACAGCACAGCAACTGATCCAGCCAACAGGAGGATGTCTGCAAAGATGTATGTTACTGAGAGGTAAATGCAGAGTATAATGGAAGCACACATAATTCAAACCACAACTACTGCCATAGATCGGCTTATTGTTTAATCTTTTGATTCTTGTCATCATCTGATTAAGCCAATGTATTTGCAAAATAAAGATGAAAAATAAAAGGAATGAGTTTGGGAAATAACGTGCCTTGATAACCTTGGGGGTTGTTGTTAATGTGGGAATTACCAATTGTAAACTTTGGATGGTTTTTCCCATCCTCTTTCATCGGGAAAATTAAACTGTCACAAATGTTTTGCCGGTCTCAAACGCAAAGGTTAGAGGTAGTCAGGCGCTAAATTAAAGCCACACAAATCTTTTGTTGTGTTCACTGTGGTAAAGGTTTAACCCTGTCAGGAATTACTTGATTTACAATGTCATTCTTTTCTGAATGCAATAGCGTGGGTCCATAGAAATTGGGATGGAGCGTAGGCATTGAAGCGTTAACCTCTTTTTTATCTGCCGTAGTTGTAGGTATGTTCGCTGAGCTGGGAAGTTGGTTTGCAGATGTTTCATCCCCTGTCTGGGTGACATCCTCAGAGCTGTGGAGCCTCCTGTGAAACACTGCTGTACCGTCTCTTCTGGAATGTTCTTGTTGCTTCCAGTTACTGGTTCCAGTTGTTCATTGTCGTGGCTGGTATATTGGGGCCAGGTCTGTGTGTTTATTGATGGAGTCCGTGGATGAGTGCCCTGCTTCGAGAAATTCTCTGGTTGTCCTCTGTTTGGCTTGTCGTATTATTGTTGTGTTGTCCCAGTCGAATTGGTGATCCATGTTGTCTGCGTATAGGAACAGCTGGTCACGGCGGTCACTGGCTGGTTGACCGCTGCAACAAACCATTGGAACCAGCAACCAGAAACAGTGGGAATGAAACCAAATAGATTCCAACCCAGACAGTACAGCAGCACTTCACAGGAGGTTCCATAGCACTGAGGACGTCACCCAGAACAGGGACAAAACATCCGCAAACCAACTTCCCAGCTCGGTGATCATAACCACAATAACTGCAACAGGCACCTGAGCTACAAACCTTTCCACAAACCTTCGTTCCTGTCTATCAGAGAGCTGCCTTCACTGGGTTCTGTCAGAGAGCTAGCCTCAGCTCACAGCCTCATTCCTGATGAAGGGCCCCTGCCCGAAACGTCGATTCTCCTGCTCCTTGGATGCTGCCTGACCTGCTGTGCTTTTCCAGCCCCACATTCGTGACTCTGATCTCTAGCACCTGCAGTCCTCACTTTCTCCAGGTTGCTAAGAATTGGCAAGTTACTGGAAGAGGAGAAAGTGAGGAGTGCGGATGCTAGAGTCAAAAGGTGTGTTGCTGGAAAAGCCCAACAGGTCAGGCAGCATCCAAGGATCAGGAGAATCAATGTTTCGGGCATAAGCCCTTCATTAGGAATGATTCTCCTGCTTGTTGTGGTTCTGTTCACCGAGCTGGGAATTTGTGTTGCAGACATTTCGTCCCCTGTCTAGGTGACATCCTCAGTGCTTGGGAGCCTCTTGTGAAGCGCTTCTGTGATGTTTCCTCCGGCATTTATAGTGGTTTGTATCTGCCGTTTCCGGTTGTCAGTTGCTGTCCGCTGCAGTGGCCGGTATATTGGGTCCAGGTTGATGTGTTTGTTGATAGAATCTGTGGATGAGTGCCATGCCTCTAGGAATTCCCTGACTGTTCTCTGTTTGGCTTGTCTTATAATAGTAGCGTTGTCCCAGTCAAACTCATGTTGCGTGTCATCTGAGTGTATGGCTACTAAGGATAGCTGGTCGTGTCGTTTCGTGGCTAGTTGGTGTTCATGGATGCGGATCATTAGCTGTCTTCCTGTTTGTCCTTTGTAGTGTTTTGTGCAGTCCTTGCATGGGATTTTATACACTACGTTGGTTTTGCTCATGCTGAGTATCGGGTCCTTCGTTCTGGTGAGTTGTTGTCTGAGAGTGGCTGTTGGTTTGTGTGCTGTTATGAGTCCTAGTGGTCGCAGTAGTCTGGCTGTCAGTTCAGAAATGTTCTTGATGTATGGTAGTGTGGCTAGTCCTTTGGGATGTGGCATGTTCTCATTCCGTTGTCTTTCCCTTAGGCATCTGTTGATGAAATTGTGGGGGTATCCGTTTTTGGCGAATACATTGTAGAGGTGTTCTTCTTCCTCTTTTTGCAGTTCTGGTGTACTGCAGTGTGTTGTGGCCCTTTTGAACAGAGTCTTGATGCAACTTCTTGTGTGTGTTGGGGTGGTTGCTTTCGTAGTTCGGTGTGTGTGGCTTTCCTGTATACCTTTGTGGGGAATTCTCTGTTCGATGTTCTCTGTACCATCACGTCTAGGAATGGGAGTTGGTTGTCCTTTTCTTCCTCTCTCATGAATCGGATTCCTGTGAGTGTGGCGTTGATGATCCGGTGTGTGTTCTCTATTTCTGTGTTTTTAATGATTACAAAGGTATCATCTACATATCTGACCCAGAGTTTGGGTTGAATTTGCAGTAAGATTGTTTGTTCTAACCTTTGTATTGCCGCTTCTGCTATGAGTCCAGAGATGGGTGAGCCCATGGGTGTGCCGTTGATTTGTTCATATATTTGGTTGTTGAATGTGAAGTGTGTTGTGAGGCACAGGTCCAGTAGTTTGAGTATGCAGTCTTTGTTGATAGGTTCCATGTCTTGTTGTCTGTTCTGTATGTCCAGCAGGTTGACTATTGTTTCTCTGACTAGGGTTTTGTCGATAGAGGTGAATGGGGACAAAATGTCTGCAGCACAAATTCCCAGCTCGGCCAACAGAACCACAACAACGAGCATCCGAGCTACAAATCATGTCACAGATTGTCCTACTTCTCGGATGCTGACTGACCTGCTGTGCTTTCCCAGCACCACACTTTTCAAGAAGTTACTGAAAGAGTCAAAGACAGCAGAAACATTGGATGGTTTCACTGACACTGTGAAGCGTCCAAAGGAGGATTACCCAGCAGATGGTCGCATTTCCACAAAAATCTACAGGGCGGAGACTCAAACCAATATGAATGTGACAAGTGATAGTAACCAAAGGTTGCTTTTCCAAACCGAGGCCATATTTTACTCAGACTACACATTGTGTGCTTGTGGATCTGACATGCTGTATTTATCTGACATGCATTAACCTGTACTTTCAGGTTCCCAATGACTGGCAAGTCCGGGGCTAGGGCAGGGCAGGGTTATAGTCTAAAGATAGGTCATTTTGGACTGAGATGAGGAGAAATTTCTTCACCAGAGAGTGGGGGGGCCTGTGGAATTCTCTGCTACAGAAGGCAACTGAGGCCAAAACATGAAGGCGTTAGATATAGTTCTTCGGGCTAGAGGGATCGAAGGGTATGGGGAGAAAGTGGGAACAGGGGATTGAGTTGGATGATCAGCTATAATCATGTTGAAAGGTGGAGCAGGGTCGAAGGGCTGAATGGCCTACCCCTGCTCCTATTTTTGATGTAACTGTGCATATTTTTAGAAGCATCTCACTTAGGTAATCTTTTCTGTTTCTTTATCAATGTTGTAAAACATACCAGGAAGGGCTGATGGCTGTCACCAGATTATTAATCCAGAAACCTAGGTAATGGTCTGGGAACTTGGGATTGAATCCTGTCCAGCAGGTGGTGGATTGAATAAGAGTCAGTTGTTGGGGAAAATCCCATCCGGTTCAACTGTGTCCTTTAGGGAAGAAAACTGCCGTCCTTACCTGGTCAAGATATGACTCCAGACCCACAGCAATGGGATTGACTCTTAACTGCCCTCTGGGCAATTAGGGATGGGTAATAAATGCTGGCCTGGTCAGTGACATCCTCATCTCGTGAATGAATTAGAAAACTACAGTTGGAGTAATCTCATGGAATCCCTACAGTGCAGAAGCAGCCCATTCGGTCAAGTGTGCACTAACCTTCTGAACAGCATTCCTACCCTAACCCTACACTTCCCATGGCCAATCCATCTAACCTACACATCTTTGGAATGTGGGAGGAAGCTCACACAGACACAAGGAGCATGTGCAAGCTTCCAACAGACTGTCACCCCCAGCTGGAATTGTACCTGGGACCCTATCGCTGTAAGGAAGTAGTGCTCGCCACTGTGGTACCCAATCTGGTCCAACTCCGTGGAAAACACTCTGTGTGTTTCTGATCCCAGCCACAGAAGAGAGGTATTCTGAACTGGTGATGATTTCAAGAGCAGTTACCAGACTGAGCCCCATTACCAAATATTTCGGAAGGAATGCGCAGCCTCAGTTACAGCGAGAGAGAGAGAGATGAGATGATCCATTGGATAGGAAGCAGTAAATCTGTAAGGCTGATAGAGATTAAATAAATCTTGAGGGTTGCACAGAAGGAACATGGACACAAAGACAAGGGTAACATCACAAGTTCATTTCTGAACGAGTGTTCCACACATAAAATGGAATCAAAAATAGAAATTGCTGGAAAATCTCAGCAGGTTTGGGTGGAGGGAAATCAGAGTTAATGGTTAGGGTCCAGTGATCCTTCCTCAGATTTGGAATGGAATTCTAAGTAAGGAAGATCTTGGAATCATTTAAGAAATAATTGCAGTTCTGGGAGCAGAGATGAGTTGAACGGTGATTAACCAAATTCTTCGTAACAATCTCCCTTTACAGGTTAAGTGCACAATTCATTTTTTTAGTGCAGACAATGGTCCAGTTCTGTTCAGAAAGATTGCTGTTTATTTCATACTTTTACTTGATCACAACGCTAACCATCTGTGGCTTGAGTGAAAGTAACCAGTTTGTTATTCCGCTCAGAACCCACAGTAAACAATCACAAGGCAACTTTAAAACCTTATAGGAGTAAACATTGCAGGAGTATGAGGAAAGGAATTTGGGGAATGGAAATAAATGGACTGTTCCTGAAAATGGTAAAGGCAGACTTTACTGGCGGAACGGCTTCTTCCTCTACAATGTCATACATCTCTGACCAGGTAATTCTTTGTGTGATATTGTTTGATGACTTTGTACCGATCCCAGTTACGATGCTGTTTGTTTGTAATAAATGATTTATGAGAGAGTGCAGTTGCTTCCTCTCAGTTTTACTGAAGAGCTTCAATTAGTTATGCACCTCCAACCCTTCTGCACCACCTCAGGGCATCATTGTTTATGGAGAATGTGTGCTAGTGTATGTTCATGGAGAATGGGTGCTGGTGTATGTATATGGTGAATGGGTGCTGGTCTATGTATATGGTGAATGGATGCTGGTGTATGTTTATGGAGAATGGGTGTTGCTTTATGTTTATGGAGAATGGGTGCTGGTGTATGTATATGGTGAATGGGTGCTGGTCTATGTATATGGTGAATGGATGCTGGTGTATGTTTATGGAGAATGGGTGTTGCTTTATGTTTATGGAGAATGGGTACTGCTGAATGTTTATTGAAAATGTCTGGTTGTGTATGTTGATGGAGAATGGGTGCTGATGTATGTTTATGGAGAATGGGTGCTTCTGCATGTTGATGGTGAATGGGTTTTGATGTACTGTATGAAGAATTGGTGCTGGTATATGTTTATGGAAATTGGTTCTGATGCATGTTTGTGGAGAATGGGTGCTGATGTATGTTTATGGACAATAGGGGCTGATGCACGTTCATGGAGAATGGGTGCAGAGGTATGTTTATGGAAAATGGGGGGTTATGTGTGTTTATGGAGAATGGGTGCTGATGTATGTATATGTAGAATGGGTGCTGATGGATGTATATGGAGAATGGATGCTGATGTATGTTTGTGATGAATGGGTGCTGATGTGCCTTTATGGAGAATGTGTGCTGATGAATGTACATGGAGAATGGGTGCTGCTGTATTTTTATGGTGAATGTGTGCTGTAGTATGTTTATGGAGATTGGGTGCTGGTGTATGTACATGAAGAATGGGTGCTGATGTGTTTTTGAAGTATGGGGGCTGATGTATGTTGATGGAGAATGGGGGTTGCTGTATGTTTTTGGAGAATGGGTGCTGATATATGTTTGTGGAGAATGGATGTGGATGCATGTTTATGGAGAATGGGTGCTGCTCTATGTTTATGGAGAATTGGTGCTGATGTATGTTTATGGAGAATGGGTGCTTCTGCATATTTATGGTGAATGGGTTTTGATGTACTGTATGAAGAATTGGTGCTGGTGTATATTTATGGAAATTGGTTCTGATGCATGTTTGTGGAGAATGGGTGCTGATGTATGTTTATGGACAATAGGGGCTGATGCACGTTTATAGAGAATGGGTGCAGAGGTATGTTTATGGAAAATGGGTGGTTATGTGTGTTTATGGAGAATGGGTGCTGATGTATGTATATGTCGAATGGGTGCTGATGTATGTATATGGAGAATGGGTGCTGATGTATGTACGTGGAGAACAGGTTATGATGTATGTATATGGAGAATGGGTGCTGATGTATGTACATGAAGACTGGGTGCTGATGTATGTGTGTGGAGAATGGATGCTGATGTATGTTTATGGAGAATGCGTGCTGCTGTATTTTTATGGTGAATGTGTGCTGATGTATGTTTATGGAGAATGCGTGCTGCTGTATTTTTATGGTGAATGTGTGCTGCTTTATGTTTATTGAGAATGGGTGCAGATGTATGTTTATGGAGAATAGGTGCTGATGTATGTTTGTACAGAATGGGTGCTGGTGTATGTACATGGAGAATGGGTCCTTATGTTTGTATATGGAGAATGGGTGCTGATATATGTATATGGAAAATGGGTGCTGATGCATGTTTACAGAGAATGGGTGCTGCTGTATGTGTATGGAGAATGGGTGCTGATGTATGTGTATGGATAATGTGTGCTGATGTATGTGTACAGAGAATCAGTGCTTCTGTATGTTTATGGAGAATTGGTGCTGATGTCCGTTTATGGAGAATAGATGCTGATGTATGTAAATGGAGAATGGGTACTGCTCTATGTTTATGGAGAAAGAGTGCCGATGTATGTTTATAGAGAATGGCAGCTTACATACGTTTATAGAAAATGGGTGCTGGTGTATGTTTATGGAGAATGGGTGCTTACATTTGTTTATGGAGAATGGGTGCTGCTGTTTGTTTATGGAGAACAGGTTATGATGTATGTTTATGGAGAATGGATGCTGAGGTATGTTTATGGAGAAGGGGTGCTGCTGTATGTTTATGAAGAATGGGTGCTGACTTATGTTTATGGAGAATGGGTGCTGATGTATATACATGGAGAATGGGTGCTGGTGAATGTTTATGGAGAATGGATGCTGATGTATGGATGTGGAGAATGGGTGCTGCTGTATATTTATGGAGAATGGGTGCTGACGTATGTATATGGAGAGTGGGTGCCAATGTATGTATATGGAGAATGCCTGCTGATGTGTGCATTTTGAGAATGGGTGTTGGTGTATGTTTACGGACAATAGGGGCTGATGTATGTTGATTTAGAATGGGTGCTGCTGTATGTTTATGGAGAATGGGTGTGGCTGTATGTTTATGGAGAATTGGTGCCGATGTATGTTTATGGAGAATGGGTGCTGATGTATGTACATGGAGAATGGGTGCTGCTGTATGTTTATGGAGAATAGGTGCTGATCTGCGTACATTGTGAATGGGTGCTGATGTATGTATATGGAGAATGGGTGCTGGTGTATATGAATGGAGAATGGGTGCTGATGTATGTACATGGAGAATGGCTGCTGATATATGTTTATGGAGAATGGGTGCTGATGCATGTTTACAGAGAATGGGTGCTGCTGTATGTGTATGGAGAATATGTGCTTCCGTATGTTTATAGAGAATGGGTGCTGATGTATGTTTATGGTGAATGGGTGCAGATGTACGTTTATGCAGAATGGGTGCAGATGTATGTAAATGGAGAATGGGTGCTGATGTATGAGAATGGAGACTGTGTGCAGATATATGTTTATGGAGAATGGGTGCTGATGTATATTTATGGTGAATGGGTGCTGATGTATGTATATGGAGAATGGGTGCCAATGTATGTATATGGAGAATGCCTGCTGATGTGTGCATTTTGAGAATGGGTGTTGGTGTATGTTTACGGACAATAGGGGCTGATGTATGTTGATTTAGAATGGGTGCTGCTGTATGTTTATGGAGAATGGGTGTGGCTGTATGTTTATGGAGAATTGGTGCCGATGTATGTTTATGGAGAATGGGTGCTGATGTATGTACATGGAGAATGGGTGCTGCTGTATGTTTATGGAGAATAGGTGCTGATCTGCGTACATTGTGAATGGGTGCTGATGTATGTATATGGAGAATGGGTGCTGGTGTATATGAATGGAGAATGGGTGCTGATGTATGTACATGGAGAATGGCTGCTGATATATGTTTATGGAGAATGGGTGCTGATGCATGTTTACAGAGAATGGGTGCTGCTGTATGTGTATGGAGAATATGTGCTTCCGTATGTTTATAGAGAATGGGTGCTGATGTATGTTTATGGTGAATGGGTGCAGATGTACGTTTATGCAGAATGGGTGCAGATGTATGTAAATGGAGAATGGGTGCTGATGTATGAGAATGGAGACTGTGTGCAGATATATGTTTATGGAGAATGGGTGCTGATGTATATTTATGGAGAATGGGTGCTGATGTTTGTTTATGGAGAATGGGTGCTGATGCATGATTATGGAGAATGGGTGCTGATGTATGTTTATGGTGAACAGGTATTGATGTATGTTTGTGGAGAATGGGTGCTGATATATGTTTATGGAGAGTGGATGTGGATGCATGTTTATGGAGAATGGGTGCTGATGTATGTTGATGGAGAATGGGTGCTGATGTATGTTTATGGAGAATGGGTTTTGATGTACTGTATGAAGAATTGGTGCTGGTGTATGTTTATGGAAATTTGTTCTGATGCATGTTTGTGGAGGATGGGTGCTGTTGTATGTATGTGGACAATAGGGGCTGATGCACGTTTATGGAGAATGGGTGCAGAGGTATGTTTATGGAAAATGGATGGTTATGTGTGTTTATGGAGAATGGGTGCTGATGTATGTACGTGGAGAATGGGTGCTGATATGTATATGGAGAATGGGTGCTGGTGTATGTACATGAAGACTGGGTGCTGATGTATTTATATGGAGAATGGGTGCTGATATATGTTTATGGAGAATGAGTGCTGATGTATATACATGGTGAATGGGTGATGATGCATGTTCATGGAGAATGGGTGCTGATGTATGTATATAGAGAATGGGTGCTGATGTATGTTTATGGAGAATGGGTGCTGATGTGTGTTTTTGGAGAATGGGTGCTGCTGTATGTTTATGGAGAATGTGTACTGATATATGTTTATGGAGAATGGATGTGGATGCATGTTTATGGAGAATGGGTGCTATGTATGTTGATGGAGAATGGGTGCTTTCTCATGTTGATGGTGAATGGGTTTTGATGTACTGTATGAAGAATTGGTGCTGGTGTATGTTTATGGATATTGGTTCTGATGCACGTTTATGGAGAATGGGTGCAGAGGTATGTTTATGGAAAATGGGTGGTTATGTGTGTTTATGGAGAATGGGTGCTGATGTTTGTATGTGGAGAATGGGTGCTGATGTATGTATATAGAGATGGGTACTGATGTATGTACATGGAGAATGTATATGGAGAATGGGTGCTGGTGTATGTACATGAAGACTGGGTGCTGATGTATGTATATGGAGAATGGGTGCTGATATATGTTTATGGAGAATGACTGCTGATGTATGTACATGGTGAATGGGTGATGATGTATGTACATGGAGAATGGGTGCTGCTGTATATTTATGGAGAATGGGTGCTGATGTATGTATGTGGAGAGTGGGTGCTGCTGTTTGTTTATGGAAAACAGGTTATGATGTATGTGTGTGGAGAATGGGTGCTGATGTATGTTTATGGAGAATGGGTGCTGATGTATGTATATGGAGAATGGGTGCCAATGTATGTATATGGAGAATGCCTGCTGATGTGTGCATTTTGAGAATGAGTGTTGGTGTATGTTTACGGACAATAGGGGCTGATGTATGTTGATTTAGAATGGGTGCTGCTGTATGTTTATGGAGAATGGGTGTGGCTGTATGTTTATGGAGAATTGGTGCCGATGTATGTTTATGGAGAATGGGTGCTGATGTATGTACATGGAGAATGGGTACTGCTGTATGTTTATGGAGAATAGGTGCTGATCTGCGTACATTGTGAATGGGTGCTGATGTATGTATATGGAGAATGGGTGCTGGTGTATATGAATGGAGAATGGGTGCTGATGTATGTACATGGAGAATGGCTGCTGATATATGTTTATGGAGAATGGG
This sequence comes from Hemiscyllium ocellatum, assembly GCF_020745735.1. Taxonomy (NCBI): domain Eukaryota; kingdom Metazoa; phylum Chordata; class Chondrichthyes; order Orectolobiformes; family Hemiscylliidae; genus Hemiscyllium; species Hemiscyllium ocellatum. The sequence goes on from NC_083423.1 coordinate 4,607,964, forward strand.
TGCTGATGCATGTTTACAGAGAATGGGTGCTGCTGTATGTGTATGGAGAATATGTGCTTCCGTATGTTTATAGAGAATGGGTGCTGATGTATGTTTATGGTGAATGGGTGCAGATGTACGTTTATGCAGAATGGGTGCAGATGTATGTAAATGGAGAATGGGTGCTGATGTATGAGAATGGAGACTGTGTGCAGATATATGTTTATGGAGAATGGGTGCTGATGTATATTTATGGAGAATGGGTGCTGATGTTTGTTTATGGAGAATGGGTGCTGATGTTTGTTTATGGTGAACAGGTATTGATGTATGTTTGTGGAGAATGGGTGCTGATATATGTTTATGGAGAGTGGATGTGGATGTATGTTTATGGAGAATGGGTGCTGATATATGTTTATGGAGAGTGGATGTGGATGCATGTTTATGGAGAATGGGTGCTGATGTATGTTTATTGAAAATGTCTGGTTGTGTATGTTGATGGAGAATGGGTGCTGATGTATGTTTATGGTGAATGGGTGCTTCTGCATGTTGATGGTGAATGGGTTTTGATGTACTGTATGAAAAATTGGTGCTGGTGTATGTTTATGGAAATTTGTTCTGATGCATGTTTGTGGAGAATTGGTGCTGATGTATGTTTATGGACAATAGGGGCTGATGCACGTTTATAGAGAATGGGTGCAGAGGTATGTTTATGGAAAATGGGTGGTTATGTGTGTTTATGGAGAATGGGTGCTGATGTATGTATATGTCGAATGGGTGCTGATGTATGTATATGGAGAATGGGTGCTGATGTATGTACGTGGAGAACAGGTTATGATGTATGTATATGGAGAATGGGTGCTGATGTATGTACATGAAGACTGGGTGCTGATGTATGTGTGTGGAGAATGGATGCTGATGTATGTTTATGGAGAATGCGTGCTGCTGTATTTTTATGGTGAATGTGTGCTGATGTATGTTTATGGAGAATGCGTGCTGCTGTATTTTTATGGTGAATGTGTGCTGCTTTATGTTTATTGAGAATGGGTGCAGATGTATGTTTATGGAGAATAGGTGCTGATGTATGTTTGTACAGAATGGGTGCTGGTGTATGTACATGGAGAATGGGTCCTTATGTTTGTATATGGAGAATGGGTGCTGATATATGTATATGGAAAATGGGTGCTGATGCATGTTTACAGAGAATGGGTGCTGCTGTATGTGTATGGAGAATGGGTGCTGATGTATGTGTATGGATAATGTGTGCTGATGTATGTGTACAGAGAATCAGTGCTTCTGTAAGTTTATGGAGAATTGGTGCTGATGTCCGTTTATGGAGAATAGATGCTGATGTATGTAAATGGAGAATGGGTACTGCTCTATGTTTATGGAGAAAGAGTGCCGATGTATGTTTATAGAGAATGGCAGCTTACATACGTTTATAGAAAATGGGTGCTGGTGTATGTTTATGGAGAATGGGTGCTTACATTTGTTTATGGAGAATGGGTGCTGCTGTTTGTTTATGGAGAACAGGTTATGATGTATGTTTATGGAGAATGGATGCTGAGGTATGTTTATGGAGAAGGGGTGCTGCTGTATGTTTATGAAGAATGGGTGCTGACTTATGTTTATGGAGAATGGGTGCTGATGTATATACATGGAGAATGGGTGCTGGTGAATGTTTATGGAGAATGGATGCTGATGTATGGATGTGGAGAATGGGTGCTGCTGTATATTTATGGAGAATGGGTGCTGACGTATGTATATGGAGAGTGGGTGCCAATGTATGTATATGGAGAATGCCTGCTGATGTGTGCATTTTGAGAATGGGTGTTGGTGTATGTTTACGGACAATAGGGGCTGATGTATGTTGATTTAGAATGGGTGCTGCTGTATGTTTATGGAGAATGGGTGTGGCTGTATGTTTATGGAGAATTGGTGCCGATGTATGTTTATGGAGAATGGGTGCTGATGTATGTACATGGAGAATGGGTGCTGCTGTATGTTTATGGAGAATAGGTGCTGATCTGCGTACATTGTGAATGGGTGCTGATGTATGTATATGGAGAATGGGTGCTGGTGTATATGAATGGAGAATGGGTGCTGATGTATGTACATGGAGAATGGCTGCTGATATATGTTTATGGAGAATGGGTGCTGATGCATGTTTACAGAGAATGGGTGCTGCTGTATGTGTATGGAGAATATGTGCTTCCGTATGTTTATAGAGAATGGGTGCTGATGTATGTTTATGGTGAATGGGTGCAGATGTACGTTTATGCAGAATGGGTGCAGATGTATGTAAATGGAGAATGGGTGCTGATGTATGAGAATGGAGACTGTGTGCAGATATATGTTTATGGAGAATGGGTGCTGATGTATATTTATGGAGAATGGGTGCTGATGTATGTATATGGAGAATGGGTGCCAATGTATGTATATGGAGAATGCCTGCTGATGTGTGCATTTTGAGAATGGGTGTTGGTGTATGTTTACGGACAATAGGGGCTGATGTATGTTGATTTAGAATGGGTGCTGCTGTATGTTTATGGAGAATGGGTGTGGCTGTATGTTTATGGAGAATTGGTGCCGATGTATGTTTATGGAGAATGGGTGCTGATGTATGTACATGGAGAATGGGTGCTGCTGTATGTTTATGGAGAATAGGTGCTGATCTGCGTACATTGTGAATGGCTGCTGATGTATGTATATGGAGAATGGGTGCTGGTGTATATGAATGGAGAATGGGTGCTGATGTATGTACATGGAGAATGGCTGCTGATATATGTTTATGGAGAGTGGGTGCTGGTGTATGTACATGAAGACTGGGTGCTGATGTATGTATATGGAGAATGGGTGCTGATATATGTTTATGGAGAATGAGTGCTGATGTATATACATGGTGAATGGGTGCTGATGCATGTTTATGGAGAATGGGTGCTGATGTATGTATATGGAGAATGGTTGCTGGTGTATGTACATGGAGAATGGGTGCTGATGTATGTATATAGAGAATGGGTGCTGCTGTATGTTTATGGAGAATGGGTGCTGATATATGTTTATGGAGAATGACTGCTGATGTATGTACATGGTGAATGGGTGATGATGTATGTTTATGGAGAATGACTGCTGATGTATGTACATGGAGAACGTGTGCTGATGCATGTTTATGGAGATTGTGTGCTGATGTATGTTTATGGACAATGGGTCCTGATGTACGTTTTAGGAGAATGGGTGCTGATTAATGTATATGGTGAATGGATGCTGATGTATGTATATGGAGAATGGGTGCTGATATATGTTTATGGAGAATGAGTGCTGATATACGTACATGGTGAATGGGTGGTGATGTGTGTACATGGAGAATGGCTGCTGATGTATGTATATGGTGGATGGATGCTGAGATATGTTGATGGAGAATAGTGCTGATGCATGTTTCTGGAGAATGGGTGTTGCTGTATGTATATGGAGAATGGGTGCTATTGCATGTTTATGGAGAATGGGTGTTGATGTATGTATATGGTGAATGGTGCTTATGTATGCTTATGGAGAATTGGTGCTTATGTATGCTTATGGAGAATTGGTGCTGGATGCATGTTTATGGAGAATGGGTGCTGATGCATGTTTATGGAGAATGGGTGCTGCTGTATGTATATGGAGAATGGGTGCTGCTGTATGCTTTGGACAATGGATGCTGATGTATGTATATGGAGATTGAGTGCTGATGCATGTTTTTGGAGAATGGGTGATGATGTATATTTTAGGAGAATGGGTGCTGATTAATATATATGGAGAACAGGTGCTGATGTATGTATATGGAGAATGGGTGCTGATGCGTGTTTATGGAGAATGGGTGCTGATGTACATTCATGGAAATTGGTTCTGATGTATGTTTATGGAGAATGGGTGCTGATGTATGTACATGGAGAATGGGTGCTTCTGCATGTTTATGGAAAGATTGTGCTCGTATGTTTATTGAAAATGTGTGGTCATGAATGTTTATGGAGAATGGGTGCTTCTGCATGTTTATGATGAATGTGTGCTGATGTGTGTTTATGGAGAATGTGGACTGATGTATGTGTCTGAAGAATGGGTGCTGTTGTATGTTTATGGAAATTGGTTCTGATGTACGTTTTTGGAGAATGGGTGCTGATGTATGTTAATGCAGAATGGGTGATGATGTATGTATATGGAGAGTGGGTGCTGACGTATGTTTATGGTGAATGGGTGCTGGTGTCTGTGTATGGAGAATGCGTGCTGTTGTATGTTCATGAAGAATGGGTGCTGCTGTATGTATGTGGAGAACGGCTGCTGATGTATGTAGATGGAGAATGGGTGCTGATGTATTTTTATGTAGAATCAGTGCTGATATATGTATGTGGAGAACAGGTGCTGATGTATGTACGTGGAGAATGTGTGCTGATGTATGTTTATGGAGAATGGGTGTTGCTGTATGTTTTTGGAGAAAGGGTGCTTATATATGTATATGGAGAATGGGTGCTTCTGTATGTTTATGGAGAATGGGTGTTGATGTATGTTTATGGAAAATGGCTGCTGATGTATGTATATGGAGAATGGGTGCTGATGCGTGTTTATGGAGAATGGGTGCTTATGCATGTTTATGGAGAATGGGTGCTGTTGTATGTTTAAGGAGAATGGGTGCTGCTGTATGTATATGGAGAATGGGTTCTGATGTGTGTTGCTTCCATCAAGTATATGGCAGCCATGTTCTCAGCTCGACAGCTTCTCTTAATAGAGCTGGTATTGCACTCAGGACCGTTTGGTAAATGTTACCCAATCACCATCACATCCAACAGCTGATTCTTGGATAGGCACATGGTGGATAGTACAATGAAGGGTATGGAGGTTAGTGTGATCTTCGGGTAGAGTCATAGAGATGTACCACACGGAAACAGACCATTCAGTCTAACACGTCCATGCCGATCAGATATCCCAACCTAATCTCGTCCCATTTGCCAGGATTTGGCCCATATATCTCTGAACCATTCCTATTCGTATACCGAGCCAGATGCCTTTTGATTGTTCCCGGTGTACCAGTCTCCACTACTTCCTATGGCAGGGCATTCCATAAATGCACCACCCTCTGCGTGAAAAAGTTGCCCCTTAGGTCCCTCACCCTCAACTGATGCCCTCTAGTCCTGTACTCCCCCACCCCAGGGAAAAAGACCTTGTCTGTTTATCCTGTCTATGCTTCTCATCATTTTATAAACTTCTATAAGGTTGTCCCTCAGCCTCCGACGCTCCAGGGAAAACAGCCCTAGCCTGTTCAGCCTCTCCCTCTAGCTCAAATCCTCCAATCCTGGCCACATCCTTGTAAATCGTTTCTGAACCTTTTCAAGTTTTACAACATCTTTCCGATAGGAAGGAAACCAGAATTGCACGCAATATTCCAAAAGTGGCCTAACCAATGTCCTGTACAGCCGCAACATGACCTCCCAACTCCTGTACTCAATACTCTGACCAATAAAGGAAAGCATACCAATCGCCTTCTTCACTATCCTACCTATCTGTGACTCTACTTTCTCTTTGTTCAGCAACATTCCCTAGGTCCTTACTATTTTTTTTCCTAATTATAATATTTTATTAAACAAATTACAAAACAATTTGAGGACCTTACTATTAAGTGTATAAGTCGTGCTAAGATTTGCTTTCCCAAAATGCAGTACCTCACATTTATCTAAATTAAACTCCATCTGCCACTCCTCAGCTCATTGGCCCATTTGATCAAGATCCCGTTGTCCTCTGAGGTAATTTTCCTCACTGTCCACTACACCTCCAATTTTGGTCTCATCAGCAAACTTACTAACTGTACCTCTTATGTTCACATCCAAATCATTTATATAAATGATGAAAAGTAGAGGACCCAACACCGATCCTTGTGGCACTCCACTAGGTATAGGTCTCCAGTCTGAAAAACAACCCTCCACCGTCACCCTCTGTCTTCTACCTTTGAGCCAGTTCTGTATCCAAATGGCTAGTTCTCCCTGTAATTCCATGAGATCTAACCTTGCTAATCAGTCTCCCATGGGGAACCTTGTCGAACGCCTTACTGAAGTCCATACAGATCACATCTACCGCTCTGCCCTCATCAATCCTGTGTTACTTCATCACTAAACTCAATCAAGTTTGTGAGACATGATTTCCCACGCACAAAGCCATGTTGGTTATCCTTAATCAGTCCTTGCCTTTCCAAATACATGTACATTTTTTTATTTCAAAAATGTACTTTATTCATAAAAATATTTTGATGATCTGTACAATTGGTCATGCCAAACATACGCAAACATTGCATTCCTTTGCATACGGAGATCGAAATTAATCATTCATATGTACAGCTCTGGGCATTGACTCTCCATATGTTTGGCTGATGCGTCAGCAGAGTCCACTGACTGCGTGGGCCCCCTGTGCTTAGGCAGGCAGATGTTACACGGTGGTCTTTCCCCACCGCGCCTAGGCGACAGCTGTCCCAAGCTTCAGCGCGTCCCTCAACATGTAGTCCTGGTCCTTGGAATGTGCCAGTCTGCAACACTCAGTCAGGGTCAACTCCTTCAGCTGGAAGATCAACAGGCTTCGGACCGCCCAGACAGCGTCCTTCACTGAGTTGATGATCCTCCAGGCACAGTTGATGTTCGTATCGGTGTGCGTCCTGGGGAACAGACCGTAAAGCACAGAGTCCCGCGTCATGGCGCTGCTCGGGACGAACCTCGACAAACACCACTGCATTCCTCTCCAGACTTCTTCTGCGTAGGCACATTCCAGAAGGAGGTGTGTGACAGTCTCGTTCCCCCCCGCAGCCGCTTCGAGGGCAGCGTGCGGTGCGGCTGGGAGTCCAGGCGTGCATGAAGGATCTCACAGGCAGAGCCCTTCTCACCACCAGCCAAGCCATGTCTTGGTGCTTGTTGGAAAGTTCTGGCGATGAGGTATTCTGCCAAATGGCTTTGACAGTCTGCTCAGGGAACTGCTCAACAGGATCCTTTTCCCGAAGGGTCTCAAGAACACTACATGCTGACCACTTCCTGATGGACTTGTGGTCAAAGGTGTTTTTCTTCATAAATTTCTCCACGAAGGACAGGTTATACGGAACGATCCAATTACTCGGAGCGTTCCACGGCAGCGAGGCCAGGCCCATCCTTCGCAACACCGGGGACAGGTAGAACCTCAGTACATAGTGACATTTGGTGTTTGCGTACCTGGGATCCACGCACAGCTTGATGCAGCCACACACAAAGGTGGCCATCAGGGTGAGGGTGGCATTGGGTGTATTTTTCCCCCCTTTGCCTAGAGTTTTGTACATCAAGTTCCTTCGGACTCGATCCATCTTTGACCTCCATATAATTTGGAAGATGGCCCGGGTGACTGCAGCGGCACAGGTTCTGGGAATAGGCCAGACCTGTGCCACGTATAACAGCAATGACAGTGCCTCACACCTGGTGTCCAGGTTTTTTCCCGCGATGGAGAGCGACCTTAACTTCCATCTGCCCAGTTTCTGCCTCACTTTGCTGATACGCTCCTCCCAAGACTTGGCGCACGCCCCAGCCCCCCGAACCAAATACCCAGCACCTTCAGGTGGTCGGTCCCGAAGAGCATGGCCTCGCTCTTGCCTCGGTTTACCTTGGCCCCCGAGGCCCGTTCGAACTGGTCACATATGCACATGAGTCTGCGCACGGACAGCAGATCCGAGCAGAAAACGGTGATGTCATCCATGTACAGGGAGGTCTTAACCTGTAGGCCCCCGCTGCCAGGAATAGTCACCCCTCTCAGGCTCGCATCCTTCCTGATGGACTTGGCAAATGGCTCTATGCAGCACACAAACAAGGCAGGAGAGAGAGGACAGCCCTGCCTGACTCCAGATCTGACTGGGAAGCTATCTGATTCCCACCCATTGATTGAGACTGCACTGACAATGTTGGTGTAGAGCAGTCTGATCCAATTGCAGCTTCCCTCCCCAAAGCCCATTTTGGAGAGAACATCTCTCATATACCTGTGTAATATCCTGTCAAAGGCTTTCTCCTGGTCCAGGCTGATCAGGCAGGTGTCCAACCCTCTGTCCTGTACTTAGGCGATCGTATCCCTGAGGAGTGCGAGACTCTCAGCGATCTTCTTGCCCGGCACAGCACAGGTTTGGTCAGGGTGAATCACCGACCCCAGAGCATCCTGAGCCCCTCAATTGGATTCCAGACATTAACTCACTCTGGGCTATCTGTTGTGTAAAAAAAACCCTGAACCCTGCGAACGGATTCCAGATTGTAACCCATTCCGGTCTATCTGTTATTCTGTATAAAAACAATGCCGAACACCATGATTAGATTCCAGGCTGTAACTCACTCTGGGGTATCTGTAATTCAGTATATAAACAACACCGAACCCCATGATTATACGTCTGCTGCAGCAAACCTACAGCATCCCAACAGCACCTTCTTAACACACAACATCCGATCGACTGGTGTACGATCCTCCACTTCCTTTACAGTCACCCTGACTGTGTTGCAAATGCCCTGGTAAGGGCTGTGGGCGGCTGCTAAGATCATAGCTCTGAGGTTGGCTGGTTCCTGAATTGGCGTTAGGCCGAAGCATAAAGATCCATCAAGAGCAGGTCAGCACAACCAAATGATCCTCCAACGTCCAATCACGATCCAGCAATGATCTCCACAAGCTCTGTCGACTTGAACCTCCACTCTTGATCCCGGTATCACCCCTGTCCCTCAGGATTCCTTCCAACAACTTGCCCACCACCAAGGTCAGACTCACTGGTCTATAGTTCCCTGGCTTGTCCTTACCGCCCTTCTTAAACAGTGGCACCACGTTTGCCAACCTCCAGTCTTCCGGCCCCTCACCTGTGACTATCGATGATACAAACATCTCAGCAAGAGGCCCAGCAATCACCTACCTATCTTCCCACAGAGTTCTAAGGTACACCTGATCAGGTCCTGGGGATTTATCCACTTTTATGCATTTCAAGACATCCAGCACTTCCACCTCTCTAATCGGGACATTTTGCAAGATGTCACCATCTATTTCCCTACAGTCTATATTTTCCAAACCCTTTTCCACAGTAAATACTGATGCAAAAGATTCATTTAGTATCTCCCCCATTTTCTGTGGCTCTTTGAGGGGCCCTATTCTCCCCCTAGTTATCCATTTGTCCTTAATATATTTGTAAAAACCCTTTGGATTCTCCTTAACTCTATTTGCCAAAGTTATCTCATGTCCCCTTTCTGCCCTCCTGATTTCCCTCTTAAGTCTACTCCTACTGCCTTTATACTCCTCTAAGGATTCACTCGATCTATCCTGTCCAAACCTGACATATGCTTCCTTTTTCTTAACCGAACCCTCAATGTCTTTAGTCATCCAGCATTTCCCTATACCTACTAGCCTCTCCTTTCACCCGAAGAGGAATATCCTGTTCTCATTTTCTCATCTCTGAAGGTTTCCCATTTTCCAGCCGTCCCTTTACCTGTGAACATCTGCCCCAAATGAGCTTTTGAAAGTTTTTCGCTAATTCTGTCAAAATTAGCCTCCCTCCAATTTAGAACTTCGACTTTTAGATCTGGTCTATCCTTTTCCATCACTATTTTAAAACTAATAGAATTATGGTCGCTGGCTCCAAAGTGCTCCCCCACCGACACCTCGGTCACCTTGGCAAAAGTGAGGAGTGCAGATGTTGGAAACCAGAGTTTAGATCAGAGTGGTGCTGGAAAAGCACAGCAGGTCAGGCAGCATCTGAGGAGCAGGAAAATCGATGTTTCAGGCAAAAGCCCTTCATCAGGAATAGAGGCAGGAAACCTCCAGAGTGGAGAGACAAATGAGAGGGGTGGGGGGGTGCAGCTGGGGAGAAGGTAGCAAGCTCTAATCTAAGCCTCAGTCACCGGCCCTGCCTTATTTCCCAAGAGTAGGTCAAGT